>NC_045702.1:5459526-5764365 GCF_009834535.1 Camelus ferus | reverse complement strand
TACTGCTAGCTACTTTGTAGACTTACTGTGATTAGACTAGTGGTTCAAAGTGTGGGCCATGGACCAGCAGCATGAACTGGAAATGGGTTAGAAATGCAGAGTCTTGGGCTCCATTACAGAACCAGAAACTCTGGGAGTAAAGTCCAACAATCTGTGTTTTAACAAACCATCCAAGTGAGGCTGACGCACGGTAAAGATTGAGAACCACTGAGCTAAGGCATTTTCTGAAGGTCTTTCACCTCTGATTAAATCAGCTAGAGGGGGAGCTTAGAGGAGAGAAACAAAGCACATCTGAAATGTAAATGTTTTAGTTGAGAAAGTCAGCAGTGGACCCTCTCATCTAAGATGGACCTAAAAGAAAGAAAATGTAGGGGTGTTTTGGACAATGAAGAAATGGCCTAAATGTCCTATGTAGGGAGCAAAGCCAGAAAGTTAAGGTGCCTCAGAGATAAACCTCTTACTTCTATTTACAGTTGGGTACAGGGCTTCAGCTCTACAGCTGGAACCCAGACATGATGGTAACCCAACCTCAACAATGTAAATGATGACATGTGGTCTCAAAATGCAGTCCTTGGACCAGCAGCATTAGTGTCACCCGGGGACTTGTAGAAATCCCACTCTTCAGGCTCCACCCAAACCCTACTAACTCAGAAACTCCAGGGGTGCTGCCTGGCCATAGATGTTTTCACAAGCTCTTCGGGCAATTCTGATGCAGGCTAAGGTTTGGAAACTGTTGTGCTAGGCACTGGGGCTACAGGTTTTACATGCATTTCTCCATTTAATTCTGACAATCCTATAAGTAGTTTAAGTTTTTCCCATTTTAAGATGAAGGAAATTAGGGTCATATTTGCCCAAGGACACATAACTGGTCAGTGGCCATTGTGGTCAGGGGCCAAAACCCTGTTGTGTATATATACAAAGGATGTGTTTTGGCCATCTATGGTCCCTGATGGGCTCTGGGTTATTAAAACTGGGAGTGGGGGGCAGGAGGAAGATGGCAAGTTAGAACTAGAGCAAATTGAGCTTTGTCTACAATTTCTGTGAATGATATCCAAACCCAGGATCTGGTAGCAAGTGAGACCTGAGGTGCCTCTTTTAAAAGATCCTGCATGTCTGAGAGCAATGGGTCATAGACTACAGCGAACGAATCTTCCAGCCTACACCTGGTGTTTGAGGACTTGAACCTTTAACTCTTCGCTGGAATTATTTCGATCTATGTTCAGTCCCTTTGACCTCTTTGACAGTCTCTCCCTGTGTGTTGTTATCTTTACCTAACCACTCTCCTGGTGGAAGAGCTTTACTCAGAAGAGAGGAATGACAGCTCAGGGAGAATGGGCAGGTGCATGTTCAGCACAGGGGGACTTCAGTCCCTTCAGATGACACCAAGTCAGTTGGTTTTCTGCCCTCTCAGAGGATGAAGCTTGCCTCAGGTGCAGCTCTGGGGTTGTGGTTTCCTTTCACAGATATGATAGAAACAGTTATTTTTCACTTTTGGTTAAAATAAAAAGAAAACACCCGGAAACCAAATTCTTCTCAAGATAGAGCTGAACATAGAACAAACCTGGAAAATATAAGAGTTCTGTGTGGGAAGTGGTTGGAAAGGAAATGAAGGGTGGACAGGCTTCCTGAGCCCAGGGGAGGGGTCAGGAAATAGATTGGGTGGAGACCTCAGTGGGCTCACCCCAAATTTCACAAATAGGGTCCTTCTACAGCTCACTTGAGCCACAATAGTTCTGCTTTCATGCACTGAGGGGGTGGGGTGGGTGGGGAGGCAAAGGAAGTGAAAGAGGACATTGAGGAGGACACCCCCCCGCAAAAGATATCCAAATGCAGAGCATGCAAAACAGGATAAAGGACAGGGCTTTTGAATCTGCTTTTCGCACAGCTCACAGCTGGGACCATGAAAGTTCAACCCCAAGTCTTTTTCTAAGCAGTCTTTTCTGACTACCCACCTCTGGTTAATTTAGCTTATCTCTTACACACTCCCAATGCACCCTGGCATTTTCCTTAATAACATTCACCATGCTATAGTCTTTGTTCAATGTCAGGCTTGCCTAAGAAAGGAAGAGGTGATGGGGAAAGGTGGTGATGGTAAAAATCTTATTTTCTGAAAAGATAGAACCAGAATGCTTCTGGAGAGGAAGTATCTATTCAGAAAAACACCAGACTGAGAAATTTGGAAGGAAGATGAGACACCCAAACTAGATACAGCTAGAACCAGGGAAATCAAAGGAAGAAGAATTACTTTGTTTTAGAAATGGAAAGATCACTCATGAAGAAATGCAAAAATTCTTAATTAGCTATTAACAGATAGAATCCAGCAATACCTTAAATGATAAAGATTTGTCCCAAGTATGCAAAGATGATTCAGTATCAGGAATACTTTCATATAATTTAATGTTTTATAAAGCCAAGGAGAAACATAATTCTGTCATCTCCTTAGCTGATGAAAAGAAAAAATTCCTTCCTATCTGCTTTGGTAAAATTCAGCATCTAATAATTGATTACTTTCTTACCATAATAAAAATTTCCATCTCAACCTCAAAGCCTGCACTTTGTTTAACTGGAAACACTGTGGTATTACCACAAAAGTTAAGAACAAGTTAAGGAAACCTACCATATTGTGATTATTTCATATTCTTTTAGACACAAGTCACAATAAACTAACAGTGAACAAAATTGGATTTAAAAAAAAAATCCAAGAGGATAAGATGATCATTTCTGGCTGCATAAAGAACAAATCAATATCAAAAAGACTAACAAGAGAATTTAAACATGAGCAACAGATTTATAAGACAGACATTAATTTAAAAAGTCATAGATCTTCAACAGAGGAAAAATGATTCAACCACATTCATACTTCATAACACATATAAAAATCACACTGATATAATTTTTCATCAATTAAATTGACAGATAAAACCATGAGCAAGGATATGGGGGAATTAATAAAATGCCGGTATAACTAATTTGGTTAAATTTTTTTATTGTGGACAATTTAGTAGCATCTATCAAAATTGCAAATGAATCTACCAATTGTCTAGCAATTTCATTTCTAGGAATCTATTCAGGTGAGCCAATTATCTATTGCTGTATAACAAATCACTCCAAAACTCATAAAACAACAGTTTTATTATGCTCATTATTTTGTGTGTCAGGAAGTCGAGCAGAGCACAGAAGGTGCCAGGTGCCTCTGCTCCATGAAGCCCGGGGCTTCGGTAGGAGTGGCTCAAATGGCTGGGACACTGGACTAGAGCCACATGTCTGTGCCTCTCTGGTTGTCAGCTGTGTCCCTCGATTCTTCTCTGTGTTGTATTTGTTGGAGGTGGAATGTCTTCACTGTTCACCAAGGTGACAGCATTTTACTCCTGGTGGTTTTGATTCCAGCGTTCACCACAGTAATGTAAAGTCAGAGGAATTTAAAGGAGTTATTGGTCATCTTTGTGCACTAAGAGAGGAGGGCAATCAAAGAGCAGGTAAGCAGTCACAGCGGTTATTCAGTGGGGGTGACACTGTGCGGGGATGAGCTGGTAAAGGAGAGGGTGAAACAGTCCATCCCTGGGGTAGGCCCAGGTCCAATTCCGAGGAGCTGGGAACTATCTTTACATCATGGGACGTGACGTACCATTAACTCCAGAAGGAGATGATTGTAAGCCATCATCTAAAACCATAGACAAAGCAATGCAATGGAATAAAACTCAAAATAGACATCTCTTTGTGTTCCCTTGCTTGCATACATACCTCTTTTGGTAACGTAACACTGCTGTAATCACATCTTTTAGTGGAATGCTTCTGTTGGTGTCATTTGTTTGATGTAAATTTTCTTGAAAATTTTTCTAATTTAAAAATTTAGTCATAAATCTTCACAATTATTCCATGAGTTTGACCCTTCTTAAAACTGTGAGCATCAATTGGGACCAGTTCTCTGGCAGTAAGTTCTTTGCCATGTAAAGCTAACAGTTCCTCACACTTTTCAGTGGACAAGTCACTAAATTCAGCCTCTTTAAAAAGATCCAGGTTGGTTTTGTTTGTTTGTTTGTTGAGGTTTATTCATTTGTTCACTGAGTTCTTGTTTTGTTTTGCTTTGCCCCCACCAATTCCGTGAAACTCTGGACATCAGGCATCCACTGTTCCTTTCCTCCTTCACCAGTTCACCCCACACACTGAACAGCCATTGTGACTGGTGTTTGATTTCCCTCCTCTCTCCACCAAACCTCTTTTCTTTTTCTTCTTTTTTTTTTTGATTGAAGTATTGTTGATTTACAATGTTATATTAGTTTCAGGTGTACAACACAGTGATTCAAACTTTTTATAGATTATATTCCATTTAAAGTTACTATAAGCTGTTGGTTATATTCCCTGTGCTGTGTATTACATCCTTGTATCTTGTTTATTTTATACCTAGTAGTTTGTACTTCTTAATCTCCTTCCCCTATCTTGTCCCTCCCCCGACCCCTCCCTGCTCTGGTAACCACAAGTTTGTTCTCTCTATCTATATTTTGTTATATTATTTATTTTTAAGGTTCCACATATCAGTGTAAACATATAGTATTGGACTTTCTCTGACTGACTTACTTCACTAGGCAGAATTTCATTCCTTTTATAGCTGAGTAATATTTCACTGTATATATATATACACATATATATACCACATCTTCACCCATTCATCTGTGAATGGACACTGAAGTTGCTTCCATATCTTGACTATTGTAAATAATGCTTCTGTGAACATTGGGGTCCACATATCTTTTCAAGCATCAAACCTCTTTCAAGCAACTCTAATCAGTACATAAATGTGTTTTAAATTATCTTGTTTTCTTTTAATTTGGGAGTGTAATTTGAATTCATAATGTACATTTAACCTTTCATAGGATAAATTTTTACTTAATGATATGGAGAATATGATTCCAATAATTAAAAACACATCCAAACAACATGGGCACAAGACATGATGCTGTCAGAAAGCAACAGAGATAAGCCCACAGTTCACTCTATATCCTCTTTCCCAGGCTCACATGCAATGTCATTGAATGCACAGTCAGATTTACATGCACAGTCAGATTTGCTATATGGGTTTTCAATCCAAATAATGAATTTGGGTAAAGCTGTGTATAGCAAATACTCAAATTATGGGTGTTTGAATGGTGAGGGATAACTTGAAGTTAAACATTCTCTGAATTCTTACTGATTAAAACATAATAGTGAGTTGAAAATAGTGAGTTGCTTAGTAGAGCAAAAATCGCAACAGGCCTAAAAGAGACCACTTCAATTTTTAAGTTTCTCAATAAAAACCTCCCCATTCCAGTTTTTAGAAATTTCTTTGGTGTTAAACAATTTATTCCTTTTACTTTGCATTTTCTTACCATATTTTTACCTGTGCACCCCTCTCCATCAACAAACATAATGTTTTGTATTATCTTATTAAAAAGGATATACTCTATAATTGTGCTGTCCAATATGGTGGCCACTAGCCACATGAGATCATTGAATTATATGAATTAAAATTAAATAAAATTTAAAATTCATTTTCTCCACCACACTAACCACATTTCAAGGGCTCAATAGTCGCATGTGGCTGGTGGCTACCACGTTGAGCAATGCAGATATTGAACATTTTTGTCATCACAGAACATTCAATTGAACATCATTGCCAAGAAGAAATTTCATCAGGGGTGTCTTTAAAAGTATGCTGGGACTTCTCTTCAGATGGCCCAGTAATGAAGAATAATATTTGTCGCTCAAAACCTAGAGGAGTGGTATAAAAACAGAAGGTTCTTTTTCTCCAGCTGCAGGGGTTGCTGCTAGCTGTCAGCTCTGTCCAGAAATTGGCTTGTGCTGAGGAGAGATGCCTTATGTAAGTCCTTCCCAGGGGGAGTTTTCATCCAAAAACCGGCAAATGGGATTATAAAGCACAGCCACTCACCTTCACTCTAAAGGTGCAACCAGACTTTAGATCTCTGCATCTTTGTGGAGTGGGCATTTGTTGTAACAGCATCACAGTTTAAGTTCCCTCTGCCTGATCCTGTGTTCTTTCCTCCCAGCTCAGGTGTTAATCCTGAGATGGCTCCCAAATAAACTCCCTGCATACCTGTCTCCATCTCAGCAGTCTGCGTTCCTTGGAGCCCAGACTTTAATACTCACACACATATACCACCTATATTGGGAAATGTATTAACATAATTTACAATATTAATAGGTTAAAAGAAAAAATCGTGGAATTATTGCAATCAACATGAAAAGACATTTTTACAAACTTACATCTCAGATAAAAAGACTTTAATGAAATAAGGCTGCAAGAAGTAGACTATACTGATTTCAAAATAAACTAATTAAATGTCAAAATCTAGCATCAGTGTTAATGATAAAATACTAGGTGCCATGAAGTTAAAATAAAAAGTAAGAAACAAAATTAGCTCACCTTTTTTAAATGGCAATAACCAATGGAAATTATACAAGGAAAAGCAATAAAAGGTCCACTTTGAGAAATAAGGGGATAAAATATCACTACTTGCAGCTGAGTCTTTGATAAACCTAGAAATCCCAAGATAATCAAAAGAAGTGAAAAAATTTTTTAATTTTTTTTGAAGTGTAGTTGATTTACAATGTTAGTTTCAGGTGTACAGTAAAGTGATTCCGTTATACATATACATACATACATTTTTTTCTTTTCAGATTCTTTTCCATTATATGTTATTACAAGAAATTGAATATGGTTCCCCATGCTGTACAGTAGGTCCTTGTTGTTTACCTATTTTATAATGTAGTAATGCGTGTCTGTTAATCCCCAACCCCTAATTTATCCCTCCCTGCCCTTTCCCCTTTGGTAACCATAGTTTGTTTTCTATATCTGTGAGTCTGTTTTTGGTTTGTAAATAGAATTTGTATCTTTTTAAAATTCCACATGTAAGTGATATTATACGATATTTACCATTCTCTGACTTACTTCACTCAATATTATCACCTCTAGGTCCATCCATGTTGATGCAAATGGTATTAGTTTATTTTTTATGACTGAGTCACATCCCATTATATATATAACACACACAACACACACACACACACACACACACACACACACACACACACACACACCTTATACACACCTTCTTTATCCACTCATCTGTCAATGGACTTTTAGGTTGTTTCTAAGTCTTGGCTATTGTAAATAGTGCTGCTAAGAACACTGAGGTACATGTATCTTTTTGAATTATATTTTTCTCTAGATATATACCCAGAAGTGGGATTGCTGTGTCATATGTCAAGTCTATTTTTAGTTTTTAAAGGAACCTCCATACCGTCCTCCATAGTGGCTGCACCAATTTATGCTCCCACCAACAGTGTAGGAGGGGAAGTTTCTTTTCCCCCACACCCTCTCCAGCGTTTATCATTTGTAGACTTCTTAATGATAGCCATTCTGGCTGGTGTGAGGTAATATCTCATTGTAGTTTTGATTTGCATTTCTTTGATAATAATCGATACTGAGCAGCTTTTCATGTGCTTTTTAGCCATCTCAATGTCTTTTTTGGAGAAATGTCTGTTTAGGTCTTCTGCTCATTTTTGATTGGGTTGTTTGGTATTTTAATATTAAGCTGTATAAGCTATTTGTATGTTTTGGAAATCAGTCCCTTGTCAACTGTGTCATTTGCAAATATTTTCTCCCAGTCTGTAGGTTGCTTTTTGTTTTGTTTATGATCTCCTTTGCTGTACACAAGCTTGTAAGGTTAATTAGATCCCATTTGTTTATTTTTGCTTTGATTTCCATTACTCTAGGATCTGGTTCAAAAAATATTGCTGAAATTAATGTCAAAGAGTGTGCTGCCTCTTTTATAGTATCTGGTCTTACGTTTAGGTCTTTAATCAATTTTGAGCTTATTTTTGTATATAGCATTAGAGAATGTTCTACTTTCTTTTACATGTAGCTATCCAGCTTTCCCATCACCACTTGTTGAAAAGACTGTTTTTTCTCCATTGTATATTTTTGCCTCTTTTGTCATAGATTAATTGACCATAAGTGCGTGGGTTTATTTCTGGTCTTTCTATCCTGTTCCACTGATCTATGTGTCTGTTTTTGTGCTGGTACCATACTGTTTTGATTACTGCAGATTTGTAGTATAGTCTAAAGTCAGGGAGTATGATTCTTCCAGTTCCACTCTTCTTTCTCAAGATTGTTTTGGCTATTTGGGTCTTTTGTGTTTTTATACAAATTAAAAAAAATTTTTTGTTCCATTTCTGTGAAAAATATCATTGGCAGGGATTGATAGGGATTGCATTGCATTTGTATATTGCCTTGGATAGTATGGCCATTTTAACAATATTGAGTCTTCCAATCCAAGAATATGGTATATTTTTCCATCTGTTTGTGTTGTCTTCAATTTCTTTTGTGTCTTATAGTTTTTGGAATACAGGTCCTTTGTTTCCTTAGGTAGGTTTATTCCTAGGTATTTTATTCTTTTTAATGTGATGGTAAATGGGGTTGTTTTAAAACTATTTTTAGAAATACTGAAACAAGTAAATTGGCAAGATGTAGTTAATTTATTAAAATTTTTTTTAATTTTTTTATTGAAGTTGGTTTATAATGTGTTAATTCCTGGTATGCAGCACTCCTTATTGTACTCCTCTGTACAAAATAGAAGTGCTTTAGAAAGCAGAGTGAAAGAGAAAATTCTGATTTAAAATAGCAACACAAAAACTTAAATCCTCAGAAATAAAGTTGACAAGAAATATATGTCCTCTACATATAGAAAGACATAATATTCTAGTGAATGACACAGAAACTGCCAGCCATTTTGCAAAAATGTTGTAACACTTAACACTCTTACCAACAATGCAGAGTTCTGGTTGTTCCACAGCCTCATTTGCTGTCTGTATTTATTTTTAATTTTTTAATTTTTAATTTTTTCCTCCAGTTTTATTGAGATGTAGTTGACAAATAAAACTGTGTATTTTTAAAGTGTCCAATGTGATGATTTGATATATGTATACTTTGTGAAATGATGATCACAATCACGTTAATTAACACATCTTTTATCCCGCACAGTTACTTTATTTGTGTATGTGGTGAGAATGACCAAGGTCTGCTGTCTTAGCAACTTTCAGATATACAATGCAGTATTATCATTAGCATCACCATGCTGTACATTAAATCCCCAGAACCTACTTATCCTATAACTGAAGGTTTTTATTCTTTGACCAGCATCTCCCCATCTCCCTCAACCTCCAGCCCCTGGTAATCACCATTATACTCTCTAAGCTCTAAAGAGTTCCACTTTCATTTTTTAGACTCCACATATAAGTGAGTTTATATGTGGAGCATTTGTTTTTTTCTGTCTGACTTATTTCACTTAGCATAATGCTCTAAGTTTCATCCACATAGTCACAAATAACAGAATTTCCTCCTTTCTTGTGGCTGAATAATATTCTAGTCTATACAGCTTATACATCTTCTTTTTCCATTAATCCATTGATGGACACTTAGATTTTTTTTTTCATATCTTGGCTAGTGAATAATGCTGCAATGGATATGGGAGAGCAGATATCACCTCAAAAATCCTGACTTGTTTCCTTGGGATATCTACCCAGAAAGGAGGATTGCTAGATCATTCAGTAGTTCTACTTTTAATTTTTTTTTAGGTGCCTCCATACCATTCTTCATAGTGGCTTTCCTAACTTACATTCCTACCAACATTGGACTCCTCTCCATCCTCACCAATACTTGTCTTTTTGATAACAGTCATCCTGACAGATGTGAGGTGATATCTCATTGTGATTTTGGTTGGTCTTTCCTTGATAATTAGTGATGTTGAGCAACTTTTCATGTACCTGTTGGCTATATGCCTGTCTTCTTTGGAAAAAATCTATTCAGATCCTTTGCTCATTTTTAAAATGGAACTATTTGTCAGGATACTTACATTCTCTAATAACTTTCTTTTGTTAACCAAAAATATCTGGGGGATTAAAAAACAATATTTTAAATATTTTATTAAAAATGTTTTTATATAGGTGCTTTACTGAATTTTATATGTGATTTAGAAAATTGATGGGCTTTGGGTTTGATATCGCATTATATTTGTTTTCATATAAAACCATAGGAAATAGGTCTTGTTAGTGTTTTGACAGAATGTTTTGTTTTTAGGAAGAGATTACTTGTATTAAGCAGGAGACTGCAGCAGTAACGGATCTGGAAGAATTCAAATGGGATATTTAAAGGCAATCTAAGTCCCATATCCTCTCTCCCCGGCTCTGGGGAATGTCATATAAATACGGAAAAAGAGCGTTTGAGTGAGTTCAACTTTAACTCTTTGGGTCATTCTTCCTTAATGTGGCGCTCAGATTGTTATTGTAGCCACTGCCCTGATCATTGCTCCCCAGAGGTGCTTCCCTGACACTGCAGAGCTGGACCGGAAGGGAAAGCAGGGAAGTCATAAGTGAGTTATTTCAAAATGCGTTCGTGATCGTGACTGTTCCTCACAGACTCAGACAACACGAGTATCTCTTGGGTTCCTCTTTGTGTACCCTCCCCCTTCCTGCACAGCTCCCTGTGCTGTGCGCCCCCCGCCCCCGCTCTTTCTGCCCCCACAGCAGCATTGGCCTTTAGTCTTGAGAACAGTCACTGCTACCAGTGTTCATGAGATGTAATTTCCCCTGCGGGTGGGGGAAGAGGGAGGTTTGTACTCAGGCAAACCCATAACTGTAAGGACACAGCCCAGGGAGAAAGGAATCAGATCTACCAGCAGCCCCAGCAGCCCTTGCTTTCCTGTCCAGTTTAAAGGATTTAAACACTGGTTTTTCACTATTGCCTAGAAAAGGCAGTCAACACGTAAACAAACAACTCCTGATTAAGTTTTCCCACTTTAACTGTTTATTTTTTTAAACGAGAGTTTCAGACACAGGCATGTGGTGGGGTTCTTTTGCAGTGGGGAAGCTCGGTGGAGATTGAAGAGAGGAAGAAGGCAGACTAGGTGTTTGTTTTGTGTGTTTTGTTTTTTGTTTTCTCTTCGGGGCAGAGTTGGCAAGTCACAGGTTTCAACAGGAAGCCATCTGTTCCTTTCGACAGTAAATCAGGTAAGCCCACATTCACAAGAAGTTCTGCAGTCTTGATTTCCAGTTCTCTGACTATGCCCGAAAAAATAATTTTTTGAAACAAATGTGCCCTATTTTAAGGGGAACAATTTAGAGTGATGACTTTCTGCTTAAGTGAAGCCAGTTTATGGGAAATGTAAACTTCATGTAATTTAGTTTACTCACAAAGAGAATTTCCTTAGCATAGAGCCAGTAAAAATGCTAACTGGGAAGAATTCGATCAATACTTGGTCATATTTCGGCCTTGTGTCTTTGGTTGAGGCCGCGGTTTTAAGATACTTCTCTCTGCATAGTAAACAGAACTAAACGGTAAGACTTCTTCATGATTGAGGAATGAGTGAAAATTCAAGTAATGAATGGATCCACTGAAGTGTGTTTCTGGATTAAAGGATAACGTACTTTTCCGGAGTCATGTTCTTACTTCCTTGTGTCTCTTGGGCAAGGACTCAGAATGAAGGGAGGAGGGTTGGAGACAAGGAGAAGGAAAGATGGGAAGAGGAGGGGAAGGAGCAAAGGAAAGAGGTGTCTGGACCTCGGATCCAAGGCAGACCTGGAAAGGACATGAGGAAAGCAGAGGTGTGTGGCCAAGGAAAGCAAGAGAAGGGGCAGGAGAGTCCTGAGAAGGAAGGAAGAAAATTAGATGAGGTGGGTGTGGAAATAAGAAGTAGGTGTAGCTGACAAATGAAGCCTACTTTCTTACTCACTGGGTTGACGCTGAGCAAGTGATTCAATTTCTCTGTAAAATAGAGATAGTAATCCTCATTCTCCCATCTCGTCAGCTTCCTGTAAGCAAGCGAAGCAGGACTGTGAACGTGCTCTGGAAATATAAGGGTCTTTCATGAGTCAGAACTAAAAAATAATCATTTTTCTAATGCCATTTGCAGTAACATGGATGGCCCTGGAGAATGTCATTCTAAGTGAAGTAAGCCAGAAAGAGAAAAAAAAAATTCCATACGATATCACTCACATGTGGAATCTAAAAAAAAAAAAAAAATGAACTTATATGTAAAACAGAAACGGACAGAAAACAAACTTATGGTTACAAGTGGGGAAGGGTGTGGGAAGGGATACACTGGGAGTTCGAGATTTGCAGATACTGACTGGTATACATAAAATAGATAAATAAGTTTATGCTGTATGGCACAGGGAACTGTATTCAATATCTTGTAGTAGCTTATGTTGAAAAAGAATATGAAAACATATGTATATTCATGTATGACTGAAACATTGTACTATACACCAGAAATTGACACAACATTGTAAACTGACTATACTTCAATTTTAAAAAATCATTTTTCATGTAACAGAAAAAATCTGAAAAGAAAATATATATGTGTATGTATATATATAACTGAATCACTTTGCTGTATACCTGAAACTAACATTGTAAATCAACTACACTTGAATAAAAATTTTAAATATAAATAAAGTTAAAAATAAAGTTATAGAGTTATTTGCCCCTAAAATAATAATAATAATGATAATAATATATTTTTTAATTGGTCTCTGGTCTCTCTGTCCCTTAGGAACAGCAATGGGCCAAAATGAATGCAGTCAGTCTGGTAAGGAAGTGACTACATGTGTGCACCAGTTTTACCATATTCTGGGCCTATTTTATATAAAAATCATGCTACCCTCTCCAAGCAAAGTATAAGCTATTAGCTGTTTCTTCATTAGACAGAATGATTTCACACTGCTCATTCCGACACTTCCCTGGTCCAGCCGTTTCATTGGTGGTCATGACCACACTTCCGGCCAGCCAAGGGCAGAGGAGTCATCTCTCCTTGGAACAGAGGCAGGTTACTTATCCCACCTGGAGATGGAACCCAGTCTTGGCTACCCATCTCTGATCCTCAGAAAACTTGTCCTTTACAGGGCCAGAACTGGGTGGTATCGGCAACCTTTAAGTAATAAGATATGTTTCCAAGTCTATCTCATCCCCCAAGTATGTTTTTCTAGGCTCCTAAAAGGGCAGTGCCCACAGACCTAGAGAATTCTAGATGTTTTAAAAATCATTATTTTATCTGATAACAGAGTTAGCTTCTATTCCATAAATACATTGTGAGAGTATCTTTTCCCAGATCTTTCATTATCATTACAAATATTCCATTGGTATGATCAGTATGGTAATAACAAAGTACACTTGCTCTTAATAGGACCATCTACCAAGAGTCAACATGCTCCACACACCAGAGGATCAGAGCTGAGAATCATTCTGGTGGGCAAAACAGGGACTGGCAAAAGTGCTACAGGGAACAGCATCCTTGGGAAGCAGGCATTTGAGTCCAGGCTGAGTGCCCAGTCCTTGACTAAGACTTGCAGTAAAAGTCGGGGAAGCTGGGGGGAGAGAGAGATGGTCATTATTGACACACCAGATATGTTTTCTGAGAAGGACCACTCTGATTCTCTGTACAAAGAAGTACAGAGGTGCTACCTACTCTCTGCACCAGGACCCCACGTGCTACTTCTGGTGACACAGCTGGGCCGCTTCACCACCAAAGATCAGCAGGCTGTGCAGAGGGTGAAGGAGATCTTTGGAGAGGATGCTATGAGACACACAATTGTCCTCTTCACCCGCAAGGAAGACCTCAAGGGAGACTCCTTGATGGATTACATCCATGGCTCCGATAACAAAGCCTTAAGCACACTGGTGGCTGCATGTGGGGGGCGAGTGTGTGCCTTTAATAACCGTGCTGAAGGGAGCAATCGGGATGACCAAGTGAAGGAGCTGATGGACTTGATTGAGAGCTTCGTGATGACGAAAAGGGGTGACCACTATACCAACAGGCTGTATAGTCTAGTGACTGGGTCACAATCCGGACCTCTGCAGTCAGAGAATAGATTAAAAGATTTCAAAGGGAGCTTTATAAAGTATGTGGAAATTCTGAGACATTGCACAACCATGGCCAAAGCAAATTGCCTAAGAAAAGCCCTAGTCAAAACAGTAATGTATATTTTATTGTGTATTTTATTGTGTATTCAGGTGTTTGCCAAATTGTTAATTCAGTTCTTCTGTGTATTGCACAGAATGTGCAATTTCTTTTATCGTTTACCCTTTCATATATGCAATTTGTTCTGCAGCTTACTGTTAATTATACCCCCAAAATTAATGATAATTTTTAGAAAAACCAGGCAACTGGACTGCAAGACTCATAGATTATAGTTACAGATAGTGATTCCTTACTCACTGTTGTAGAGGGGGTGAAAAACGGTGCCTGAGTACATGTTTGCGATTCTGTTGTCTTTAAATCTTAACATCATCCTATTTGTTGATGAACCAAATTATTTTAAGTTATTGTTTTGAAATATAATGCCAAAATCTTTTGAAAGTTATAAGCATAAACTTCCTCTCATTTGCAAATCTCTAAAATCAGTGTTATGTTCCTGAAAACCCCTTTTCTTCTTTATACTACTACTATTTCTACTGAATACAACAAAAATAATAATAAAATTTCTATTAACTATAACAAAATAACAATAATAAGTAAACTGTAAAGTTCCTGAGGGCACATCTCTAATTCTGTTCTATGGTTTTATCCTCAGCAGATGGTAAGTAGACACACGGCTAATTTTTGTAACACAACAAATTCATGCTCAACAATCACACACAGATACACTCACACATCAATAGTCTGTTTTATGTGCATCAAATTTGCTTACCACTGAAAGAGGCTCAGCCAGCTTTCATCCCTGGCCCCCAGTCACAGTTAGCATTGAAACATACCTAGAGGCTTTACACTCCAGACAAGATGGCGGACTGGATCTCCTGAAGCATCATTAAATGCAAATAGAAGTTGAATTTATTAAAAGTAAACAAAATCTCTATGATTGACAAGCTCACTAGAAAATAAGGAAAACTCCAAAGATGAAGCAAACAATCCACCTAAAAATGATGTGAAGCTAAAAGGGGAGTTGAGAGCCATGAGGACAGGCAAACATGGAAGGCAGAGCTGCCCCAAAATAAATGCCTACATCAATCTTGAGATCAAGAAACTCAACCTTGTGTTGTCGATAAAGTTAAAGAGCAGATTCTGAGCTCTCTGATCCCCAAACACAAACACATATTAAATTAAGCCTTTCCTAGGAAACTAATATTACGAATTCTTTTTTTAACCACATATATAAGGCTATTGGCTGTTGTGATTTTTTTATTTCTTCTTATGCTTATCTTAGGTAAGCTGTACTTTTCAAGGGATTTTTCCATTATGTTTAAATTGTTGAATTTATTTGCAGAAACATAAAATATTTTTATTATCTCTTTAATAAATACAAGAACAATAGTGATCATTCCTCTTTGAATTTTGATATTGGTAATTTATGATTATTTCTTTTTGTTTCATCAGCCTGGCTAGAGGTTTAATTTTATTAAATTTTATGAAACTCTAACTTTGATTTTTCTCCTTTATGTTTTCTCTGTTCCATTTTATTGCCTGTTTTTAACAATGTCTTCTCAATCTCTCAATTTATCCCTTCCCACCCCATTTACCCCTTGGTAACCATAAGTTTGTTTTCAATGTGAGTCTGTTTCTGTTTTGTAGATAAGTTCATTTGTGTCTTTTTTTTTTTTTTTTTTAGATTCCACATATGAGTGATATCATATGGTTTTTTTTCTTTCTCTTTCTGGCTTTTACTTCACTTAGAATGACAGGTCCATCCATGTTACTGCAAATGGCATTATTTTATTATTTTTTATGGCTGAGTAGTATTCCATTGTATAAATATACCACAACATCTTTATCCAGTCATCTGTCAATGGACATTTAGGTGGTTTCCATGTCTTGGCTTCTGTAAATCGTGATACTGTGAACATTGGGGTGCATGTATCTTTTTGAATTAGAGTTCCCTCCAGATATATGCCCAGGAGTGGGATTGCTGGATCATGTGGTAAGTCCATTTTTAGTTATTTGAGGAATCTCCATACTATTTTCCATAATGGCTTCACCAAACTACATTCCCACCAGCAGTGTAGGAGGATTCCCTTTTAGAGAAGTATGTTTTTATTCTGTCCAATTCTTCTTGTCAGTGTGGACACTGAGAGCTTTTGAATCTTTCTCCAACTTAACCAGAAGCAAAAAAATCCCTCATTTTAATTGATTTTTTTTCTTTTCAAACCTTCTGCAGCTTGTCTTTAATAGAAACACAATTTTCAGCTATCGTCCCACTTTTTGAACATTTGCACTGTTTTCCCCTTGGTGGTTCCAGAATTATGAGGTAATTGAAATTCTATTCTCAGTCCTCTTTTCTTCATGTCCTACGCATTTTCTCTGAGTGTTTCTCCCCATTCATTTGTCTTTAATGTCATGCTGGTATTTCTTCAAATATACCCATACCAGAGTCCTTTCTCTGTCTTTTATTAGTTGAAATTCATCCTAGGTTCTCACTTAAGTCTAGGTTTGTGTTAATGTTTGCATCTCTCTCACTCAGAACTTTTATTCTCTTTGACTTCAGTGTCCCATTGTACATAACACTGGAAGATGAAACACATAGCATTTAACTTCTGATTTGGCTTATAAATTTCCATTTCCTTTTATGTTATTCTGTCAAACTAGGATGCTTGCCTGGTTCTTGTCCTGTGAGATTGAATCCTGGATAACACCTGCTTGGCTGATACTTCTAACAAGTAAATCTTGATTGCCACAACCTTCGTCTCCCCCACAAAAAAGAAGCTAGGATCTATATGACACTGAAATATTGCTTCTAAATGCTGGGGCATAGTGGGGCCAATGTCTTTCAGATAGTAAGTATTTCATTGAAGAAGTTATTTCCCTATAACCTCCTCTCCTGAGATGATATTTGGATCATTCTTATTCCTTTGTGGCTCTGGGGATGCTAATAGTTGAGCTCTGCCCATGTCAATGATCCCAGAAGGGTTGAACTTACTATTCTGCTCAGGAAGGATGTTTTCATTCTAGGTCACTTTTACTGGATTTATAAGGGTAGAGAAGAAAACAATGAACATGTAACTCTGAAAAGGAAAGAAGGAAGAGTGGAGGCAGGGAGGAGAGGAAGCAGGAGTCCCAGATAGTTCTGAGACCCAAGAGTCTCAGGGCTTCTGGCCTTAGATAGGTTTCCACAATGGATGGCAAGTCTGAATAACAGGGGATCAAACCCAGAGACAATGGCAAATAATCGAAAACTAATAGGAATGCTGGGGGAAATGGAACCAGTTACTTCTGGATAGGAAGGAGATCCCAGAAAGCACTAGTAGGGATGTGGGAATGTAAGGCAGGGAAGGGAAAGGAGCCAACCCAGGTTGTACTGAGCAGCATATAACCCCTGTAGACAATGATGGAGGGGTTCCCAACATAGACATCTGGGTCTCCGTCCTGCTGGGGACCTCAGCAATTGGCACAGAATACATCTCAGAGTAATCTCATTTGGTGGGCAGTGGACAATTTAATAAGCAAGGAAATTGGAGTATTTATCCACTAACTTCTAACTGTCATGAATTGAGGTCTGCTCCTGGGGACATTAGCTCTCTGATGACTTCAGGCTGCTCCATGCAAGAACCAAGCATCCTCTGGTAACCAGGTAATCCCTCAGGCAAAGAGTTACAAGTGGTTGAAGGAAGATGCCACATGCATGCGTGAGAACCCTGAATGGTGAGGATCTGTGCAAGAGGCACTGAAAGCATCTTCATGAACAGTACATGTTGGGTATCAAAGTCTTGGTCAAGACTGAACTGCATGGCTTGGACTAGGGTGTGGCTAGTGAGGAGCCATATACACCTCAGTCTTAAAGCAGTCTTCAGCCTCAGCGTCACTCACCTGTAGGGTTGGCACTTGAGTGACCTTGGCGGTGATTGCCTCCTTACATGGTGTGCCCTGGACACCAAACTTGTGTCATGCTAGTCCTGGTCCTTCTGATCTAGTGGCAGAATGAGAGACTCCTGCCTTCAACAAAGCTGAATGGAAACAACTAGAGTGTCAGACATTCAAGAGACTCTGTACCCAAAAAAAAGAATGGGAAATAGTGGAGGCTGAGTCTCTTCCCTACCTGAAAATAGTGGACCGAAAGAAAGAGATGAAAATCAGGTCCCAGACAGTAGACTAGGGCTCAGGACAGCCCTTCTTCCCACACATAGGGACAGTCAACTCCAGAAAGTTTAAGTGATTTAGGTTGGTGATATGACCAGTCCTAGGGCCAGTCCTTTTGTAGCCTGTCCATGACACAGTTGGCTCTTTTGCTGACCTCGTTCTCATGACCATCTTGAGAGAAGACAGAAAAACTAGAGTTGGTGACATCAACACAGGTGACCAGACTCGGTCCTCACACGGCTGACCAGGAATTGTGTGAAGGGACTCATGCTCCACAGGCCAGCTAGCTTCAAGTCCCTCCGTCGCTGAGAAGAAATTCCTTTCTCAGGTGAGACTGTGCTTCTGGATTTTTCTGTCAGATTGGACCCCAAGAGATGGCCAGTCACTGGACAGCTGTTCAGAATAGCTAATCTTGTCCTCTGTTCTGAGTCAGGAGACTCTCGGAATTTATTTTACACAGGGTGAAAAAATAATCCTTAGGGGGTAAAAAGCCATTGACACTAGATCAATAACCAATTCTAGAAGTAGAGTCAGGCCTCAAGACCCTAGAACACCCTTCCCTTCCTCGGGGGCATTCCTGGGGACATGACCCATACTAGTCACCACAGGAGGGGATTTTTCAGAGAAACGCTTAAACCCACAGTGTTTCTGTTTCGTTAAGTCATCATCACCAAGTCCTCCCACTAGGCTGTCTGGAGTACTGTCTTAGTGTCACAAGACTTCCTCAATTCTGAGAGAAGGCACTGACTGCTGCACTCACAACTGAGGGAGAGCAGAACTCAGGACCTTCTCCTAGCCAGCGTTAGAGCCTGTCACCAGGAAAAGCCAGCCTGAGCAGAGGAGCTGCAACCAACCAGAGGGAGCATAATTCTGAGAGCATTTGCTGTCTGAGCATCTGTGTTCTGCCAGGCACCATACCGGTAAGTGAGAGCCAGAGCCGTGAAGGTCAGACTTCCAGGCTTGTAGAGATCTTATAAGTTTTCAATAAAGGAAGTTCAGAAGTTTTATGAGCATCTTCTCCAGTCTGGAGGGGATCCGTTCCTGTCTCCTTCCACACTCTCTTCATTCAGTAAGAGAAGTGCAAGCTGGAACCACTTCTAGGAATATACATTTTAAAAGACATTAAACATTACCCAATTGCATTTTCAGCAAAGGCAAAAGATATTTCTATAGGCTCAGAAGCAATCTAACTTCAGACTAGGTTATAATGTGACGAGTCAGGACCCCATCTGAATTACTCGCCTAGATTCTCCCTCTCCTCTCTGTCCACAGTAGGAGGCCCCCCGGAGACCTAAGAGGTTAGGAATTAGGTCTTCAACCTCTCCCTGCATGATCTCTTAAACATCTGCTCTAATTGAAGTTTCTCCCACCCCAGTTGCCAGAACACCTCAGTTTCCTCATCTGTATGATGAAGAGGTCTGAATAAATAGCTGATATTCAGACTCTGATTTGTGGGTTGATTCCATCAGATACATCTGATCCGTAAATCAGAGCCTTTGAGAATGGTGCCCACAAATGGACATTTTAAAAGAATACTCATGTAATTCTGAAAACCAGAATGAACTACATGAACTGAATTTTCAGAGTATTTAGGATTCTACATGTCTTACATACCCCAGTAATTAAGAATCATTTGTCAGCCCAGATTTCAGCTGGAGCTTACCTCCTTTTAAAAATTATTTTAAAAGATTTTAACCCTTATTTCAAACTTTATGAAAATTCCAATGACTTACCCGAGAGTTCTGTGGATTTTCAGTAGCACAATTCCTCTTTTCCATCTTTGACAACTTCTTGCTTTAGCTAAATTCTTGTTCTCTGCTCTGAATTTTGTGGCTGTTTCTCCATTTCTACTTTGGTGTCAGTTAAGGGAGTTGGTTGGTTTTCACACACAAAATAACTAATCACATTATGTTATTTTCCCATGGGGTGAACTTTACTGAAGGCTTTGGCGAGGTGACAGGAGAGTTACTGCAAAAACATGAATAGCTTTGGACTGAGTTCTAGGCAAACCTGTCATCTGAGTCCTTTGGTCAAAGACACGTTATTCAGCCAACCTCTGCCTTTGATTTCCTTTGTGTGTGGTGCCAATGGGGAGACCACAGATAGCTGTGGGAACCAGGTGGACATGAGGAGGTAGAATTTGAAATGGATGGTGAAGCCCAGACAGGACTCAGGCAGAAATGAGAGAGGAGACGAATTGTCATAGGAGGGAAAGCACAAGGTGGGTTGGAAAAGGCCCTGAAAGCTGCTGTTTGTAAAGTAGTGCATTGGGGTGGGGGCCTAGTTGGAAATGAGGCTGCAGAAGGAGACCAAGGAGATACCGTGTGCTTGTGTTCAGGTGCTTGTGTGATCAGGCCAACGTGACCACAGGATGTTTAATTGTATTAAATGATGTTTGACTGGTGTAATTGCTTTACTCTGAGAAGCCTCAAGGGTTTGGGGGCAAGAATATTAAGAGTCAGAGGGTCACATCCCATTCTCACCGTAATTAGACATAGTAAGACAAGCCAAATTATTTGGTTTCCTGAGAGCAGAAGCTCTCCAGATCGGTTTGGGAGATATGTCTGTTTTCCAGTTTCCAAAAACAGAATTCCAATATTCTTGTTTGTTTCCCAGGCCAACCCTAAGGTGGTTCCCTAAGTTACTGAGCAAATTTTAGTGTTCTCAGGGTTTTCCAAAGTCTCCCCCAGCTACTGAATCTCCTGGGAAAACGTAATATTTACAGCTTATGTCACTAGCATAGAATTACCTGGAAAAATGAACAGCTAAAGCTTACTCATTAACATACAGTAATGTTATAATCTCCCTCTGCTTTTTGCATTTGGAGGCCCTGAAAAGACAAAACCAAGCTCATCAAGTGTTCTCACAGTATCATTCCAACCCCAGGTCAGGCTATTCCAGTGTCTTCCCTAAATGCTCATGCTCAGTGGAGGGCAGGAATCAGGACATTTTCATTGTGATGTCGTCAGCCCTTTGGAATTTGCCTGACACATTGTAGGTAGTTATACCAATTGAATGAATGAATGAATGAATGAACTAATTGTATTTGGGACTCTTTCAGTTAATCATGGGAAGATGGAAGATGCTAAGAGATGAAGAAAATGCCTACGGTAAGAGCATAACTCACAACGTGTATTCACCCCCATATGTGAGTCTGGGTATTAAAGGGAATGGACTAACTCAAGACAGAGATTTCTCCATGCTTGGATGAAACAGCAAGAACCTGGGGGTTGGCGTTGGATCTAGATCTCTGCTCCTGCTCTGCTGTGAGATACTAAGTTCTTTGACTAACCTGCACCTCTGTTCCCTACTCTGATCTCCACAGAAGGGGATGTAGAAGACATCAAATCCTGTATTAGAGAGAACGTGATTCACCAGGTAGAATGTGTTAGAGAACAAGGGTGGAGGGTTAAACAGGTATCTTACTAGGCAGCAGGTTTAAGAGAGAGGAAGGGAGGAGGAGGAGGAGAGAAAGGCAGGGGGAGTAGGGCTGGTTTCATCTTATCCTCCCAACAACCCCATGAGGACAGCTCTGTAGTACTGATCCCATTTGTGCAGAAGACGTTTAACACTCAGATTAAGCAGCTTCCCAAGGTTACACCACTGGCAGAGGGTGAGGCTGTGATTCAAACCCAGGATGTCAGACTCCAGACAGCCCTCACTGCCAGGCCCAGGGCCCCTCCTGCCTTTCTTTGGGAAAGTATAGCAGAGGCCACTGAAGTGGTCCAATAGGGACCAGGTCTGCACAGTGTGGATGACGGATAATGTCAGATGGAGGAATGACCTGTATTATAGAGGGGTGTCCTCTAGAGAAACGTTCACCAGGTGCTCAAGCACCTACAGGTGCATGTGTGAGGCCAAAGAGGGAAGAAATAGATGGAAAAAGATCCCCCAGAGTTGACAAATCTCGGACCAGGTCACTCAGTAAAGGTCTGATCCACAAAGCACAAGTTGAAGGCATTCTGCTCTCCTCTGTTCAAAAGGGGCCCAGGAGACCAGGTACCAGGCAGGACATGTTGCTTTAAGGTTCGGAAGCTTACAGGTAATTGGTGCTCACAGGTTTAGAAGATGACAAGGCGGCGGGGCAGGAGCCCAGGCTGCTGCTCCTCCTGGCTGGGAAGACGGGGGCAGGGAAGAGCGCCACGGGAAACTGCATCCTGGGCCAGAAGCACTTCGTCTCCAGGCTCGGGCCCACGGCGGTGACCAGAACCTGCATGGTGGGGAGCTGCAGATGGGCCACGTGGGACATAGAGATCATTGACACCCCAGACCTTTTCAGCTCCGAAGTCTCCCAGACAGACCCCGGGTGCAGGGAGAGAGGCCGCTGCTACCTGCTCTCGGCCCCCGGGCCGCATGTCCTGCTGCTGGTGACCCAGCTGGGCCGCTTCACCGCCCAGGACCAGCAGGCCTGGAGTGGGGTGAAGGCGCTGTTCGGAGACGGCATCGTGGCGCGCACCATCGTGGTCTTCACCCACAAGGAGGACCTGGCGGGGGACTCGCTGCAAGATTATGTGCGTGACATGGAGAACCGCGCGCTCAGGAAGCTGGTGGCCGAGTGTGGGGGCCGATTCTGTGCCTTCGACAACCGAGCCACCGGCGCGGAGCGGGAGGCGCAGGTGATGGAGCTGATGCAGCTGGTGGAGGGCCTGGTGAGGGACCACGGCAGCGCCCCCTACACCAATGATGTGTACAGCCTGGCGCAGGCCCTGGGGGGCGCTTGCTCTGAGGAGAGGCTCCGCAAGGTGGCGGAGACAGTGGCTGCCCGCGCGCAGAAGCAGCAGAAACTCTGGCTGTTGGCCTGGCTGTGGGAGTGGCCACAGATGCTGGGGACCCAGTGTATCAGGAGCGTGGCCGGTCTGTGTGATGCCACGGTCCAGTTAGTCAAGCACTTGTGCAAACGCTGGCCGCAGGCCTCGACAGTGTGAACTTGAATCTTGCAGGTAATTTGGCAAGACAGAAACTGCTTAGAGCTCAGAGGAACTTCAGAGGAATCTGAGTTCTCAAGTACTGTGGTGAACACTTTTAAAATAAAGTGGTAGAGTGCATGCCTAGCAGGTGTAAGGTCCTGGGTTCAATCCCCAGTACCTCCATTAAGAAAATAAGGAAACGAACAACCTCCCTGTGAGGCAGGACGGAAGGGGGCAGGGCACAGCCATTCAAGGAGCAGTGAACACCTAAGTGGTGGAAGATTCAACCCCCATTTGGCCTTGAAGCTCAAGATGGTGGGAGATTTGACTTCTAGTAGACCTGGAGTTTCATTATTGACTCATTGTAATGATTTATCCTGATCAGTGATGCCCACAGGCACCATGACGGTTTCAACCACAAAAGGTCAAAGAGTGGGTGGTGGCCCAGTTCCTGGGTAGTTGGAATGGTCCTCCCACTTACTGGCATGTGAAGATACTCAGGCCGTAAAAACTGGCAACACTGTACCTTGTGGCCACCTCTCCCATGTGGCCGCCTCTCTCTCCCTCATCTTCAGGACTGTGGGCAGTCTATGGTGTACATATCTACTTTTACTTTAACCTGAGCACCCAACCCTTACACCTCATGGTCTTTGTCTCCTGAAACAGCCTACACTCTATTCAGTATGTATCTCTCTAAATAAATTGATTTACTGAACTGTGGCTCGCTCTTGAATTCTTTCTTGCAAGAAGCCAATGACCCACACGCAGCTGGGTGTGTCCTGGGGACTCCACTGAGACCTGGGACATGGCCCTCCTCACATCTCACATTTGGTTTTTTTTTCCTTTATCACCCCCAACCAAAAAAATATTTTAAGATAAAATTTTGTTTTAATTTGTACAATCATAAAATATCCTTAAAACGTGTTCGTCATCTTGATGTATCTCTTGAAAAATAGTGAAATGACTGGTAGTATTTTAGTAGGAAGTGGATTCATAGCCAAGGGAAAACATCTATATTGTGAGTTTTGTTTGTTTGTTTAGACACTGTCTTTCTCCCTCCAACTGCTATTTGTAAAAAAGAAAAGTAAACCCCACGTAGACTGAGTGGCTTAAAAACAACAGACAATTATGCCTCACAGTTCTGGAGCCTGGAAGTCCAAGATCAGGATGCCAGCGTGGTCCAGTTTGGGGGAGAGCCCTCTCTGGCGGAAGACTGCCAACTTCGGCCATATCCTCACAGGATGGAAGGGCGGTGCTCGCTCTCCCGCAGCCTCTTTGACAAGGGCACTAATCCCAGTCCTGAGGAACTTTTCTCTGACCCAGTCACCTCCCAGTAGCCCCACCTCCTAATACCATCCTCTTCAGGTCAGGTCTCCAACATGTGGCTGTCGAGGGGACACAGACCTTCAGACTGTAGCTACCCTGACTGTCCTTGAGAATTTGCTGGTTCTTATGGGTGGATATCTCCCTATGTGATCTTTGTAGATTTTTATTATCATCAATGAGAGAGATGTCACAGTTATACTTGATGATTACTTCTGACACATCCGTTAATTTACTAGTACAATGATTTAGTGCCAAGAAGTTAAATGTTTAACTATATGCAAATAACACAGTTTCCAATTTTCTAGCGTGTATTATGGTTCATGCCTGTCCAAAACAAAGTAAGATTTGGGGAAAATAAAATGCAGTATCTTTCATGTGGTTATCTGCCTGGATTTTTATGCAAATCATCATCATCATCA
This sequence comes from Camelus ferus, assembly GCF_009834535.1. NCBI lineage: Eukaryota > Metazoa > Chordata > Mammalia > Artiodactyla > Camelidae > Camelus > Camelus ferus. The sequence continues at coordinate 5,739,597 of NC_045702.1, read as the reverse complement.
TCACCATCACACCACCAAGCTCCTGTCTCAGTGGAGAAGAGAGGGAGCAGCTGGTGCATCAGCCAGGAGCCACAGGGCACGAGGTTAGGTGCAGCTGTCCTGTGGGGTTGTATAGGGGATGGGCCAACCCACGGTAAGTTCTTAAATGCCAGCAAACATTAGGATCTCTTTATTTCTATTTCTGAATGTGTTAGAACACTTTAAAAGAAGTCTTTCTCTTTATATCAACCACGCACTAGTTAGGAGGTGTGGATGCAGGAGGAAGCAGCTACCCCGAATCTACCATGGTTCCGAGAAGCAGAGGGTGATGGGGGAGGAGAGGAGTTGTGTGCAGGCGCAGTATGGCCATCCCAGCTCCTCGTGAAGGCCCCTATGCGCATTCGTTTGGATGCCACATGGGGTTAAGGGCCTGCGGAGGCCCAGGATTACCAGCCTAGGCTGGACTGCAGTTTGGTGGCGGGGGGGGGGGGGGGGGGGTTGCGGGGAGTGCTGAGGGTCACAGTGGTCAGTGAGTTGGGCTCTGTGAAGCCTGGTTGAAAGAGGTTCATTATCAATTCCCGCCTTTAGCAATCTGCTGTGCCCATGCAGGGACTCTCAGCCAGGGAGGTGTTCCTTACACGACCTGAGGGGCCCAGAGAGGAGCCGGCAGAGGGGACACCACCGAGTGCCCGCAGCTCACCCAGCCAGGACCACAGGCACATGAGCATGCGCACTGGACCAAGGTAGTGCTTACCAATGGAGCTGATTTTAACCTGCTGTTCTTTCATTTTTTCATTGTCTCACGTCCAGGTGTCCACATATGCCCTCCAGTTTCTCTCTTTACTTATTCCTTCTGCCTTGTTTGTAAATGGAAACATGATTTTTAAAATAAATATGAGTGTTAGGATTGTAAAATTCTCATGCGGACTGTAGCGTATAGAAATATATTGGGTCGGAGGAAGGCTTGACATCCATGGGTAAAATGCCCTCCTTGGGGCATCACCAAGAACGTTGCGGGGATAGTGGAAAGAACAGACGTGCGCTGGGGCCCAAGGGACTTGTGTTCCAGAGCTGGTCCCCTGTGAATTTACTTTGAGATCTTGGGCACAAAGGGATTAAGTTTTCTCTTGAGAGATATATATTAATATTAATCTTTATAGCTTTCATGTATGGTGAAATCATGTGCGTGAAAACACTTTGTAGGTTAAATCCCAGAAGAACATGATACAGAAACAAAAAAATCTAAGAAGAAACTTATCATAGTAATAAAACAAATAAATTTCATACTCATAAACACATACATTTCACACTTATTATTCATAATAAAGATTCCACATTATTCTGTGTATACATAGAGTTGGGAGCTATTGATAATATAAGGTAAGACATAATTAGTTGTCAAATACATTTCCAAAGTGCAATTAAAGTTGTGTTTGTTCCCTAAAATATTGCTACTTTCTAATCCTTAGATTTAGAAATATGCAAAATGACTCATAGGTAAGTGTGGAACACACAATTTTATTTTAGTTTTTAAAATATAATTTAATATTACACAGGTAATACTAGATAGATCATAAAATAAAATAATACAAGATTGATCATAAACTAGAAAACTGAAGCTGTAGAGAGAACACTATAAAATAATCACATTTATTGCTTAATATTTTATGATGAAAACTATCTCATGAGGTATGAAGGATAATTATCATTAACAGCCTTTTATTTGAAGAGGAAAGTAATCTACTGAGAGATAAATGATTTCTAAGGGCAAAAGTGGCCAATCAGAAATCAGAACCGAAATTTATTCTTCCTTACTGTCCTATAGGAAGAATTTCCTTAACCAGACGCAGGGTCAAAAAGCTATCCAACTTCTCAAAAATGGTATATTTGTGTAGATAAACATTCATATTGACTTCGTCTCCTCTCACCTTTTCTTTTACCTCTTCAAGCATAAAATGCCTTGATCATGGGCTAATGCAGGGTTGTTTTTTTTTCACATTTGCATGCCCTGCTGCCTAGATCAGCTGCCATTTTACCAAAAGAGTTTCATATTTGGCTTATTTGAGAGCTGTTGTTGAGCAGGATGAGTTTTTCAAGCAGAAGATTTCAAACAATGCACACTCTCTTACATAATCTTGTACAATATTCAGTGCCTGACTAGGCAGATGCCACTACACCCTATGGATTTAATTCCCTAGAAAAGGATTCCTGTACATTCTTGGGGAAGACAAAGTCAGACTAGGACCTAATACTCTTTTGTTTATTTGTATGTTTGTTTGCCCTGAGAGCAGAGCCCTCATCTGATAGTGGAAATATTTGCCTTTTCTTATACAACTGGTTTTGTGCTTGCCTCTTCCATTAATAAAATATTTTGAGATTTTTGTAAGTTTGTCTTTTACTTCTTTTCTTTTTTAATAAAGCAGTTGTCTCCCAAAATGACATAGTGTTTTGTTTTAATTATTATTGGGGGTCTTAATTATTTTTATACCTTACATTCAATCTCACTCTTTGCCCATTTCTTGTTTATTTTATATTTTCTTTCACTGTTTATAATTCTCAGATATCATTAAGTTTAGGCATTCTGACTCCTTTGATAATAGTATTAAATTGTATATATCAATTGATTTACTACATCTTTCCTTCCACATGCTTAAGAAATATTTCTGGGAGACACTGAAGAGAACTGCTCATCACTCCTCAAAAATTACACACTGCTAAAAATAGACACCCCAATCCCAGAGAACAAAAGACAAAGGTGAGGTATAGCCAAACAACCAACCTAAATATTCCCCCCACCCAAAACCGAACAAAAACAACAAAAAAAGGGCTCCTTACTTAAAAACAAACAAAAAAAAAAACAAACAAACAAAAAAAAACACAGACAAGGGCAGTCACTCTGTGACTCAGTTCTGCAGGTTTCTGGAAAGGAGCAACTGCAAGTAGGAAGGCTCAGTTCTAACCTGTTCCACAACTGGGCTCCAGTAGGTAGAGAAGTTCTTCATGAAACCCAGTGGTTCTTTCTCGTGCAAAAGAAAATAACTCTCTCAGTGGGTCCCTTTGTAGGTGCTTTCACACAGAGACAGATCCGGATGGGGTCTGTTATCAGAGTTACTCAGACTCAGGCCGACGGCATGAAACTGATCTCTGGAGAGCTCGGCACTCCTGCAGAAGGCACCGTGGGCTCAGGGGCCGCAGTCTGGGGCCTGTGTTTTCCTCTTTAACACTCCAAACAGCAATTTTCACAAGTCTTAAAGAGGAAACTGGAGGGGACGAGGAGCTCGCAGGCTCCGACGACCGAAAGCATCCCACTGGGTGACAGCACGCCCTGCATTCGCTCTCGGGTTTCCACTGCGGCAGTTTAGCCTCTTTCCGGAACGGGGAGTCCCCAACTGCGCGGAAAGGGGGCGCATTCCGTGGCCCCATTTTCCTCCTCGCCCTGCAGCCCTGCCCTGGAACCTCCGGCCGCGCGCGCGGCCCCTCCTCGCCCCGCGCGCTCCCAGCCTGCAGCGCCGCGCCTGGTAAGGGGAACTCGGCGGGGGTTTGGGGACCCTGGAGCCCGCCTTTGAGTCACAGCTACCGATTTCTGGTGTGATTCACATCGGTGACTTCTGTGTGTCTCATTAGTGAAACGAGGAGCTGATGGGGAGTTGTGGGCAACAGCAGATTTGGAGTGGGACGGAAACAGGTTTGGGGACCCTTCACCCAAAAGCTGCAGTCTTTTCCGCCCAACTGCCTACTTCTTAGCGCTTTTAATCTTCATGAGCTTCACAGCGTTTCATAAAGCTTCACTAATAATTCATCATCTCATTTGACAGATAAGGAAACTGAAACCCCGAAGGTGCCCTAAGTGGGGCACAATTTTCAATTTTACCCTCTTAACTTCTCCTGTAGCGCCCCCACCCCTATCCCTGACAAGCGCCACATTCCAGAGAGTCCTGGGTGCGGGGAATGGGTTCCTAGGGCCCCGTAGAGTAAATACAGGATCATTATTTTCCAACCTCCACTGAGCCACGTGTTCCAAACGAGACCTCTCAGTAGACATCGTCTATGACCCTGAGCTTTTGAACACCACTTCATCCTTCCCCAGATACCCACAATTTTCCTGACACAATGTAAGACTCGACACTACAGCAAACAGACTCATGTTTAGGATGTATAGGAACCAATCCTTTGTTTGCTAAATCTTCTGTGAGAGTCATGTTTTGAAATTCCAGTGCTAAACTACAAAATAATACCAGGAAACAGGGACTGGGGCAGGTAAGTGAAAGAGGTATTTATGAACAAGGCAACAAAAAATTATCATCTTTCCTAAAACAGCATGAGAGAGCCTGCTTTCTCATGGTTTGATAAAATAAGGTGTAATCATGATAAAATCATATAATTTAAAAATCAGAATATCCATTATGTTCATTTACTTCGACCTCTTTCCTAAGCTACATCCTCCTGCTCCTGTCACGTACAGTTACAATCTCTGCTCACATACTGCCTGCCACTCTCTCATGACTCCTGGTCCCATTCAGGGGAAGTTTAGTAGGATTTTCCTTGTGGAGAAGAGATCTACCTCTGTTCTTTATGCTCCCTTTTGTGTCTACTATGAGATTGGTACATATCACGTTCCTTCAAGGTTACCATGCTTCCAGTCTTTTCCTACGCTTTGTTCAGCCCTTTTAATATTTTGTCCGTGACTCATTTTAACATCTCCATCAATATCCTTTCTGACTTGTCTCCAGACACTCTGTTAATATCTGCCAAAAAAATCTATTCCTCAGTGGAACATGTCTCCCCCAGGAGCCTGACCCACTTGGAAGATAGTTCAGAGTACCACTGTGCCACACCTCTGCCAATGTAACCTGAATTTGATTGGCTTTTGGGACAGCCACATAACTCCATTTGGATCACACTGATAATCAAGTCATAAAAACACCAGGTTGTTTTAAACTGAAATACTTCAGTTCAGAGCAACTCCTGCCCCTGCCATTTTACCTTTGAAAAAGCTTTTTTTTTTTTTTTTTTTTTTTTTGGAAAAATATGCACTCAAGATTTTGCAATACAATGGATGGCGTTGGTTTGGGGGCAGGCTTCCAGCCTGTTTGCATCAGTTTATGTCCAGACCATGGATGACAACATTGGATGTGGTGTTCCAAGAGGCTTATTATCTTCTTTGGAATACTTCCCCCCTGTGGAATCTAGGAGAATACACAGGCAAAATGATCCATTTTCATTCAGTCTTAGCTCTGTGGTAATTGTGTGATCTTGAGCAGGTCAGTTAATGCTCAGTTTCCTAATATTTTAATAGAAAATTTAATACCTATCTTAATTGCATCATAGGGGATTTAGAACAATGAAAATAATGGGCATGAAAGAAACTTGAAAATTATAAATGGCTGCACAGAGGATTCTTATCATGGTGAAATTCATCATTGACATTGTCACCACTGTCATCATCATCTCAACCACAGCAATATATTGATTCCAACATATTTTTCGGAAGGAAAAGAAAAGGAAAGAAAGAAGTTGTCTTAATATATTCTGATGATGTGAAAAGGGATGGTTTTCCCTAATGAGGACCATTTCCACTCATTCCTACTGAATGAATAGAAAAATGTGAAAAAGGTAGAAATAACAGAATCAACCTGAATAGCAAATCATGAAAATCATTTTGAATTCAATGGTAATCAGTAAAATGCAAGTTTACAACAGCTAAGACATCCTAAATTATGCCCATAAGGGTGACAAAAAAGTTGAAAATGTAATATCACCAAGTATAAAGTGACAATTTGGGGAATTCTCACACATGGCTGGTGTGGATTAGCACATCTTGGAGTCATATTTAGCAATATCTAGTTAGGTGGAAATTATATGTCCCAGCTAAATTGTTGTACATGTGCACAAGATGTGTATGGGAATTCCTCCCCAGCATTGTTTGTAGTAGCAAGTTCCATATTTGGAACACCAAATGTCTGTTAAAAAAGAGTTGGATAAAATATTACTATCTACAGACACATGTGTAGGTAGAAGTGTAAATACACAAATGACAGTGATACATAAAACCTCAGATTTTGGCTGTCTCTGTAGGGAAGAGGGAGGGACAATAAGACTGAGGGAGTCAAAAAATAAATAAATGGAACTCCTATATGTGTAATGTTTAAACCTTTTCAATCAAACAGGATATCAGCAGTAAAAATGCCAAAACACTTACATTTGTTCATTGCAAATGATGGATATTTGTTTCATTACTCTGTGTATTTCTCCACTTACAAAGTTTGTTTCATAACTGCATAATCTTTAAAACTGAATAAATAAAATACAGTCTCAGAGTTCATCTTAAGCAGTGTTGCACATTGCATGCTGGCCTTTTCTAAAATACCAAGAATGATATAATATTATGCCTCATCTGAATGAAACATTTATCCCCATGGTTTTGCCAATTTCTGGTTATATCTGGTGGTATTTTAAAATAATGATGATTATAGGGAGACCCATCATTGTTTATTATTGGAGGAAATTGGAGGATAATTGGAGGAAAGCCATTTGATTAAAAACCGATCAGGAAATGAATTTATCTTGAACTTGTCCTGAAAGGTGATTTTTTTCCCCTCATTCACAGCACCACCTTCTCTCCACCAGCTGCTCAGGGCAGAGGAAAGAAGGTGGCCATGCTTGGCCCTCTGTTGCTGCTTCCTCTCGTGTCAGTCCCCACAGGAGCCCTTGATTCCCAATTCCACACTCCCAGTGGACGGTACATTGTACTCTCCTCTTTGCCACTGGACTGTCTATCTGATACAAAGGGTTTCAGAAAATGCCCAGTATTTCAAACAAACCAATGTCATTTACATCCAGGCAATTTTATTCTCCATTTTAGCAAGTTTGCCTACTTTGAATAAAAAAAAAAAAAAAAAGTCCCACTTCTCATTCCATAGAAGAATGCTTTCTTTCTTTCATGCTTTTTCAAGTTGAAGGGAGATAATCAACCGATTTGAGTTTTTTTCCTTCATTTTTCTTTTTTTTTATTGAAGTATAGTCAGTTTACAAAGTTGTGTTAAGCACTATTCACAATAGCCAAGACATGAAATAATCTAAATGTCCATCAACAGATGACTGGATAAAGAAGTTGTGGTATATTTATAGAATGGAATACTACTCAACCACAAAAAATAATAAAATAATGCCATTTGCAGCAACATGAATAGACCTGGAGATCATCATACTAAATGAAATAAGCCAGAAAGAGAAGGAAAAATACTATGTGATATCACTTATATATGGAATCTGAAAAAAAAGGCAAATGAACTTCTGTTTACAGAACAGAAACAGGCTCACAGACATAGAAAACAAACTTATGGTTACCAGAGGGGGAAAGAGGTGGGAAGGGATAAAGTGGGAATTTCAAGATTTGCAGATACTAACTACTATGTATAAAACAGATAAACAACAAGTTTCTACTGTATAGCCCAGGGAACTATACTCAATATCTTGTAGTAACTGATAATGAAAAAGAATGTGAAAACAAATATATATGTATGTATAGGTATGACTGAACTATTATGCTGTACACCAGAAATTGACACAACATTGCGAACTGACTAGACTTCAATGAAAAAAAAGTTGTGTTAATTTCTGGTGTACAGCATAGTGATTCAGTTATACACAGATATATGTGTATATGTGTGTATATATATATACATTTCTTTTCATATTTTTTATTATAGGCTATTGCAAGATATTGAATATAGTTCCCTGTGCTATATAGTAGGACCTTATTGTTTATCTATTTTATATATAGTAGTTAGTGTCTGCAAATCCTGAACTTCCAACTTATCCCTTCACTCCCTTCCCTTTCCTCCTGGTAACCATAAGTTTGTTTTCTATGTCTGTGAGTCTATTTTTGTTTTGTAAATAAGTTCATTCATGTCATTTTTTTAGATTCCACATATAAGTGATATATGGTAGTTTTCTTTCTCTGTCTGACTTATATCACTTAGTATAACAGTCTCCAGGTCCATCCATGTTGCTGCAGATGGCATTATTTTATTTATTATGGCTGAGTAGTATTCCACTGTATGTATTATTTATTATATATTAACATATAATATATAAATAATAACTTCAGTAGACATTTATGTTGCCTTCAATAATCAACTGATTTGTTTTAAAATATTTCTTGCTTTCCTGGTTGATGAGAAAAAAGCAACATTTCATTGTGTTAACATAACCTAGCATCACCTGGTTTGCCTAAATTTATGTACAAATGTTTGAGAGTAAAATAGGAGATAGAAATTAGCAATAGAAATGGCTCATCTCAGGATAACTATTCTTGGGTGTCTGAATTGGAGGTGTTCTCAGGCCTTACCACCTCCCATATGGACACTTGGTTTTTATTCTTTTCCTTCTTTGTGTTCCAGAAGAGAATGGAAGGGCTTCAGAGAAGCACATACGGAACTATGGCTGAAGGTAAGAAAGCCTCCAAATTCTCAAGAGCTCTAGACACCAGAGAAGAGTAAATATTTTCTCTCCATCTACCCCTCACCTCGAACATGGTGACAGAGAAGAAACCTACTAATTTTAAACAGCAGAAGAAAAAGGCAGCTATGGTCTGTTCTTTATCCTCCGATCATCATCACACTCCAGCCACCCCAGAGTGTGATGCTCTCCCCTGTGCATGATGTGTGGGAAATGAGGAAACGTAACTTCGAGTTAGAGGTTAGGGGATTTGGAACCGAATTGTGAAAACGATATATTTCCTCTTAGCTGAAAAGAGGTAAAGTTCCCCATAGAGATTTAGTAATCATGTTTGCTAAAACAAAACAAACAAACAAACAAAAACTGGAATACTTAAGGAAAGGAAGACCCAACACAGAGTAAAAGGAATAAAATAAGAGAGTTTAGGAGCCTAAAATGCACTTAATTCATTTGAGCTTCTAAGAACCTTAGATATCCTTGGATTCTCATTCTCTTCATCCCTTGAAGATTTTAGCTCTTGGTTCAGTATCACCCCCTCCAACACCACTTTCGTTGTAACTTCCTGTAATTCTATCAGCCAAATAGATGATCTTTCCAACACATGTATTTCTAATGGTCTTATTATCTCTTTAGACACTCATCCATGGTCATCTGTCACACTTGCTCCTTGACATTAACTGCAACCATTCTGTGGTCTCACTTTCAAACCTCCAACTCCCTACCCGAAGAGTGGAAACCCAGGGGCATTTGGCTGGTCCTTGCATAGAGGTCACTGCAGCTCTGACATCTGACTTCCTTTATCCTCAAGGTTTAGATGAGTGTGATGAGCAGTCTCAAGTGTACCTGGGAATTTGTGGGTGAAAAAGAGACGACAAGATGGTCTCCTCTGTGACTTCACATCATCCACCTCTTTCTAATCTCACATTTACCTAGCAAGATACTGGCCTAAGCACCCTTCCTGGAAAAGCACAGGGATCACTTTTCTTTCACAAGAGCTGTATTTGTCCTGATCTAGATGAAGTGCTTGGAGCATCCTTCTTAGTGAAGCAGCTGTTACTTCACTGTGGGTCCAAGCTCAGGCCCCCAATTTGTGGGCTTCCTACCATTCAAGAGTCACCTAAAGTTGTCTGCAAACTTTTGTGTGTATTCAATTAAAAATTTTGTTTGTTTGTTTTGGGGGAGAGATAAGTAGATCTATTTATTTACTTACTTATTTTAATGGCAGTCCTGGGGATTGAACCCAGGACCTCATGCATGCTAAGCATGCACTCCATCACTGAGCTATACCCTCCTGCATCACATGTATATTTAAATATCACTATTTTGGGGGGACAGAGGCCCATAGCTTTCATGAGATACCATTAGGGATCCATGACCTAAAAATCTTAAGAATCGCTAACTTAGTAACAAACACACACAATTTTTTTATAGGCGGAGTAGAAAATAAGTGGTTATCAAAAGTGTTCTCTTTGAGGATCATCCTGGTGGGCAGAACAGGCAGCGGGAAAAGTGCCACAGGGAACAGCATCCTCTGCCAACAAGTATTTAAGTCCAGGCTGGGTGCCCAGACACTGACCAGGACGTGCCAGAAGGCAACGGGCACGTGGAACGGGAGGAACATCCTGGTGGTGGACACGCCCTCCATCTTTGAGGCAAAGGCCCAGGACCAGGAGACGTACGAGCACATCGGGGACTGCTACCTGCTCTCGGCCCCCGGGCCCCACGTGCTGCTGCTGGTGACCCAGCTGGGGCGCTTCACTGAGCAGGACACGGTGGCCGTGACCAAGGTGAAGGAGGTCTTTGGCGCAGGAGTCATGAGACACACGGTCATCCTCTTCACCCACAAGGAGGACTTGGTGGGCGAATCCTTGGATGACTATGTAGCAAACACAGACAACCTCCAGCTGAAGAGCCTGGTCCGGGAGTGTGGGAGGAGGTACTGTGCCTTCAACAACCGGGCCACTGGGGAGGAGCAGAGGGAGCAGCTGCTGGAGCTGATGGCCGTGATCGAGAGGCTGGAGAGGGAGCTCGATGGTGCCTTCTACACCAACGACCTCTTCTTTGATGCACAGATTCTCCAGCAAGGGGGGGATGATGCACGTGGAGAAGGCCACAGGCTCTACCTGGACAAGGTGCAGTCACAGGTTGTAAAGCAAAAGCAAGATCTGGATCTGAAAGGGGCCCAGAGAAACTGTGTGTTCAAGGCACTCCTCTGGGTCAAAAACTGGATTATTTCTAACATCGGAGTATTCGCTGTTCTTATTATATGCATTTTGATTTTTCTTGCCATGTTAATTAGCTTGTATATTCTTCATAAACACTGAGCATTTTCAGATGATACCTTCAATCAACTTCTATTTTTTCAGAGTCAAGGTTGTTGATAAGGAACTTTGCTTTTTAACATAATTTCACTTTTAATCTCCCTTCCTTGCTTCAGACACACCACCCACTTTCTTCAGGTGCCTTTAGGTAAATAAAATCCAAAGGATAATATCAAAAAAACAAGCAACCCAATCCAAAAACAAGTAGAAGACCTAAACAAGCAATTCTCCAATGAAAACATACAAATGGCCAATAGGCACATGAAAAACTGCTCAGCATAACTAATTGCCAGAGAAATGCAGATCAAAACTACAATGAAATATCACTTCACACCAGCCAGAGTGGCCATCATTAAAAGGTCTATAAGCGATAAATGCTGGAGAGGGTGTGGAGAAAGGGGAACCTTTCTACACTGTTGGTGGGAATGTAAATTGGTGTAGCCACTGTGGAGGTCAGTATGAAGGTTCCATAAAAAACCGAAAATAGACTTACCATGTGGCCCAGCAATTCCACCCCTGGGCATATATCTGGAGAAAAATATCATTGAAGAACACATATGCATCCTAATGTTCATAGCAGCACTATTTACAATAGCTAAGACATGGAAGCAACCCAAGTGTCCATCAGCAGATGACTGGATAAAGAAGATGTGGTACATATGTGCAATGGAATACTACTCAGCCATAAAAAAGAATAAAATAATGCCACTTGCAGCAACATGGATGGACCTGGAGATCATCATTCTAAGTAAGCCAGAAAGAGAAAAATGCCATATGATAGCACTTATATGTAGAATCTTTAAAGGAAAAAAAAAGGACACAAATGAACTACTTGTTATTTATAACTTAGAAGATTGATTTCTTGAATATGTGCAAGCACATTTGACTGTCCTTTATGATTGGATTACTGCATTGTGTTGATTCTTATTTTGTGGTTGGCTTTATTCCTTCAATAAATGTGTAAAGTTTAAAAAGCTAAAGCTCTAAACTGTTCTTAGAAACAATGAATGGTACATGTATGTAAATTTTTTAGTGTGTAGTATATTGTATATATGTATTTACAAGCAATATATTGTATGTGTGCAGTCAAATTGTAACAATTTTACCTAATAAAACTGAAAAAAATTTTAAGTGAAATTTTTTAAAAAAGGAAAAAAATCCAGACTGAAAATAATTCCCCTTTTCGTTTTGTTAAAAATTGTGAGGATAAATAATAAACTAACTGGACACTGTCATGAAATATTTAGGAGCTTGCAAAAAGGAAGTTAAGTGGACTGTCTCGCCTCTGGGACCCACTTTTTCCAGTCGTGCTATAGAGGAGGAAGTGTGTTATATTGACAGCTGATAGTGGAATTCCTTATTTTATTCAGAAACATGGTCTGACCTCCTTGGAGGTCATAAAAGACAACACCACATGAGAGAGAAAGATGAGGACATTCTGGGGTGGGGGACACTCTGGAGTGTGAAGAGACTGAGGAAGAAGAGAGGAGGTGCCTGGAGGTGAGGCGGAAGGAGATAAGAGGGGTCTCCGGGGCCAGATGGGTTCCACGCCTGAGGGAAAGTAGAGTCAGTGGCTGGGGATTAAAGGACTGAAATTTCTTGGAGCAGGGTTCGGCAAGGGCCAGATGACGAGGGCAGTGTTTTGGGCTTGGGATTTAGACTGTGTGGGCTCTGTCCCAGCTACTCAACTCTCCCCTCCAAGTGCAAAAGCCGCCATGGACAGGACGGAAGTGAGGTGCAGGCTGCACCCCATACTACTCTATGAGCCCCAAGATTCGAATTTCATGTACATTTCATATGTGGCAATGAAACATTATGCTTCTTTTGATTTCTTCACCCTTTAAAAAATGTGAAAGCCCTTTCTTAACTCCCACGTTATACAAAACAGGCGGCAGGTTGGATTGGCTCTGCAGGGTGTGGTTAGCCAACCCCTGGTCTTAGAGGAAATTTCCATGGTGGGTTGAGCTGTGAGGTAGTGGAGCATCTTAAACCCTAGCGTCAGCCCAAGCATGTGTAATATGTGAGGAAAGGATGTCATTCCACATTTCAGTAGTAGTAAAGAGAACAAGGTGTTATGGTAAAATCAGGTCACAAAGTCAGTGGAAGCAGGAAATCAGATAAGGAGGGCCCAGAGGGGCCCACCTCCTTCTGAGGAGCTGCCCCCATTCCCCTGCTACTTCGTACCTGTAAGGGAGACCCACGGTCGTCCCAGGCAGCCTGTGACTGGATGGGTAAGTGATTCACTCTGGAGTGAGTCTCAGGAACTTGATTGTGACACCCCAGTGTCATTCCCCAAACCTCCACTGGGAGTACAGGTGCACGTTGAGGTCCAGAGTGCTGTCATATAAGCGATTCTAAACTTGTGCAAGAAGTGTTATGACAAGAAGGACTTACAGTATAGCACAGGAAACTCTATCCAGCTTCTTGCAATAAGCTATAATGGAAAAGAATCTGAAAATATATAGATAGATATGTATGTATGTGTATAACTGAATCGCTTTGCTGTACAAATGAAACTAACATTGTAAGTCAACTACACTTCAATAAAAAATAAAATTAAAAAAAGAAGAAGTGTTATGTATGAGTTCCTCAATCCCGTGAAACCCCAAGGAACTCTGAGTTCTCAGACCAAGGGCCACCTCCTCGATGCCGTATTCCCAAGCTGTGTGACCTAACCTGGTCTCTCCCTTCCTTGACTTAACCCAGTCCCGATCCACACACACTTATTGTGAGTACTGAGGGCCGAGGTCTATGCTCAGAACCAGGAATAGAAGAGAAAAGACGCAAGGTTCCTGCTCCACAAATGCGGCTGTGCTGTAGACGGATGAAGGCATAGGAAAGTGGGTGCGAGAGAAATTTGTCTGGCAGGGGGTGGCGGGGAGGGGGGTCCACCAGAAGGAGAGAGAGGGCTCAGCGGCAGAGGCACCTAACCAGGGTGGGGCTGGAGCTGTCAGGTACGGCACTGGCCCTCAAGGGAGCCACTTCAGGCAGAGGGAGCCCACGGTCAAGGAGGGGAGTGAGAATCCTGGGAGGAAAGGTGCAGGGAGAGCCGGGGCTGGGTGGGGCCCTGGGCAGCACCCTCAGGGTTGAGGGCTTTCTTGTAAAGAACAGGAAGTCCCTGGAGGCTGCTAGGCAGATAAGTAATTTTAGGGAGATCACGCTGTAGCAATGTGGCACTGGGACAAAATACATGTAAGCCTGGAACAAGGGATAACATTTAGAAGAAAAGAATTCCACCGGTCATCAGGGTCTGAGCCACAACCCAAGGAATGGGGATGGGAGGGCAGGAGGTGGGCAGGATGCATCCTGGAGACGCCAAGGAGGTGGAACCAGCACGGTGCGGTCACTAACAGCAAGTTCGGGAGGGAGCCAGGTTTCTATCTTAGTCGCCCTGCAGCAGTGGCTCCTGTCACTGCCCGGGGCCCTTTGAGGGAGAATGGGTTGCACAGAAGAAGGCAAAGACTTTGCATCTGGATGTGCGACCCTGAAGGTTTCTGGGGCTGGGCCCTCTCATCCTCCCTCCAGGGAAGGCATCTGGACCAGGCAGAAGAGAGTGTTAGGGAGCAGGGCTGCAGGACGAGGGCTGCCCTCCAGGTCTGCAGCTGGGCCATTCCCAGGCCTCCCAGCACCGAGGAAGCGTCTCTTTCCCCTCCAGCAGCATTGTCCCGTCCTCCAAATGATGTTCCACCTTTGCTGATTTCCAAGGGGAATAAAGCTGGAGGGTTAACCCAGGATATTTTGCAATAGGAAAGGAGAAAGGGTTTTGCTAAACCTTTACAAACACAGGAATGTTCACCAAAGTAATTCCTTAGAAAGTATTCAGATATGAGCTCTCTTTCTCCCTCAACTGGCAAAGGGAACTCAGAGAAGACCCGCCTAGGGGCTGGCCCATTTCCTCCCTCACCCTGCCCACCACCACCATCATTCTTCAAAATAATCCAACTATGGGGATTTTTCTCGTTCTTCAGGATTCAGTGAATGTCTACTCTGTAGCAGAAATTGTAACAGCAGAGGGAGTCCTTCCTAATTCTAAAAACAAGAAATGAAAAATCAGTTTATTTATTCTTGATGCCACTTCCTCACTGGAAGCATGAGAACAGGGAAGTTCTGACAGATCTAAGGATTTTTTTTCAAAAAGGGAAATGGGGAACTCTTTATTAGTTCAATTTTTTCCAAATGTAAATAAGAGAGACCCCAAATTCCAACAGCTTAAGCCATAAGGAAACTTACTGGCTGACGTTACTGGAACTCCAAAGATAGGGTAGGATTCAGGACTGGTTGATTCAAGGGCTCAGACTACTCCATCACTCTGCTCTACTTTGAAGTGTTGCCTTCAACCTCAGGCTGGTAGCTGCTGGAGTTCCAGTCATCACACTCAGATCCAACAATGACCAGAGGGAGACTGTCTCTCTTTGGGGATCTCTCCTGGGAAAGGAGAAACCTTCTGGCCCCACCTCTGCAGACTTTTACTCACTTCCCAGTGGCCTGAATTGGGTCTCAGGACCATGCCCGAGCTAATCACTGCACAGAAAATGGGATTGTACATAGACCAGCCAGGCATCCCTGGAACTGAGTCATTGTCATCTTTTCAGGGATTCATGGCTTCACTGAGGGAGAGGGAGAGGCATGAACCAAGCCAGAAGTCTATGAGGGGAACGCGGAATGAGAGCTGCAGAGACAACACACCATGTCCTCAGCAGATCGTGGGAAATTATTTCCGGATTGGACAATGAATCCCTGAGGTGATACTTTAGAAAATGCTCTGACATACAGATGACACACACAAGATGATACAAGATGATCAGCAGAATAAGAACAAAAAGTAAACTGCACCAAACAAGGCAAACACAAAGCTCATAATGCAACATGATCCAGTTTTTGACCCGGAGGAGTGCCTTGAACACACAGTTTCTCTGGGCCCCTTTCAGATCCAGATCTTGCTTTTGCTTTACAACCTGTGACTGCACCTTGTCCAGGTAGAGCCTGTGGCCTTCTCCACGTGCATCATCCCCCCCTTGCTGGAGAATCTGTGCATCAAAGAAGAGGTCGTTGGTATAGAAGGCACCGTCGAGCTCCCTCTCCAGCCTCTCGATCATGGCCATCAGCTCCAGCAGCTGCTCCCTCTGCTCCTCCCCAGTGGCCCGGTTGTTGAAGGCACAGTACCTCCTCCCACACTCCCGGACCAGGCTCTTCAGCTGGAGGTTGTCTGTGTTTGCTACATAGTCATCCAAGGATTCGCCCACCAAGTCCTCCTTGTGGGTGAAGAGGATGACCGTGTGTCTCATGACTCCTGCGCCAAAGACCTCCTTCACCTTGGTCACGGCCACCGTGTCCTGCTCGGTGAAGCGCCCCAGCTGGGTCACCAGCAGCAGCACGTGGGGCCCGGGGGCCGAGAGCAGGTAGCAGTCCCCGATGTGCTCGTACATCTCCTGGTCCTGGGCCTTTGCCTCAAAGATGGAGGGCGTGTCCACCACCAGGATGTTCCTCCCGTTCCACGTGCCCGTTGCCTTCTGGCATGTCCTGGTCAGTGTCTGGGCACCCAGCCTGGACTTAAACACCTGTTGGCAGAGGACGCTGTTCCCTGTGGCACTTTTCCCTCCGCCTGTTCTGCCCACCAGGATGATCCTCAATAGAGATGACCCTGGATTTAAGCTTTCTGCTCCTCCGCCTGTCCGAGCACACAAAAAGCTGATGTGTACTTGCTATGGACTGAAAGTTTGTGTCCCTACAAAATGCATATGCCGAAACCCTAATCTCCAGTGTGATGTATCTGGAGGTGGGGTCTTTGGGAGGTGATGAAGTCTAGAGAGGGCCTGAGGATGGAGTCTCATGGTAGAATTAGTGTCCCTTTTAAGAAGAGGAAAAGACTAGAGCTCTTTGACATATGGGGACACAGCAACCAGGAAGTGGGTTCTTACCTGACACCAAATCTACCACACTTTGATTCTTGGACCTGGCAGCCTCCAGAACAGCGAGAAATAAATACTTGTGGTTTTTACCCAGTAAAAACAAATAAGTAGTATTTGTGTTAGCAACCTAAACTGACTTAAAGAGTAATAAATGTCTTCTGAGGAGGAAGAGAGCAAAAGCTAAAAAGGTGAAGACTCAGAAGAAATCGTATCCCTGGATTTAGGCTATCACACTCCATTTCCCCCAAAGGGCTGGGCTCTGAGTAAGTACACTTTGTAGAGAATAAAGGGAACCCACACAGGGCTGGTGGAATAAATCAGCCCAGCTCGCCAAAGTCTTTGAGATGCTGAATTTTTCTACCCTTTTCAGAGCCTTCTCCTTATACTGTTCCCACTCTGAAGGCTTTCTGATGCTCAGAGCTTCCAACAACCACTAAGTTGTTTGTCTCATACTTTCAACTCCTCCCATCCCTGCTTAGTCTCTGTTTTATGAGATGGCAGGATTTTATCTGAAAAAATTTACCCTCACTAAGAACAATATGACAGTAAATAGTCCAATAAGTTTTATTTCCTGGGGGAAACACATTTGTCTTGGGGTGACTCTGGTCTTGTAACTTCCAATGTAGGTGGGAGGTCTGCTGCCCCAGTGCTGAGTTCATGGCCCCCAAGTGTCATGAAGGGCTCCACCCGACCTTATCTGTGGTGCAGGCAGCTTCTGACCTCTTCTGAAGTCCTTCCATCTTATTCTAGAGGGAAAACATGCAGAGATTGTTCATTGTTCATGCAGTCAGATGTGATATTCAACACAAAACAGCACATTTTATAGATGGGAAAATGAAGGCAAGAAAAAAGAACTACTGAGGGTCACGCACAATTTAATGCAGTGAGCTAAGACTAAAACCCAGGTCTGCTGACCCACAGCCATTGTTGGCATTAGACTGAGCTTCCTTGCTTAGAGGATATAGACAGCCCTGTCACAACAGCACTGCACATGGCTTCCCACCACCTGCATTAAGGCAATTGGAGGCACTGAACACATGCTGTTCACCCAGAAGACCAAACATGGAAGTTGGTCATTTTCTACTGAGCATCCTGGCTCTCTGCCTTGAGGGTCTCAGTCCTGGCACCCAAACCCAAGCTTGCCTGGCAGAGTTCCCACCTTTGATAAACTCACAAACAAAATTCTCCCCTAAGTTTCCATGGTGATGGTGGTCACCAATCATCCCAGTTTGCCCAGGACTGAGGATCCCCTGATCAAAGGACCTTCAGTGTTGAAACTAGGAGAGTCCCAGGCAAACCAGGACAAGTTGGTCAAGCCAGGAGTAGGAGGTTGTCATGAGTCCAGGTGGGCAGTAGGGTAGGGAGCACATCAAGTAAGCAGGGAGAAGACCTGATTTGTTAGGCTCAGACCAGCTTTTACATTACCAAAGATCTTTCTTCCATGTTCTTAGCTCAAAGAGTCTTGGACTAGTAGCTACCTCAGAGGCATCTCTCACCTGCCCACTCAACCTTCTTCCATTGTCCCCCATATGCCTTTTTCTGATCCTTCCTTTTCTTCCTAACTCCTACTTCCTGTGCTCAGCTAGGGGGTCCCTTCAGGTCCTACTCAAACTTCACTGCTGGCAAAGCCCTTCACAACCTTTCCAGAGCTACATCAGGACCTCGCTGTGTGCCAAGTTTTAGAATATTTTCTTTGCAACAGATCTAAAGAGTTAATGCTGAGGAATGAACCTCTACACCCCAATGTTCATAGTAGCAATATTTTCAATAGCCAAGACATAGAAACAACCTAAATGTCCATCAACAGATGAATGGATAAAGAAGATGTGGGGTGTGTGTGTGTGTATGTATATGTGTGTGTGTATATATATACACATATATATATATGAATATTACTCAGCCATAAAAAGGAATAAAATAATGCCATTTGCAGCAACATGGAGGGACCTAGAGATTATCATACTAAGTGAAGTAAGTCAGAGAAAGACAAATATCATATGATATCACTTATAAGTGGAATCTAAAACAAATGATACTAATGAACTTATTTACAAAACAGAAATAGACTCACAGACATGCAAAACAAACTTATGGTTACCTAAGTGGAAAGAGGGTGGGGAGGGATAAATTAGGAGTTTGGGATTAACAAATACACATTACTATCTATAAGCTAGATAACCAACAAGGGCTTACTGTACAGCACAGGGAACTATATTTAATATCTTGTAATAACTTATAATGGAAAAGAAACTGAAATAGAAAAGATACACACACACACACACACATAACTGAAACACTTTGCTGTACACCTGAAACTAACTCAACATTGTAAATCAGCTATACTTTGATCTAAAAAAAGAAAAGTCTAAAAAGAAAAGAATGAACCTCTAATTGTGGAATTTCGGCCTCTAGGATGGGTGAACTAAACAAAATTTCCGTGCTCCTTAGGAATCACACTATAAAGGATGTTACCTAGCTCCTGCGTGTGTGAAACTGGCCACAGTGATTACCTCTGAAGGAAAAATAATTTAGTAAATAAATCACTTGGGAGATATTTGAATTTGAATGTCAAAATCCAGCTTCTATCAGACAATCTCCTGGTAGCATCTTGACCTGAAGAATTTCTTTTTTTTTTTTTTTCTTGTTTTTTTTGGAGCAGGG
The DNA here is from genome assembly GCF_009834535.1 of Camelus ferus. Taxonomy (NCBI): domain Eukaryota; kingdom Metazoa; phylum Chordata; class Mammalia; order Artiodactyla; family Camelidae; genus Camelus; species Camelus ferus. Next base: position 5,720,267 of record NC_045702.1, on the reverse strand, counting down.
ATTGGTGGGTGGAATTAAATTTATTGATTCATTTATTTATTTCTTAATGGAGGTACTGGGGATTGAACCCAGAACCTCCTGCATGCTAAGCACAAACTCTACCACTGAGCTATACCCTCCTCACTGACATCTTGTAATTCATTCTGATATTTTTGAGCCAAAAGAGAATTCTGCCTTAAGACTTCAATATCAGCTCCTGCCTGAGTTTCCAGCCTGCCCTAAAAATTTTGGACCAAACAGCCCCCATAACTGCATGAACCAATTCCTTCAAATGCATTTCTTCATACATTATCTTACTGCTTCTGTTTTTCTGAAGAAAACTAATACATCGATCCAGCTAATTCTCTCTTTGAAAACTGGAGAAGGGACGAACCTGGAAATAACTCTCATCTTTGGCTAGTTCTTTTCAAGGATAAAGTCTATAGGGAGGATTTAAATATATGATTGCATGGAGAGTGGCAAATGGGGAAACTCTTTTTGGGGGATATTTTTTAAGATATCAGCTCATTTTCTGTGCTGATGATTTTGAAACCAAGGTGCTCCCTCCTGCTCAAAAGCCTGTTTGGGGCTGGCCCCCAACCCACCTCCCTCATTTTATAGCCACCAATCCTTCCATTAATTCATTTAAAATGTTATCAAATATCTGGCTTTGCTGGACACTTCTCTACCTACACTTGGAGGACAGTGGAACCAGTTTAGAGAACAGCTCCTGCCGAAGACGGAAAGAAGATGATTTCTTCTCCCACTCTTGGGAAGACCCACGTCCTGCAACCTCTCCACCAGGCTGGACTGAAGGAGCACGTGGCGCCAGGAAAGGCAGCGGCACCTTTGGGGAAATGGTGAAATGGACCGAAACCTGGGCAGATAATCTTCCTCTCATTTGCCAAATGTATTCCTGGTGTCATTCCCTCTCCCCCGACTGGAGCGCATTGGAGAGGGTGTCACACTAACTAGGAATCATAACAAGACGCTGTTGAGAGATGCTGTCGCTGTCACAGGATGTGAATCAAGGTGACCCTCCAGAAATGATGCTCTTGTAACCATTTGGATGACAATTACAATACTAATGAGGGGGCTAAGTCATTTTTTAAACAATAAATTGTATTTCTTTCTCAGAAATAAAAATGTTTTACCTGAGCATATCACCTCGAGTCTTAGTCCTGAAATCTTTCTCCTCTCTTTAAAATAGAAATTTTCCTTCAAGGCTGAGTGGTATATGCAACAAAAACAGGCAACAGAAATCAAGGCAGCTTAAAATCGCAAGACAGAGTTTTCAGCCCAGTTCTTCAGAAGGCATCTTATGATTTCTGGGTGCAGGTTGCAGGGAGGAGGGTCGGGTCATTGTCCCTTGGCCAGCAACGTGTAGAGGATTCTGTACCGACACAAGTGTAGCTGCCACTATGCACTTATGTGAAAATCCTTTTGCACAAACACAAGAAATAAGCAAGCTAGCATCACCAAAGGGCTACTGTCTGAGCTCATTCTGTTCACAATTTTAGGTTCTAAAAAACAGAGTATCAGTGATGTTTTCAACTTGCATTGAGTTTGGGCTTTAGGGTCTATAATTCCTGACTCTAATGATTTAGGAATAATGAAACTGAGGCTTAGAAAGATCAAGGGTGCAGACTGACATAGATTGTTACTGGTAGATGGTGTGGAGGTGGGAGAGAGAGAGAGAGAAAAAAACAAGCCCTGTTACCTGGCGGGTCCTGGAAAGTCTTGCAAGCACTACAGAGTCTTGCAGTGCAGTAATCTTCCCTTCTCTCCTAGGCAGCTTCTCTCATTGGCTTCTAGTCTCTTCAAAAGAGCACAAGAGCAGTGAGAGATTAAAAAAAAAAAAACTAGCCACAAGTTCTATGTGCCAGAGAGAGAGGGACCATGCCCCTACCCCAGGTGGGAAAGGAGCAATGTGCGAGTTTCCTCACAAAGCCACCCTGAGTGATTTAAAAGCCCTCAGAGATGCTAGAGGAAGAGGGTTCTGCGGGTTAGTTTTGTTTTCTTTCTACTAACCGCTCCATTTCCTTCTCCCCACCACAGCTCTCTTCTGCTTTTGTGCAAAATAAGTTCTGGAGAACTGTTCTGGATAATGGAGACCCAGAGAAGCCAAGGAGCATCTGGGATGCTGCTGCCTCCCAAATGCATCACCTGCTGCCTTTCACTGGCCAGAAGGAGACCGACACGCATCTCCCCACGCACCTCTCCTGCGTAAAGATAGCTTCTTAGACGTAATTCTAGACGGCGGTGAAGGCTGAACTCAAGGCAGGCATCTCTTTGCTTAGTTTGGAGAGGAGGGTACTTATAATGCAAATAACACACACATTTCACATTTTGCAATGAAAGTCATGCTTGAGTTACAAAAATATTCTCCTATATTAATACCATAATTGTAACTTTTCAAAGAATAATTGTTATGACACTGAATGAGGTGGATACGTGCCCTCCTACAATAGAGGACAGAAAAGCATGCTTCTAACATACAGAAGACTTCATTTTCTCTTTTTTAGCTAGAAAAGCCTCTGATAGCTCATCTTGGCTGGGGTGGGGGGGTGGAGGGTAGGGTTAAAGATCAGCTCCTCTAAAACAAAAATAATTCTTTTGACTTAGACATTTATCAACTCCAAACTGGCTTATCATGACTATTTATGTGCCCTAAGTCAACTTATTCAGTCATCCCAGCATATAGCTTGTAAATGCTTGACACACAAGAAAGGGACCTTGCTCAAAGGTAGCAAATCCGCACACACCTCGCAAGTTTTCATGGCTGAGGGAAACCTGCCCTCTCACCTGCCTGGAGCTACCCTGGCTAACACTCACGTGCCCACGCCGCAGAGGCTGCGCTTTCTATCAGCTACTTTCTGTGCATTAGAGAAAGGCAAATTAATCATGGAAAAGAATCATGATTCTGTCTTCAAGCATCTCCTCGGCTACTGCAGAGGCTGAGATAGGATGGCCTTCTACTGAGGATAACTGTATGCTTTTTCCTCTAAACAGCCTGTTCACCTGTGGGGAGATGCATGTCGGTCTCATTCTGGCCAGCCTGATAATTGCATGCTTTTCCTCTGCACAGCCCAACCCCCTGCCCCAGGCTTAGCTGATTTTTTCTGTTAAATGGTATGTATTTTTCTTGTTGATTCAAGAAAGGCCTTCATTTATGACTTAAGAAAGCAAAATATTACACTGGTTAACATGCCTTTTCTGCCCCTTTCCTTTCCTTATTTAGAGTTTTGTGGCTCTTTGGGACTCGGTTTTTTCCTTTGGCATTAACTTGTGGACTTCTAGCCATGACTCTTCAAACCATAGATGCTTGTAACTGATGGTGAAAGAAATATAAGCAATAAAAAAGGAGGGAAATTGTTCCTTTGTCCCTTTGTCCCTACAGCTACAGAGGGAAACAGCAAATATTATTCCTGCAAAGGAGTCTGTGAGATACCCAGTCTTTGAAAATTGTAGCTCTGCCCTCTGAAAATAACCGTTCATCTCTAAAAGCTTGTAGAATTGTGGTCGTCTTATTTAATTATGTGTTTTCCTATTGTGAGATATAAATTGAAATCTAGTAATTCCTAACAGATCTAAATATCTGCAAGATTTCTTAGACAAATCCATCACTGATATTTCCTTCTTCTGCCATAAGCATGCAGGTAATAAAATAAAATAAAACAAAATAGGGGAGAGGATACAGCTCAAGTAGCAGAGCATGTGCTTAGCATACACAGGGTCCTGGGTTCAATCACCAGTACCTCCCCTAAAAATAAATAAATAAGTAAACCAAATTACCTACCCCCCAAAAAATTTTTTAATTAATTAATTTTTTAAATAAAACAAAATAAAATAGTCAAAAAATTTGAGACTTGTGTGTCATTTAAATTCATGATATGCTCAGTAAAATGCAACTGTCAACTGTTGTCAAATGTCTTGCAAACACCACCCCCTGCTGTTTATCTCTTATTTTAGCTATGAAAAGTTTTTCGCTCAGTCTGGAATTTCCAACCAATGTTTTCTTTATGGCTTCTATTATTCTAGAAAGCCCTCCTTTCTCATACCTTTATTTAAAAATATTTTATTTAAGTCCACACAAAAATCTGCACATGAATATTTGTAATAGTTTTATTCATAATTGCCAAAATTTGGAAGCAACCAAGATGTCCTTCAGTAAGTGAATGGCTAAATAAACTTTGGTATACATAGACAAAGGAATACTATTCAGTATTGAAAAAAATGAGCTATCAAGCCATGAAAAGACATGTAGGAAACTTGAATGCATGTTACTAAAGGAAAGACATCATATGAAAAGTCTGCATACAGTATGATTCCAACTCTGACATTCTGGAAAAGAATGGAAACTATGGAGAGAGTAAAAGATCAGTGTTTCCAAGATTTGGGGATATGGATGAATAGGTGGACAACAGAGTATTTTTAGGGCAGTGAAGCTATTCTGTCTGATATCATAATGGTGGACACATGTCACTATACATTTGTCAACATCCATAGGATATACAACACCAAGAGTGAACTTCATGTAAACTGTGGACTTCAATTAATAATAATGTATCAACGCGGGGCCAAGATGGCGGAGTAGAAGGACACTTGTAGCTCACCCTCTCCCACAAATACACCAAAACTCACATCCACGGACACACCCAGCCAACCAGGGCACCTGCTGAACTCCGGCAGAACATCACCCTCTTCAAAAGACAAAGACGCCAAGAATCTGGTAGGAGAAAAGGAAAAAAGAAAGAAGAAAAAGCAAAACAGAGCGGGATCAGTCCCGCGGGGAGGGAGTGGCAAAGGAGGAATAGCACTCATTCGCTGGGTCTCCACCTCTCCAACAGAGAGGCCAGCAGGACGGAGGGGGAGCCTCCAAGTCTCGGATCTGTATGGAGCACCCCTTGACTGACAGAACCAAGTTAAACGGGCACAGAGGGTCTCTGCAATTCCCAGCCCTAGAGGCAAAGTGGCAGGTGGGGGACAGGACAGGCCGCCCCAGCCGGGCGGAGGACTAGGGCAGCTGCGCTGAGGCAGCCGTGGGGGACTACAGGGTGCTAAGTGCCATGGATGAGTGGGTACACAGGGCTGAACAACCTGGGCCCCCTCATAAAACAACATGGCTGATGTGCCCTGGGGGAAAAGGTGACATACCCCCATTTCCAAAAACCCGTGAAAGGTTTTCAGGAGAAGAGAGGCGGGGCTCAGGCACAGCAGCCATATCCTCCAGCACTTAGCACCCAGGCGGGGGTGTGGTCAAAATCTGAATCCCTACCTAAGGGTTTAGCAGCCTCAAAGGCCAGATGGACACTTGTTTACAGCCCGAGGCAAATAGGATCTTTCTGCCCTGGTACCTCAGAGAACTTGCACTGCCAAAACAAACAAGGAGCTGAGTTTTTGCATGGTGCAGGGGTGGGGCTGTTCGGCCATCTTCCCTGAGCCCGCCTATGGAGGGCCAACCCTAGGTGGAGCGGACAGCTGCACAGAGCAGGGGCGACCAGCCGGGAGAGGGTGGGCGGCCACCCACCTTCCTGGCAGGAGCCCATAGCACCTGACCAAGGTGCTGGGAGGGGGCATGATCCGCCCAACTACCTAACCAGAGCGCAGCATCTGACTGTGGCATCGGGAGGGGGAGTGACCTGCCCGCCCACCAGGTAAGAGCTCAGAACCTGACCACAGTGTTGGGAGGGGGTGCGATCTGCTTGCCAACAGGCACTGGGAGCAGCAAAGATGAGGGTGCCCAATGGAGGACCCCTGGAAGCAGCAAGCTAAGTTCAAGAAACAGGGCAAAGACAGAAAGCTTTCTCTATAAAATCATTAAGAGTGCATAGTCTCTAGGAAAACACATCACCCCTTTTAATTTTTAAATCTTTTTTTATCTGTTCTATTTTCTATTTCCTGTTTAATTTTTACTTTTTAAACAATTGTATATGCTTCCAGTTTTAATCCCTTTACATTTTTTTCTTTTAAAATATTATTATTATTATTATTCTTAAAAGTCCACCTCATTTCACTTTTATTTCTCTGTCTTGAACTCCTGTTATTGATTATACACAGGATTCAATATTTTTTCCTCTTTTCTCCTTTTTTTTCAAGGTTTTTAAAACACACCTCAACCTGATTGCTATTCCACTTCAACTTGCTCTTCTATTATTGATTATACACGGTTCTTAAGCCTTTTTTTCTCCCTTCTTATAAAATTCTCTCTCTTTATTTTATCTATTTTTACCTAATCTATTTTCCTATTACCTTTTTAATTTTTACTTTTTAAACAATTCTATATATCTCCAATTTTAATCCCTTTAAAATTTTTCTTTTAGAATATTTTTTATTATTTTTATTTTTAAAAATCCACCTGATTTCATTTTCATTTCTCTAGGTTTTGATCTCCTGTTAGTGATTATACACAGGTTTCAAATATTGTTTTTTGCTCTTTTCTGCCTTTTTTTTTTAAAGGTTTATAAAAGACGTCTGAACTCAATTGCTAGTCTGATTCAACTTACTCCTCTATATTGATTATACACTGTTTTGTTTTCAAACCTTTTTTTCCTCCCTTTTAAAATTCTCTCTCTCTTTTATTTAAAGTTTTATTCCTGCATAGGTGTTAGATAGATAAATAAATAAACTCCTTAAGGACCACAATAGATAACTGATACTCCATAAGCCACAGTGCCAGGGAGATATGAGCAATATGAAAAAGCAGAGGAATGACTCTCAATTAAAAGAGCAAGAGAAATCCCCTGAAAGAATAATCAATGAAATAAACATTGATGTCCTACTAAATCAAGATTTCAAAAAAGTAATGATCAAAGTACTGAAGAAACTAAAAGAGATAGTGTTTAGAGATATAAAATATGTCAAAAATGAAATTGAAGCTATAAAGAAGAGCCAGGTAGAACTGGTAAACTCATTTGCTGAGATGAGAGCTGATCTAAAGGCTGTACAAAGCAGACTAGATAATGCAGAAGAACAAATAAGTGACCTGGAAGACAGGACAACAGAAAGGACCCAATCAGAACAGCTGAGAGAAAAACAAGTAAAAAACAATGAAAAGAATATAAGGGAACCTATGGGATAATATAAAGCATGCCAATCTATGCATAATAGGGGTTCCAGAAGAGGAAGAAAGAACAAAGGGGATTGAAAACATATGTAAAGAAATCATGACTGAAAACTTCCCAAACCTAAAAAGGAATCAGATACCCAAGTACAGGAAGCTCAGAGGGTCCCAAACAGGAAGAACCCAAACAGACCCACACCAAGACATATCATAATCAAGATGGCCAGAGTCAAGGATAAAGAAATGATCCTAAGGGAGCAAGAGAAAAACAAAGAGTGAGTTACAAGGGAACCCTCATAAGGCTCTCAGCTGATTTCTCTACATAAACACTACAGGCCAGAAGGGAGTGGCAAGATATATTCAAAGTCCTGAATGAAAAACAGATACAGCCTAGGATACTCTATCCAGCAAGGCTTCCTCAACAAAGAATAGAAGGAGAGATAAAGAATTTCACAAGCAAGCAAATACTAGAAGAGTTAAGCAACACTAAACCCATGCTAAAAGAAATATTGAAAGGTCTACTCTAAATAGAAAAGAAGCAGGATGCTACAGAAATGAGAAACTCATAACTGGAAAGGTGATAACTACCATGAGTTACAAATAGAATAAACATGAAATTGTAAGGAAGACATCTAAATCATTAAGAGTGGGAGAGGGAAGAAAGAAAATATACAGGGTTTTTTTAAAATATTTTGTTCTCGGTAGGATGGGTTTGAGATTATATTACTACCTGTTTAAAACAAACAGTTATAGTAATGGGTTAATAGACTTACAAAAATGGGTAACCACAAGCCAAAATCTTACAAGTGAGTCACAAAAACTAAATAAAATCCAAGATGATACAAAAGAAAATTACCAAGCCACAAAAGGAAGAAGAAAGGAACACAAAGGAAATACCAAATCAACTTCAAAAATAAGGTCAAAATGGTAATAAACACACATCTATCATTAATTACTGTAAATGTTAATGGACTAAATGCTCCAGTCAAAAGACATAGCATTGCAGACTGGATAATAAAGCAAGAACCTTCAATATGCTGCATACAAGAGACCCACATATACAGACACATATACATTGAGAGTGAAAGGATGGAAAAGGATATTGCATGCAGATGGAAAAGCCAAAAAAGCAGGTGTAGCAGTACTGATTTCAGACAAAATAGACTTTAAAACAAAGGCCATAAAGAAAGATAAAGAAGGACATTTTATAACGATTAAAGGAGTACTACAAGATGAGGATATTACACTCATTAATACATATGCAGCCAATATAGGAGCACCTAAGTACATAAAACAATTACTAACAGAGACAAAGGGGGAAATTGATGGGAATACAATCATTGTCAGAGATTTTAACACTGCATTAACATCACAGGACAGATCTTCAAGACAGAAAGTAAATAAGGCAACAGAGAAATTAAATGATACAATAGAAAAATTAGATTTGGTGGATATTTTCAGAGCATTATACCCCCCAAAAATAGGATGTACATTCCTTTCAAGTGCACATGGAACATTTTTTAGGATTGATCATGTACTTGGGCACAAAAGAAGCCTCAACAATTTTAAGAAGATAGAAATTATCTCAAGCATCTTTACTGACCACAATGCCATGAAACTAGAAATCAACTACAGAGAAACAGAGGGAAAAAAAAAAAAAAGGGAAAGCATGGAGATTTAACCACATGTTATTAAAAAATCAATGGGTCAAGGATGAAATCAAAGTTGAAATTAAAAAATACCTTGAGACAAATGAAAATGAAAACAACCACACAAAATTTATGGGATGCAGCAAAGGCAGTGCTAAGAGGGGAGTTTATAGCGATACATGCCTTCCTCAACAAAGAACAATTTCAAATAAACAATCTAACCCACTAACTAAAAGAATTAGGAAAAGAAGAGCAAAAAACCCCAAAAGGCAGCAGAAGGAAGGAAATAATAAAGATCAGGGAGGAAATAAATAAAATAAAAATTTTTTAAAAATAGAAAAAATCAATCAAACCGACAGCTGGTTTTTTTTGAAAAAGTAAATAAAATGAACAAACCTCTCACCAAACTCACAAAGAAGAAGAAGGAGAGAGCACAAATAAGCAAAATAAGAAATGAAAATGGAGAAATTACAACCAATAAAATAGAAATACAGAATATCATATAAGAATATTATGAAAGACTATATGGAACCAAAATGGATAACCTAGAGGAGATGGACAAGTTTCTGGGAACATACTGTCCACCAAGACTGAACCAAGAAGAAACTGACCACTTGAAGAAATCGATCACTAGAAATTAAATCAAATTAGCAATAAAAAAAACCTCCCTACAAATAAAAGTCCAGGACCAGATGGCTTCACTGGGGAATTCTACCAAACATACAAAGAAGAACTCATACCCACCCTTCTCAAACTCTTCCAGAAGATTGAAATGGAGGGAATACTCCCAAACTCATTCTATGAAGCCACCATCACCCTGATACCCAAATCAAGCAAAGACACTACCAAAAAAGAGAATAACAGACCAATATCACTGATGAACATAGATGCAAAAATCCTCACCAAAATATTAGCAAATAGAATCCAACAGCACATAAAAAAGATTATACATCATGACCAAATGGGGTTCATCCTAGGGACCCAAGGGTGGTTCAACACATGCAAATCAATCAATGTAATACATCACATCAACAAGAGAAAGGACAAAAACCACATGATCATCTCAATAGATGCAGAAAAAGCATTTGATAAAATTCAACACCCATTTATGATATAAACTCTCATTGAAGTGGGTACAGAGGGATCATATCTCAACATAATAAAAGCTATATATGACAAACCTACAACCAGCACAGTACTCAATGGTGAAAAACTCAAAAGCTTCCCACTAAAATCTGGGACAAGACAAGGATGCCCACTATCACCACTTCTATTCAACATAGTCTTGGAAGACCTAGCCACAGCACTCAGGCAAGAGAGAGAAATAAAAGGGATCCAAATTGGAAAAGAAGAGGTAAAAGTGTCACTATATGCTGATGACATGTTACTATATCTAGAAAACCCTAAAAGGTCCACACAGAAACTACTAGAGCTGATTAAAGAATTCAGCAAGGTAGCAGGTTACAAGATTAATGTTCAAAAATCAGTTGCATTTCTTTACACTAATGATGAATCAACAGAAAAAGAAAATAAAGAAATAATCCCCTTTAAAATAGCACCCAAAGTAATAAAATACCTAGGAATAAATATAACCAAGGAAGTGAAAAACTTATACAAGGGAAACTATAAAACACTGATGAAGGAAATTAAAGAAGACTTAAAAAAGTGGAAAGATATCCCATGCTCCTGGATTGGAAGAATCAATATTGTTAAAATGGTCACATTGCCCAAGGCAATCTACAGATTTAATACAATTCCTATCAAATTACCCAGCACAGATTTCACAGAACTAGAACAAATCAAAATAAAATTTATATGGAACCACAAAAGACCTAGAATTGCCAAAGCATTACTGAAGAAAAAGAAAGAGGCTGGAGGAATAACTCTCCCAGACTTCAGACAATACTATAGAGCTACGGTCATCAAGACAGCATGGTATTGGTACAAAAACAGACATATAGACCAATGGAACAGAACAGAGAGCCCAGAAATGAACCCACAAATTTTGGTCAACTGATCTTCGACAAAGGAGGCAAGAATATACAATGGAATAAAGACAGTCTCTTCAGCAAATGGTGTTGGGAAAACTGGACAGCAGCATGTAAATCAATGAAGCTAGAACACTCTCTTACACCATACACAAAAATCAACTCAAAATAAATCAAAGACTTAAACATAAGACAAGATACAATAAACCTCCTAGAAGAAAATACAGGCAAAACATCTCATATACATCTCAAAAATGTTCTCCTAGAACAGTCCACTCAAGCAATAGAAACGAAAGTAAGAATAAACAAATGGTACCTAATGAAAATTACAAGCTTCTGCACAGCAAAGGAAACCATAAGTAAAACAGAAAGACAGCCTATGGAATGGGAGAAAATTTGTGCAAATGAAACCGACAAAGGCTTGATCTCCAGAATATATAAGCAGCTCACACGACTTAATAAGAAAAAAACAAACCCAATCCAAAAATGGGCAGAAGACCTAAACAAGCAATTCTCTAAGGAAGGCATTCAAATGATCAATAGGCATATGAAAAAATGCTCAATATCACTAATTATCAGAGAAATGCAAATCAAAACTACAATGAGATATCACCTCAAACCAGTAAGAATGGCCATCATCCAAAAGTGCACAGATGACAAATGCTGGAGAGACTGTGGAGAAAAGGGAACCCTTCTACAGTGCTGGTGGGAATGGAGTTTGGTGCAGCCACTATGGAAAACAGTATGGAGATTCCTCAAAAGACTAGGAATAGACTTACAGTATAACCCAGGAATCCCACTCCTGGGCATATATCCAGAAGGAACCCTACTTCAGGATGACACCTGCACCTCAGTGTTCATAGCAGCACTATTTACAATAGCCAAGACATGGAAACAGCCTAAATGTCCATCAACAGATGACTGGATAAAGAAGTGGTATATTTATACAACGGAATACTGCTCAGCCATAAAAAACAACAACATAACGCTATTTGCAGCAACATGGATGCTCCTGGAGGATGTCATTCTAAGTAAAGTAAGCCAGAAAGAGTAAGAAAAATACCACATGAGATCACTCACATGTGGAATCTAAAAAAAAAAAAAAATCATAAATACAAAACAGAAACAGACTCATAGACATAGAATACAAACTTGTGGTTCCCAAAGGGGGCAGGGGGTGGGAAGGGATAGACTGGGATTTCAAAATGTAGAAGAGATAAACAAGATTATACTGTATAGCGCAGGGAAATATGTACAAGATCTTATGGTAGCTCACAGCGAAAAAAAAAATGTGACAATGAATATATGTATGTTCATGTAGAACTGAAAAATTGTGCTCTACACTGGAATTTGACACAACATTGTAAAATGACTATAACTCAATTTAAAAATGTTAAAAAAAAATAAGACACAATCCAAGTAATATTTTGAGTGTCTTAAAGTATTCTCAAATCTATGAAAAGATGTTTTAAACTCAGGATAAAAAAACAGATTAATGGTACAGAAATTTAAAAAAAATTTTATTGAAGTGTAGTCGATTTACAATGTTAGTTTCACGTGTACAGCAATATTTTTTTATGTTTAGTGACCAACTCTTCTTTGTTTTAAAAAATTTTTCTTTTTTGTTAATTTTCTTTGATGGCAGGGTAACTAGGTTTATTTATTTTTAATGGAGGTAACTGGGGATTGAACCCAGAATGGGTTCAGTGCTAAGCATGCACTCTACCACTGAGCTATACCCTCCCCACCAAATATTTTTAAACCTTTTAAACCTATCAGATGAGAATTTTCATAGACATTTGGCACAAACCCCTCCGGATGGAAGCACACGCAATAGTCTTCAGCGTCACACTCATACTCTGTGCCCCAGAATTTCTGGACCATGCTCTCTTCCACTTCTGGATTCTGCCTTTCTTTTGCCTTGATTGTTTCCAGAAACATTTCATCTCCCTCCACTTATACAGAGTATCTGATTAGGAAAATGGAAGCCAATCTAGGTATTAAAAGTAGGACATACTTTTAATCCAGGGAATGAGAGATTTGCCCAGGCCTGGGAAGCTGGGTGATTTCCAGGAGCCATCAGCTGTGAATCACATTGCTGTCTTCACGCAGCGGTACTCCTTGTCGTCCCCGTTCCAAATCTCACAAGAGTGCATTCTCTTCTGCAGATTCTAAGCTGGACTTGTCAGGAAAGGGCTAGTGTTGGTCCAGTCTCTTTCCCTGTGATGCAGAGAACACAGAGAAAGAATCAGTGGTGCAAGTTTACAACAGAGAACTCAGCACAGCTGAAGGATTCATATGGAAGGATTCACCTTATGTCTTACCTTCTTATGGAAACATTTCCCATCTCATCAAGACAACAAATAGGAGTTACACCAGTTTGATGATGTGTATGCCTTGGACAAAGAATTAAAATATTACTTGAATTTTCATTACTTGTTGCCCCAGTATACTGACATATACCACCACAGTAGTCGGTGGCAGCGAATTCTTCCTCCTTCACTGCTGTGTACCAAGTTCTTGCCACACATGAGGCACTCACTAAGTACGTTTTCACTCTGCCCTTTGGGGAATTGGTAAGACTTGGCTGAAGCTACATTTCCCCAGCATGGAGAGCCCAAAATCTTTCTTGTTCTTTTTTGGGAATTTCCAGGGCTTCCTTCCTCAGGCTTCCCAATACTTCCTAAATTGTATACCACAGTTCTCTCATGTAGACTCGAAATTCAGTTCTTTAGCTGGCTTTTGCAATAAATACATATTCTAAGCATTTTGTAGGCTTTACTAGAGATTTTGAAAGTCACAGGGTGGGGTCACCTAAGCAGCACTTTGCCCCATTACTCCAAGTTGACTGTCCTCCTCTGGCTCGGAAAGAAGTGTTTGTCCCTCCATAACCCAGGACTGAGAAACTCTGGGGTGACACCTCGTCAATTCTCTCCCTCTCACAAAGGCAGAGGGATTGATCTGTTTGGGGATGTTAGCATGCTGGGAGAGCCTGACACCCATTAGACCATTTCCTGCTATTCTTTTCATTTTCAGAAACAGGAAACAAACTGCAATCTCTCCCTTTTGGCTTACTGTGACCAGATATGACTAACGCTTTTGGTTCCTTGTTTCATTCTATAAACAGACCGAAGTTCTCCTTCTGGCTGTCCAGCAAGTCTTCGCTTTTTGGTTTCATCTTCTCAGACTGACTCTTTGATAGTCGAGTGGCCTCCTTCTGCATAACTAACTCTTTTTCATTCAGGGAGGAGAAGGAAGACTCCTAGCTGTGGTTTCTGGTCCCTGCTGTGGTCTCCACTTCATCTTTACTAAGAAGTCCTAGAGTTTTGGTAAAAATATGGCATTTTGCCTTATTTGGTTCAGCTTTTTGTGTGTATAATTTTCCTTCAGAATACGGGTGGGGAGAAGGATCTTTGGCACTCTGGATCTAGCTGGTAACATTTGGAGCAGGAGAAATGCCTTGAAAATGATTGAAGTGACTTCCTCTCTTCCTTTTTTCCCCCAAACACAGTATATTTGCTCCTATGTAGTCAAATGTCAAAGTACCATCCCCAGACTAATGGCATCAATAACCCCAGGGAATTTGCTAGGAACGCAAATTCTCAGGCCTACTGACTCAGAAACCTTATATTTTAAAAAGCCTTCCAGGTGGCTCTGATGCATACTAATACTTCACAAAATACAGAACCAAACCTGAATACCCATATCCTAATATTAAATAAAGTTAATAGAATTTTTGTCAAAAGATGACAGCCTTGTAAACCTGGATGTTTCCTTTAGAATGGATTGTCTATATTTTATCACTTCCCCGATTTGCATAAAAAGACTCAGGTCCAGTCACTAGGCAATAACATTTTATACACTGGAAGTCCAGCTAATAAGAGATGGAAACATCCCTTCTTCTTATAGGGGAGAGGAAACAGAGGAAGGCAGAGGGATAAAGCAATCAGATATGTGTCCTAAATTTTGTTTCTCCAGGTTTAGGAAACAAGAGGTATATTAGATAATTAAGTTCTGGTCACTTCTTCAGCTGTGATCTGGGAAGTGCCCTCTGCGAAAAACCTTTTAAACATGGACATCACCCTATGTTGGCCTTTTTTCAAGAATCCAAACCTCTTCCATTTCTATCTGGTTTTGGTTGCTCCCCAGTCCTTTTCAGTATTTGATTCTTTGTAGTTTATCCAAAGTTTATCTGTAGGATATTTAGTATGTTACAAGCCTGTTACTTCTGGAACCTGACTCGAGTCTTGGGGTTTTATTTTCTTGTCCTTTCCTTGGTTTGTGTTTAGAATGATTTGAAAGTTTGGTTGGGGGTATTGTCAAGGGAATTCACTAGTGGGGTGGGAGCAAGGTCACTCTAGAGCGAGGTATAGAGCAAATTCACCCCAGCTGCACGTGGCGTGGGCTGCTGGTCATCTGCTGACTAGCATCTGCCTCCTCTTCCTCACTAACAAAACTACAATTTTGTCTATAACAACAATGGACTCATGTGAAGTACTAAGTTGCACCGTGTTTCTTGCAGCCAGGGTAACCATACAAGAGGTAGTGGCAAAAATCCTGTGGAGATTTCTGGGTTGGCTTTGCTTTTGTAATTTAAGTGCCATTCTGTCTTCCTTCTTGTTTCTATGTTCTTTCCACCACAATTCAGACCTGAGGCTGAAGGTCAAGTGGCCATCTTGCCACACTGAGGACAACAGTTACTTGCAAAGAATGATGGGAGAAAAAAATAGCAAGTTCTTTGGATAGTTACATCGTCTCTGGACTCATCAGCTGTAAACTCCTTGTTGTATCAAAATTGAGCCCTTTGTTAAGCCGCTTTGGTGAAGTTCTCTTACGTGCAGTCAAACATACTCTCTAGGCGATATTCCAGGGCTGATTGAGAGTCACTGCCAGACCAGCCATAGGGAATTTAGACCATCAGGAGCTGAGCTATGAGGATGTCAGCCAAGGAGCCCCTCAAAGGGCACAGTCTGGAGTGAGAAATCAGCTCACTTCGTGAGATTACACCAGCTCGCGGGCTTTCTTGTTGGAGGCCAGTGGGAATTCAGAGACCTGACAGACATGGGCTATCACCCAACAACTAGAGGAGACAGAGGCCAAGGCTTGGAGACCTCATCGTCCTCCAGAAACCACATCATGTAAGTCATCCATCCCCCACTGAAGGAAAGGAACACGATGGTTGAGGGGTCCCAAAGTCACCAAAGTGGAGACACTGGACACTATCTGTGGGACTCTTCAACAGATCAGACTGGGCTGGTTTTTAAACAAGAGTAAACTTTTAGTTATATATTTCCCCTAGAAGTAATGTATGGGATTTACAAAAGATTATAAAATTATAGACAAATTAAACGTGGACATTTTTTCTTTATGTCCTATATATAGCATATGTTTAGTTTTGACACATAAGCTGTTTCCAGTGAATTCCACATTGTTCCACAGGAAGCAATTGACTTATAGTCTCAGGGGACTCATTTCCACAAGCTTGTTCAAAGCATTTTGTCTACAAAGGCAACTATTACCGCAAGAGGAATCAAAAGTAAAGTTAAAAATTTCCTTGTCTCACTCTCCTTTCTTACAAATCCTGTATTAGAGATATGATGCTTAAGAAAATCTATACACCATATAACACAGTAATCTTGTTTATGAAGCAAAAACTACAGAAAATGCAAGGACATATTGATTAAAATACCCTAATAATAGAAGACTTTAATATACTGTTGTCAGAAAAGACATACCAAGTAGACCAAAAATCAGTAAGGAAGGAGAAGACCATTCCTTTGTTATAAGAATTAACAAAGTGAAGAAAGTAGCTCTCATGGGTATATAGAGAATACACTCTCTTTGCATAAGAACAGAATACATCCTTTTGCAGATGCTCATGAAACATTCACAAAATTGATCAACTATTAATAAAAGTTAGCAAACATCAGTGAGTTCCATAAAGTAGAAGTATTACAAAAAACACTTTCTGATCACAATGTGATAAAGCCAGAAGTTATTTTTGGGAAAAAAAGTCCTTCCATCTGGAAATTAAAACACTTCTATTAAACAACTTTTGTTGAAAAGAAAAATATAAGCTGACACTTCAGGATTTCTTAAAAATCATACTAATGAAAACACTAAATATCAGAAGCCATAGGATTCATATAAAGAAGTGATCAGAGGAAAATGCATTGCACAAAAGACTGTCAATAAAAATAAAAGAATGAAAACAAATTAGGTTCTCATTTCAAAAAACTGGCAAAAGTACAATAATTAAAGCAAAAGAAAGCACAAGTATGAAAGACAAAAATTAATGTAGTACAGAAAAAATTAGACCTAATTAATAAAACGAATCATGGTTTATTGAAAAAAATTTAAAATTAACAAACTACTAAGTAAATTGTTCAGGAAACAAGAGAAAAAGGCACAAATAAACTTTCAAAATGACAACACAAATGACCATTGAAAAAGAAGAACACTTTAAAATTTAAAACTTTTTTGTAAATAAATTTGAAAACCTAAATGAAATGGATAATTTCCTAGGGAAATACAGATTACCAAAATTATCTCCATTAGTGAGAAAAAAATTAAATAGCCCAATTTACATGGAAGAATTGGAGAAAGCTATTAAGGAACCACATCACAAAGTAGGCACCAGGGCCAGATTGTTTTGCATGAGAATTCTTACAAACCTCAAAGTCCAGATTGTTTCAGTGCTCTTTAAATTGTTCTACAGCATCGAAAATGAAGGGAAATTTCCTAATGGCTTTCTCAAAACAGATATAATATTGATATCTAAGCCTAATCAAGACAATACAAAAAGATAAAACTACGGACCAATATCTCATGAATATCAAAACAAAAATTCTAAATAAAATATTTAGCAAATAGGTGCCAACACCACATTAAGAATGCGATACATCATGACCAAGTGGGCTATAAAACAGAAATAAAAAATTGGTTCAGTGTTGGGAAACCTATTAATATCATTCACCTTGATTATTCTCATAAATTATTTTTTAAAGACTTTAATAAAACTCAATAGCCATTCATGATAAAAACTCTCAAGAACATAGTGATTGGGGAATACTTGCTTAATACGATTTACACACACACACACACACACACACACACACACACAAATACATTTAATATACTACTGTAGTCCAGGAGACATCTCACTTACTTAATTGGGAAACACTGAAGGCATGTATACCCAGGAACAAAGCAAGTGTGCCCACCCACTACTATTCAACATTATAATGGAGACTTTAGCCAATGCAATTAGACAAGAGAAATCAATTAGGGACATAAGCATAAGTGAAGGAAAACTGATCAACTGTGGTGTATCTATAAGATGAAATACTACTCAGCAATAAAAGAGAACAAACTATTGGTGCATATAACTTGAGTGATTCTCAAAATCATTATGCTAAATGAATGAAGCCAGTCTCAAAAGGGACTTTGTTTTACTTATTTCTAGATTCTCAGTGTCTAGCATAAAACCTACCACCAAGTACAAACAATTAATGAATGTTAATAAATAGATGAATAAATATGAATTCCCAAAACTCTTAAGAAGGGAACATGTTTCATTTTTCTAATGTATTCATCGCAGTACTTAGTATATATCAAGGACCTTCGGTGTGGGTTCTGTCCAGCAGAAGTCCCACCGAGATGGAATGAATTACTCAAGACTCTGTGGAAAGTCAAGAGAATGAGAGGGAGTTGGAGACCAACTCCTCGCGCCTCTCAAACACTCTCATATTTATTGTGTACAATCAAAGAAAAGGTCACAAACAATTGTGTCATGGAGAGCAGGAGCTTAAGGAAAAACAGGATTGGGTAGGGATCATAAAATCCACAATGAGTACAAAGGCTCAATTTATCTTCAGGGCAGTCGGGAGAGGGGGACTAAGTACATTCTTCAGATATAACATGTTGGTTACAAAACAGACCACCAGACCAGCCAGTTCCTTGTCTTGGGGGTTACAGACTATCTAAACAGCAGAAAGCATGCCCAGTGTTTATAGCTGAAGGCATGGGTCATCGCTTTGCAATGAACTATGGACCTATGGTTAAAACAAGCCATGTCCTGCATTTATAGTAAGGGACACACAATGGCTTTGCCATTGTGGAAGCAGCCCTAAGCTAGAATCTCAACTATGCAGGCAAGGCCCTGTCTCTGCCTTTTACGGCAAGGAGACGGGAGTGCAGATGCACAGGCACCTGCTAGCAAAGCACATTTGTTCTTCTAAAAGGTCACAAGCGGCTGGGGTCTATTACAATTTATTAACCTGATCATGGGCCCCCACACTTCTGTCTGCCTTCTGCCCTAGGAGACGAATGGGCAATGCTCTCAGGATCTGTCACATAGGCTTCTTATCTCCTCGTTGCTTCTCAAGAGCAGAGCCTTTTTCTTTGCCTCATCTACAGCTTTAACCTGGATGCAAAGGTAAGAATAACTGAATGTGTTTACACAGAAAATAACCCTCGGAGTTAGACTTTTTTTCATATTAAGCTCTTATTTACTTTTTTTCATGTCTCATAGTTTTCTTTATTCTATTATTGAAGTGTAGTTGATTTACAATGTGAATTTCTAGCATACAGCACAGTAATTCATATATATATATAAATATATATACATTCATTTTCATGTTCTTTTTCATTATAGGTTTCTACATAATATTGAAATAGTTCCCTGTGCTATGCAGAAGAAACTTGTTGTTTATCTATTTTATACATAATAATTAGTATCTGCAAATTTCGAACTCCCAACTTATCCCTTGGAGAAGACAATTTTAAGATGACAGAGCAAGAAGAGTTGGCAAAGATCACAGATAACCACCAGAACATGTTGGTAGAATATAGAAATGTGCTTTGGGAGATCCTAGAAATTAGCAGGTGAGGAGTACCGAGTAGAAGAGTAGAAAAGAATTTCAGGTATTTTTATCCATATATTAAAAAGAATTTTTGCAACAGGAAAGCTACAAAGGGCTCAGAAATCTTGGTTACACATAATTTCTATCAGCATATAACAAATGAATCCAAGGAGAACACGAGTCTTTGACCAGGAGAGGGGTCGAGAATGTGGCTCAAACCTTCCAGGGAAAAGGAGAAGGGGAGAAGTCTGGAGGGTAGACCAAGACCAAAATCATCCTGAACTTTTTCCAAAAACTGAATTTCATCCCTGTGTTCTTAGAAGAAGTATTAGTGGTATTTCCCTAGGGGAGGAAAAAATAGATTCCAACTCGCACAAATATGAGAGAACAGAAGGCTTTTATTATAATAACGATAAGCAAACAACTCAACTGGGTAGGGCAGCAGTGGGCCCACAACCCGCCAAGCAGTGAGTAATCAAGGTGTGGGTGAATGGAGGTGGGGTAGCAGCAGTTAATGTCACAGGGAGAGAACTGGTTATTGAGTAAGTTGGTTGATATTGGTGAAGGAGTTTCTACAGATAACATCTGAACCACCCCATATACGTTGTTCGATCTCTGTTGAATCTCTGCCTTTCACTCTTTCTGGCATTATACTCAGTTGAGTTCTTTCCAGATAAGTCTTTGCGCATCAACGGGCAGATGGTAAGAAACAATTTGAGCCCTTCTGTAAAACCGTAAGTATACAAATTTCCATTCATCTAGAAATAATTCCCTAAGCACCTCCATCTATGAGCTTAACAAATGCAAAGAATTGATCTTTCTAATAAGCTATAGGGGTAAAATGATCACTGGTCTGAAGGGCAAAATAAGTCAGAAGAAGACACAGCAGGGAGATTACCTACCAATCTAGAAAGAACCTAGAGTGGAAACTTTTACTAGGGATAAGCAGAGAAAGCTTGGGGTCATCTCTTTTGGTCACCTGCATTCCTTTTCTCTGTGCCTCTGAGAAAGAATTCAAAGTTAAGGAGCATCAGTACTTCTGCTTTGGAGTTTCACAAACTGAGAATTTGGCCTTCCCCTGTAAACCAATCAAGCTATCTACCAATTGCCAACAGTGAACTTTACTGTGCTCCTTAGTCCTGAGAGCCTGAGAGCCAGAAAAGCGAGGGTGCTTTGACTTTGGTGACTGAGTTCTATGGGGCAGGGCTACCCAAAAATATGCAGGAAATACAGACAGATTTTCATTGAGTTTAATCTTAATGTTTATTCCCAAAACACAGAGAAAAGAAAGGAAGCAACCTTCCACGCTAATAAGATGAATTCAAGTATCACATCCTGATCCTCAACTTCATCTCTGGCATTTTGCTGCCTTGAAGCACAGAAACTTTCCCTTTCTTCCAATTCCCTCCTCATTTGTGCCATTTGCTTCCCGCGCTCCAGCTCATCCTTCAGCTCTCTGATTTCCTTTTCATACTTCTCTCTCATCTGCACTTTCTCTCTCTCTAGCTCTGCAATGTAGATTTGGATTTGTTTCTGAATTTCCACCTCGGCCTTTTGATAAATTTCATTAGTGTAGCATCCTCCACACTTCATGACCAAGTGCTCGACCATGGCCAGCAGCTGCTCCCTCTGGTTCTCCTGCTCAGCTCCTGTCGCCTTGTTGTTGAACACACAGTAGCGATTTTCGAACTTGCCCATCAGCTTTCGAATGCCTTCTGGAGCTTCCTTTAAGTAATCGTGGAAATCAGTGCCATCCAAGTCATCCTTCCGGGTAAATAAGAGAATCATGTGTTTTCTAGCCCTCTCTCCAAACAACCTTCAGGATCTTCTCCGTGGCTTCGTGCTCTTCCAGCGTGTAACGGCCCAGCGGGACCACGAGGAGCAGAGCGTGAGGCCCCGGGGAGGTCAGGGCCATGCAGCGAGCAATCTCCCTTTGAGTGTCAGCATCCTGTACGTCGGTGTCAAAAACGCCAGGCGTATCCACGACGACAACTTCCCTCCCCTTCCAGGCAGTTTTTTCTTTCTTACAGAACTTGGTGATGGATTTTGCCGAAATGCCAGAAGGAAACTCCTTCTTTCCAAGGATGCTGTTCCCTGTGGCACTTTTTCCTGCTCCAGTCTTACCCACTAAGACAAGTCTCAGTTGCGAAGCTCTGTGGTCTTGGTTTCCAAGCCCTGGAACATCAGGAAACAAAAGTCACAGTGTTAGGGTAGACCTCCAACTGTTTCCCCTGCAGGACCACCCCCACCCCCGCACTGGTGCCCTTCTCTGTGGCTTGCCAGGGTTCTGCCCATGAGTGGCCTCTGCACTCACGGGAGGTCTATAAAAAGCCCCGTGGGGCCTGATGTCTTCCTGGCAGTATTTGGACACTTGCCCAAGTACTTTTCAGGATCTCCTTGAGCTTCTCACTCTGACTTTGTGTAGTTAAGTGGCCCACAGAGGAGGAAACCAAATGGTTAAAGGTGAGAATTCTGAGCTGCTACTGGATGCTGTTCTTCAAAAGATAATCAGGGAGTAATACAAAATTGACTTTGGGACATCATAGAGGGACATCCTCCCCACCTAATTTATATTCAAAATGGAACATTTCTTTTTCCCATTAAGAAGCCGGGCAAATGGGTTATACAACCCATCTCACCCTTGCAGGGTAAAAAAGAGACCCATGCAGGAAGACAAAGTACCCCTTTATCCTTCATGCATGCAGCAATCCGATCAGAGATGGTGACCCTCAGAAAAACAAAATACTTCACATTTACAGTTACTGACCTTAGCTAAGAAATCTAGCTGAGAGAGGTGACTAGGCAGGCTTATGCCCCTGGATGATTAACAAGGGGAAGAAAGTGCCAGGCTGGTGAAAGGCAGGACATTTCTCCCATCCCACAGCTGTTCTTTAATTCCAAGGACATAATCCTACAACAGGACGATTTATGTCCCACAACTGCTGGGTTAATTCCTAGGACACACCCCAGTATTTCATTGTTTGTTCTCTTTCTCCCCCTGAAGCTTCTGTTTTAGGGCTGAGCATGCTAAGCACGTACTCTACCACTGAGCTGTACCCTCTCCCACCAAAACCATATTTTCAGAATAACTGTGCTGTAAGTTAAACACCAAATTATCTAATAGCTCTTTTTTTCCAAGCCTGTTTTTCCAAGAAGGCAGACCCTGCCAGAATGACCCTTGAATATAAGACTGAGTCCTGCATGAGGAATCCTGTGTTATAACCATCTATTTCAGCATTTAAACAATGCGTACATTATCTCACTTCCAACATTATAGACACTGTTATAAACTCCGATTTATTTTCAGAAATATCATCACCATTCACTCAGTTCCTCAGACTAAAAATCTAAGCTTCACTCTTGATTACTTTCTTTCCCCTACCTTCCATATCCAGCCCATCAGCAAGTTCTCTTGGCTCCACTCACTAATCTGTTTCTATTTTGAAGACCACCGTACTAGCTCAAGTTACCATTACCATCAATGACTTGGTAGTCTCCTAAATGGCTTCTCTACTTCCATTTTGCCCCTTTCAGTCTATTATGCAAATTGGAATAGTTTTTAAAAAATCAGTCAAACAGAAGAGGGAAATTGTGGAACCCCTCACTTCGGCTTCCACAAAATTTCCCACAGTTGACAGCCAGAATCCTGGGATGAAAGAGGTAAATTTCCCAAAGCTGAGAACACTGGATACAGGATGGCTAAGATTATCTAAGGAAAAATGTGGGTGGGAGTTCAGACTATTATTTAGTTAGCATCACAGTGGAGACTCCAACCTAAGGATATCCTGAGGGCATCGGTTGGCCAGCTGGCTATAGAGAGAGGGAGCAGGAAAATCAAGAAAGGTGAGACAAAAAGGCACCAAAGGCCAGCCCCAGCACTGCAACAACTTGTCAGCACTGATAGCATGTGGATGGCAACTGACATGATAGATTGCAGATACAGCCATGGATGGTCTCATCTCTGTACTCAGGCCTCTTTGGGATGTGGGTTTGCAGCTCCTCTCATCAAGATGCTGTTTATCCAGCCCTTGAATATGATTAGGCATTGTGACTGGCTTTGGACAACAGGATAGTGAACTCACAATCCAGCAGAGACTCCAAGAGTGCTGACACATTGGAGTTTGCTTTCTCTTTCTGCTTTTTGGGACCTTGCCACTGCCCTATGAAGAGGCCTGGACTAGCCTACTTGATGAATAACACAAGGCCCTGCTATCCCTGTCCCCTTGGTCTGCCCAGAGCCTGCTAACTACCAGACATGTCCATGAGGCTACCCAGGATTATCCAGTTGCATCTTAATCACCAGCTTACCCCACATGCATGAGTGAGTCTGGCTAGGATTAGTCGAGATGGCCCAGACCCAAGGACTGCCAGCTGACCCACCAAATCGAGAGCCAACTACATAGTTGATGTTTTAGGCAACTAAATGGTGTGTGGTTTGCTAAACCAGCAAAAGCTCAAATGATATAATCTATTTCTATGGATAAGGGAGTAGAGGGAGGGCTATGTGAGTAACTGAGTGACCAGTCTGTTCAATTTGTTGGTTATAGTGAGGCCACCAGGAGCAGGGCAATTAGGGACCTGAACAAGGAATTGATTACACTCACATTCCTCCTTCCTGATCCTCTCTCAGGCTGAAGAAAGGGGCAGAAAAACAACGATAGAGGCTACAACCTGATGTTCCGGTGTGCCCACATGGTAGGAAGTAGGAAATAAGAAACTCCTTAAGCTCAGGATCAATCAAGATATTTTAATCTCTCTTTCTCTTAGCTGTTAAGCTGCATCATGAGGAGAAAGTGTGGAGGGTTGAGAGAAATGAAAGAGCGGAGTAAATGGAGGGAAAATAAGAAATGAAGTTGAACTACTTTGCTCTTGCTCAGATGGGGACAGGCTTACAGGGGAGGAGAGGACCCCCACCCAGTCCTCCTCCCTCCAGCCTGGCCTGCCAAGCCCCCAGCAGCCCCTCACCACAACTGGCCCTGGGTTCGCTGGAGTATTGGGTTTCCATGGTAATTTGAATTCCTGTAAATAAAAAAAAAAATAACTATATCATTTTGGGGAAATGGAAAGTAACTGGAAAGGTCAACCTCACATAACCAATCATTTCTCTGTTTTCATAAACTTGCTACTCTATTTCTCAATACGTCTCAAATCTCTGTTTCCAGTCTCGTTTTCAGATTGTTCGTTTTTCTTTACACACAGGTAAGTGCTCCAAGTGCTTCCTTGGTACTAGTTCTGAGTGCCCCTCCCCACTCTATTCAATGAATTTTTGCTTTGAATGCCAATTATATGCAGTCTGTAGCCTAGACCCTCCTCAGAGGTCCACACTTGTATATCCCATTCAACTTCAAAATTTGGCCATTTTATGGACATCTCAAACAGAACTCAAGCAAAACGGAACCCTTTACCTCCATCCCCAGCCTGGTCCCCATTTCAGTAAATCGCATCACCCAGTGGCTCATGCAGACTCTTGGGGTCACCTACAACACTTCATTCCTCACTTGCTCATCAGTCCATCAACAAATCCTATTGATTTTACTTCCAAAAAAAAATGCAAGATTATCCAGGTCTCCCCTTCTTCATGTGAATCCAACCCACTGTCATTGGTTTACAACATAACAGGTTCCTAACTGATATCTCATCCTTAATCCCTTCTCTACTCAATAATCAGATGCCTTTTAAAAAAATTGAAATTTGGTTTTTTTTCTTGTTGAAATTCCTTAATGAATTCCTTTTGCTTTTTATTTTTCAAATGGTGGGAAATTGTTGGAATGGTCCAGAAGGCCCTGCTTGATCAATTACTCCCTCTCTCAAAAGATTTTAGCTATACTGGCCTCCTCAATGCTCCCTACATCCTCTAAGCTCCTTCCAGCTTCTAGACTCTTGAAGCTTCTAGTTCCTCCTTTCTAGAGCACTCCCACTCCAATTCGGTGCTCAGCTCATTCCTGCTCAGCCCTCAGGCTTCAGTTCTCTGTGATTTCTCCAGAGAGGGCTTATTTCCCCACCTCAACCCCCAACTCCATCACACCCAACAAGATAGCTTTGATGTGGAGTTTGTTCTAATTGCACTCCAAGGGGTTCTACAGAATATGCACTACAAGAGGAAGTTGTTTGTCTGATTCTTTGCTGTCTTCTTGTAGACTGGAAGCTTTGTGGTTTTGAACCCTCTGTGTCTTGTATGTCCGTTTACTCCGTGGGGTTAAGCACAATATTGGACAAAGAATGGTTCTCAATAAGTATTTGTTAAACAAGTGAATTGATTTTTAAAAAAATCCCTCTGATTCTTGCCTCTACACTGATTGATCTTTATGTCCAGCCCATATCCAGTTTGTGAAAAAGATGATCCTTTGCTTATTAACAATGCCTAGTTTTATTGAAACATGGTATTACATTTGAAATGTTTTCTCTCATTGCTACCTACTAATGTCTGGCAATGGAGAAAGCCATTTGAAGAACTCTTATTAGAGCAGATTTTAACTAGAACAGGCTGAAAAGGCAAGACGGGCTCATCTGATAGGAAGCTATCAAATGCAAATATGAAACAATGTTAGAAAGACGGCACTTCTTTTGAAAGTGGATTAGGTATAAGGAGTAGGAAATAGCTTCTTGAAAACTGGGAAGAGAAATCACAGAATTAAGAAAAAAATCATCTTTGACCACAAAATTGATGTTGGTGATTGGTGTTAGGAGAAGGGGCAGAATACCAAAATAGGAAAACAAAAGATTTTAGGTATTTCTTAAGGCCCTCCTTCCAGTATGTGGGCTCTCTCTGCAGCATTCTTTAGTGCTGTTCTGTTTATCCTAATTCAGATGTAAAACCAGAGGATCACACTTTTCTACGTACTGATGTTGGACGGCTGAATTCTCCTACTGCTGCCTAAGAAACAAACATCCATTGGTCCCCAGCTTCTCCTGAACTGCAAACAATAACGTGGGCTGGCATCTGCCTCCTTCTTTCTCCTAAAAGTCCCCCTTGCCCAAGTCTAGGTGAGGCCCAGTAAGGGACTGTTCCTGAGGAGGAAAGTTCCAAAGGGGCAGCTCTGAGCAGACAGTTAACTGGGCAACAGAGCCTCTGATCTTGACCTGTGTGCTGGTTTATGAACAGGGGCTGTGATGAGCTGTGCCTCTTACATCTCCCAGTACTCTTTACGCTACCAGCTCCCCACAGAACTGGTTTGATCTGCTCAACTAATTCTACTCCTGAGAACTTCAAGTTCATTTGTACATTCTATAAATGGCAAAAAGGAATCATTTATTTGTATAAGTATCCTCTGAGCGGTGACCCCGAAGAAGCATCAATTTGTAGGGCTCAGTCTTCAAAACAGATCATAGCTTAAAATCAGCAAAGACAGGAAACAGGAACCAATGAGAAACATATTCTGAGAACAAGTGTGCAGGGAGGTTTAAGACACAGATCCAGGGTCCCTTCTCCACCAAATCACACATTTCCCTCCCTCCATTCCCACCCCCCACAAACACCCTTATTTACTTACTTGGAAAGTCCAGGTCCTGCCCTCTGCTCTAACTTTGAAGACAATGCTAAGCCAGGAAGTGATGCTGAGCTTTTGAGAAGGAGGAGGAAAGAGGAAGTGAGAGGAGGAGATGTCCAAACTTGCTCATTCAAGAGACCTGCCCACCTCATCATCCAGCAGCACTAGACCTTTCTGCGATAATAGAATTGTTTTGAGCAGTTCAGTATGGCAGTCATTGACCATGTGGGCTGAGTAGCCCATGAAATGTGATGAGTGTAAGTGAAGAATTGAATTTTTAATTTTATTTCATTTTGATTAAATTTAAAGTTAAGTAGCCAAATCTGCCTAGTTGCTACCATATTTTAGACCATGCATATACTCTACAGGGAGGGAAGAAACATGGGTCATGCTATAAAATTTGAGAAAAAACTCCTGGGTCAAAACCAGAGAGTTGCCACTCAGAGTGTGGCCAAGATGGCAGAGTAAGAAGATCCCAAGCTCACCTGCTCCTATGGGCACAGCAAAAATACAGCTATTTGGAGAGCAACTATGACCTACAAGCCAGCAGAAAAGATTTTCCACAACTGGAGATATTAAGAAGGAACCACAACAAGACAGATAGGAGGGGGTATAGTCAAGATCCACACCCCTAGGTAGGTGACCCACAAACAAGAAGGTAATCACAAGCACAGACATTGTCCCCAAAGAGCAAGGGGAGAACCCACTTCTGAGTCCCCAGCCTGAACCAGAAAGATGAGTCCCCAGAATATCTGGCTTTGAAGGCCAGAGGGGCTTTCTATGGGAGAGCCAGAAGGCTGTGGGAGATAGAGACTTCACTCTTAAAGAGCACAAACAAAATCTCACATGCTCTGAGACCCAGCACGGAGGCAGTAATTTGAAAGGAATCTGGGGAAGCACAATACCCTCTAGATCCATCCATGTTGCTGCAAATCTCATTATTTCATGCTTTTTTGTGGCTGAGTATGTATGTATCTCACATCTTCTTTATCCATTCATCTATTGATAGACTCATGTTGCTTCTGTATCTTGGCAAATGTAAAGAATGCTGCTATGAACATTGGGGTGCATGTATCGTTTTGAACTAGTGTTTTCATTTTTTCAGATATATACCTGGAAGTAGAATGGCTGGGTCACATTATATCTCTATTTTTAGGGTTTTTTGAAAAACATTTTTATTGATTTATAATCATTTTACAATGTTGTGTGAAATTCCAGAGTAGAGCACAATTTTTCAGTTATACATGAATATATATATATATATATATATATATATTCATTGTCACATTTTTTTCTCTCTGAGCTACCATAAGATCTTGTATATATTACCCTGTGCTATACAGTATATTCTTGTTTATCTATTCTACATTTTGAAATCCCAGTCTATCCCTTCCCACCCCCTGCCCCCTTGGAAAGCACAAGTTTCTATTCTATGTCTATGAGTCTGTTTCTGTTTTGTATGTATGTTTTGTTTGTTTGTTTGTTTTTAGATTCCACATATGAGCGATCTCATATGGTATTTTTCTTTCTCTTTCTGGCTTACTTCACTTAGAATGACATTCTCCAGGAGCATCCATGTTGCTGCAAATGGCATTATGTTGTTGGGGTTTATGGCTGAATACTATCCCACTGTCTAAATATACCACATCTTCTTTATCCAGTTATCTGTTGATGGACATTTGGGCTGTTTCCATGTCTTGGCTATTGTAAATAGGGCTGCTATGAACATTGGGGTGCAGGTGTCATTTTGGAGTAGGGTTCCTTCTGGATATATGCCCAGGAGTGGGATTCATGGCTCATATTGTAAGTCTATTCTTAGCCTTTTGAGGAATCTCCATACTGTTTTCCACAGTGGCTGCACCAAACTGCATTCCCACCAGCAGTTTAGGAGGGTCCCCTTTTCTCCACAGCCTCTCTAGCATTTGTCATTTGTGGATTTTTGAATGATGGCCATTCTGACTGGTGTGAGGTGATACCTCATTGTAGTTTTGATTTGCATTTCTCTGATAATTAGTGATATTGAGCATTTTTTCATGTGCCTATTGATCACTGGTTTTTCTTTATAGCTTCAATTTCATTTTCATACCATTTCCCATAGTGTCTGCACCAATTTACATTCCTACTAACAGTGTATGAGGGTTCCCCTTTTTCCACATCCTCATCAACTTTTGTTATTTGTGTTCTTTTTTGATGATGGTCATTCTGACAGGGGTGAGGTTATATCTCAATATGGTTTTGATATGCACTTCCCTGATGATTAGCAATGTGCAGCATCTTTCCACATAACTCTTGGCCATTTGTATGTAATCTTTAGAAAAACCTCTCTTCAGGTCTTCTGCCCATTTGTTTTATTTGTTGTTGTTTTTGTTGTTGTTGTTGTATGTTCCATTGTGTGAGCTGGTTGTATATGTTGGATATTAACCCCTTATTGGCCATATCACTTGCAAATATTTTCTACTACACAGTAGGTTTTTTTTCTTTTTGTTGATGGTTCCTTTGCTATGCAAAAGCTTTTAGTTAAATTAGGTCTCATTTGTTTATTTTTGCTTTTTTTTTTTAAGGGGCAAAGGAAAGCTTTATTCTTGGACCAAGGAATGGAGAGGTGTGAGTGAGCTGCACCACTGAGCTCGACCTTCCCACTCCCTGATACCTTCTCCTCTCAGCCCACTTCCCTGACAAGAACCCTATAAAGCAGCCCACCCATAGCCTGTCAGGAGGGCTTGTAATCTAAGAGGGAAGTTTATAGAGATATAAGCTTATCTCAGGAAGGAAGAAAAATCTCAAATAAATAATCTAAACTTATATCTAAAGGAAATAGAGAAAGAAGAATAAACAAAACCCAAGGTTAGTAGAAGAAAAGAAACCATAAAGATTAGAGCATAAATAAAATAGACTAAAGAAATGGCAAATATCAATAAAACTAAAAGCTGGTTGTATGAAAAGATAAACAAAATTGATAAACTTTTAGCCAGACTTATCAAGAAAAAAGGGGAGAAGGCCCAAATCAATAAAATCAGAAATGAAAAAGGAGAAGTTAAAAATGACACCAAAGAAATACAAAGGATCATGAGACTACTATGAATAAACATATGCCAATAAAATGGACAACCTAGAAGAAATGGACAAATCTTAGGAACATAGAATCTCCTAAGACTGAACCAAGAAGAAATTGAAAATACAAACAGACCAATTACCAGTAATGAAATTGAATCTGTAATTTTAAAACCCCCAGCAAAAAAAAGTCCAGGACCAGATGGCTTCACAGGAGAATTCTACCAAATATTTAGAGAAGAGTTAACACCTGTCCTTCTGAAACTATTGCAAAAATTTGCAGAGGAAGGAACACTTCTAAACTCGTTCTATGAGGTCAGCATTATCCTCATACTTAAATCAGACAAAGATATTACACAAAAAAGAAAATGGAACAGAACAGAGAGCCCAGAAATGAACCCACAAACTTTTGGTCAACTGATCTTCGACAAAGGAGGCAAGAATATACAATGGAATAAAGACAGTCTCTTCAGCAAATGACGTTGGGAAAACTGGACAGCAGCATGTAAATCAATCAAGCTAGAACACTCCCTTACACCGTACACAAAAATCAACTTAAAATGGATCAAAAACTTAAACATAAGACAAGCTACAATAAACCTCCTAGAAGAAAATATGGGCAAAACAGTATCTGACATACATGTCAAAAATGTTCTCCTAGGAACAGTTTACTCAAGCAATAGAAATAAAAGCAAGAATAGATAAATGGGACCTAATGAATCTTACAAGCTTCTTCACAGCAAAGGAAACCATAAGTAAAACAAAACAACAACCTATGGAATGGGAGAAAATTTTGCAAACGATGAAATGGACAAAGGCTTGATTTCCAGAATATATAAGCAGCTCACATGACATAATAAGACCCAATCTAAAAATGGGCAGAAGACCTAAACAAGCAATTCTCTAAGGAAGAAACACAAATAATCAATAGACAAATGAAAAAACACTCAGTATCACTAATTATCAGAGAAATGCAAATCAAAACTACAATGAGGTATCATCTCACATCAGCCAGAATGGCCATCATTCAAAAGTCCACAAATGACAAATGCTAGAGAGGCTGTGGAGAAAAGGGGACCCTCCTACACTGTTGGTGGGAATGCAGTTTGGTGCAGCCATTGTGGAAAATAGTATGGAGATTCCTTAAAAGACTAGGAATTGACTTGCCATATGACCCAGTAATCCTGCTCCTGGGAAGTATCCAGAAGGAACCCTACTTCAAAAAGATACCTGCAAAAGCCAAAGTCTCTTCAAAAAAAAAAAAGATACCTGCACCCCAATGTTCATAGCAGCACTATTTACAACAGCCAAGATATGGAAACAGCCTAAATGTCCATCAACAGATGATTGGATAAAGAAGAAGTGGTATATTTATACAATCGAATACTATTCAGCCATAAAAACCGACAACATAACACTATTTGCAGCCACATGGATGTTCCTGGAGAATGTCATTTTAAGTGAAGTAAGCCAGAAAGAGAAAGAAAAATACCCTATGAGATCACTCATGTGTGGAATCTAAAAAAAAAAGAAAGAAAGAAAGAAAGAAAGAAAGAAAGAAAGAAAAGAACATAAATACAAAACAGAAACAGACTCACAGACATCGAATATGAACTTGGGGTTGCCAAGGGGGTGGGTACTGGGAATGGACAGACTGGGATTTCAAAATTTGTAGATACTGACAGGCATATGCAGAATAGGTAAACAAGATTATACTGTATAGCACAGGGAAATATATACAAGATCTTGTGTTAGCTCACAGTGAAAAAAATATGTGACACTGAATATGTGTATGTCCATGTATAATTGGAATTTGACACAACATTGTAAAATGAGTATAACTCAATAAAAAAATGTTTAATAATAATAATAATAATATCTCAATACTGGCTCATAAACTGCAACAAATGTACCACATTAATGTAACATATGATTTGAGGGGAGCACAAGCATTTGGACCATAGCAAGAATTAAATGCTTATATCAGAAAAGAAGAAACCTTTCAAAAAGTCAATTTAACCATCCACCTTAAGAAACTAGAGAAAGAAGAACAAAGAAACTCAAAGCAAGCAAGAAGATTGAAAAAATGATAAAGATGAGAGTAGAAATCATGAAATTAAAAACAGGAAAAAAAAAAACCTAAAAACTAATTCTTTGAAAAGACCAATAAAATGAATAAAGCTCTAAAGAATATTTTCCAACAGAAAAAAGTACATAACACAAGCACCAATAAGAGGGGACATTGCTATGATCCCACAAAAATTAAACAGCCATTAAGGAAGTACTGTGACTAACTCTATGCCCATAGATTTGACATTTTAGGTGAAATTGTCTTTCAATTCCTTAAAAGACACAAACTATCAAAACTCACTTGAGAAGAAATAGGTGGCCTAAATAATCCTATATCTTTCAAGGAAATTTCTCACTGTCAGAAAAAGAAATTACAAATAAGCAGAGAGTACACCAGAAATTAATGCAACATTGTAAACCAACTATATTTCTCTTTTTAAAATTAATATAAAAAACAAATAAGCAGAGGGAGAATGCTAGAATATCTCTTGATACTGGACTGGAGGCACAAATATTAGTATGCATTCATGGTGTTATTTTTTAACATATAGAAAACCAAATACATATGTGTGTTTATCTGTGAGTTAGTAATACGTGTATGGATTTCCTAGCTGTCCTCTGAGAGAGGCTACAGGCAGAAACACCCCAAGAGCAATGAGAACAGCCAGCACAAGATCTTGGTTTCTAAGTACCATTCTTCAAAAAAAGGAACCAAGACTCCTTTGAGAAGTGGCTGATTCCAGGACTGGAAAAGAGAAAATGCAGGATGAGCTTGGAGAAACTTATAGTGTCAAAAAGTAAGGAAATACAAAAAGGAGGGGCTGAGGGAGGGAACATATCAAAAAGACATAAGAGGTGACCTTAAAGAGCTCCCAATGCCCAAAACTTTCATTTTTATAAAAATATTCCAGCTAATAAACACAGAAGGGATGATAAAATTAAAGTCTTGTCATTTTGAAATCCTTAATAAATTAATAGATCTTGGTGATGCTCATCAATGATTACTAGATATCACTAAAACTACAGGACACTGATCAAAGAAATTGAAGATGACACAAACTGAAGGAAAGACATACCGTGTTCATGGATTGGAAGAATTAACATTGTTAAAATGACCATAGTACACAAGGAAGTCTATAGATTCAGTGCAACCCTCTCAAAATACCAATGATGTTTTTCACAGAACTAGGACAACTAATTCTAAAATTTGTGACACAAAATACCCTGAGTAGCCAAAATAATCTTGAGAAAGAACAAAGCTGGAGGTATCACGCCCTGGTTTCCAACTATACTACAAAGCTATAGTCATCAAAACAGTGTGGCACTGGCACAATAACAGACACACTGATCAAATGAACAGAATAGAGAGCCCAGAAATGAACCTACACTCATATGGGCAATTAAGCTACAACAAAGGAGGCAAGAATATCCAAAGGAGAAAAGACAGCCTCTTGAATAAATGGCGTTGGGGAAACTGGACGGCTACATTCAAAAGAATCAAATTGGACTACTTTCTCACACCACATAGAAAAATAAACTGAAAATGGATTAAAGACTTAAATGTAAAGCCTGAAACCATAAAACTTCTAGAAGAAAACATAGGCAGTAAGCCCTTTGACATCTGTTTAGTAATATTTTTTGTACATGTATCCTTAGGCAAGGGAAACAAAAGCAAAAGTAAACAAATGGGATTACATCAAACTAAAAAGCTTTCACAATAAAGGAAACTATCGCTAATCACCAGGGAAATGCAAATCAAAACCGCAATGAGATATCACTTCACAGCTGGCAGTAAGGCTATTATCAAAAAGACAACAAGTAACAAGTGTTGGTGAGGATGTGGAGAAAACAGAACCCTTGTGACTATTTGTGGGACTGTAAGTTGGTGCAGCTTCTATGGAAAATAGTAGTAGGGAGATTCCTCAAAAAAATTAAAAATGGAACCATATGATCCAGCAATTTTACTCCTAGGTATTTATGCAAAGAAAATGAAAACACTAATTAGAAAAAATATATGCACCCTTATGTTCATTGCAGCATTATTTACAATAGCCAAGATATAGAAGCAACCTAAGTGCCCATCAATAGATAAATGGATAAGGAAGATGTGGCATATATACATACAACAGGATATTACTCAGCCATAAAAAAAGAATGAAATCTTGCCATTTGCAACAACATGGATGGACCTAGAGGGTATTATGCATAGTGAAATATGTCAGACAGAGAAAAACAAATATATATGGTTTCACTTATATGTGAAATCTAAAAACAAAACAAAACAAATGAATAAAAATAACAAAACAGAAAGAGTTATAGATACAGAGGACAAACAGGTGATTGCCAGAGGGGAGTAGGGTGAGAGGAGGAAAGAAATGAGTGAAAGAGTTTAAGAGGTACAAACTGCCAGTTGCAAAATGAATGAGTTATGGGTATGAAACGTGCCAAGTGAGGAATATACTCCATAACCACACAATATCTTTGTATGATAACATATTGGAGCTAGACTTATCATGATGATCATTTTGAAATGTATCAAAATAGCTAATCACTATGTTGTGTAACAGGAACTAACAGTGTTGTAGGTCAATTACACTTCAAAGACAAACTCACAGAAGAAGAGATCAGATTTGTGGTTAATAGAGGCAGGGGGTGAAGGCTGGGGAGGAATTGGATGAAGGCAGTTAAAAGGTACAAACTTCCAGTTGTAAGATAAATAAGTACTAGGGATGTAATGTGCAACATGATAAATATAATTAACACTGCTGTATGTTCTATATGAAAGTTAAGAGAGTAACTCCTAAGAGTTCTCATCACAAGAAAACATTTTTTTTATTTTGTTAATTTTATAGCTATATGAGATGATGGATACTCACTAATCTTATTGTGATAATCATTTCATGATGTATATAAGTCAAATCACTATGCTCTTATCACCTTACACTTATACAGTGCTGTATATAAATTATATCTCAATAAAACTGGAAGAAAACATATACATATTGACAAAGGTTTATCAAAGTTTACAATATTTCAACTTTCTCCAAATATTTTAGGTATATTGGCTTAAACAAATACTTTTCAGCCTCTCAGTGAAAGAATAAGAGATATAATATAGTCTTGGTAAAGCCTTTTTGGTATACTTCCCAGATGTTGTGAAATTTAATGTCTCTAATGACTGGCTAATAACTTCCCTTTTGCAAGTCAAGCAGTTTACTCCATTTTGTTTTCAACAAAAGGAAGGCAGATATACCCATTAATAGATAATTAAAAATTAATGATAAATTGCTATATGGTTTTTTTGTCATTCATCTTGGAAGTGGTTCAGAGAATTGAGTGGCATTGCCATTAAAAAATTGTTTTCATTCCTTATTATTTATTTTTGTGAACAAGGTTCCTCAGTGCCTACACTGATTAAAACAAAAAAGTAGGAGAATTGACCTGAACATTGTCTCATTCTAGCAGAGAATAACAATCATGCATACATATATGAAGTAAATGGAAAAAAGTCTCATTCATCCTGAGAGATGCATTTCCAAAAGAAAAAAGTTTACCATTAAATTATTATTTTACAAATGTTGTAACATGTTTGTTGCTTTGGTCAATTGTGTGCTAATAATACTCTAATAATAACTAAATACAGAAGAGATGTTTTACACTTAAAGTTTTATGGTCACAGAAGATTTTTCAATTTTCATACATATTTTTGTGGCAGCAATATGTGCCAGGGTGATCAAGCATTTCCAGCATAAAAATCCATTATTAAAAAATACAATTCTATAGGGGATGTAAATGCACAGGCAGAAGAAAGAGCAACAGTATACAATTTCTGACTATTAGCTTGTTCATGTTTATTTATTTATTTGTTTATATTCCTGTCTTTTTTAAAAATAACCTATGGCTGGTGTTCAACTTCTATGTTATTTATGTCATTTTTTAAGAAGTTGCAATTTTATTTTAAAATATTAATATCTACAATGTATTAGAAATTGCATTCTTTGCAAACATTCATGATGACAAAAATTTTTAAGTTTGGTTTAAAATGCTCAAGAGAGCATCTAGATTTTTTAAAAAATTCTTTTAGTGAATATACAAGGTTGGAAACAATTGGTAAACACTTACATGAACAAATACATGAGGATATTTTTTATAAGAAATCTCATAACAGTAAAAGATTGGAAACAACCTAAATATCCACCAACAATGGACCAAATAAACCAACTGTAGAACACCGCCTATAATGAAATAATACGCAGCAGTGAAAATGAACAAAATACAGTTACCTGCATGGACATGGATAAATCTCACATGCACTAAGCTGAATAAAAGAGGAAATTCCCAGGCAAATACAGACTCTGATTCCATTTTTGTCAAGCTTCATAACGGACAAACTAAATATATATATTATTTAAAGCAACAGATGTAGGTGGTGAAACTATAAGGAAAAGCATGGGAATGAATGTCACAAAGGATAAGGCAGTGATAATACCTTGCTGAGAGGGAGAAGATGATGTGATCACTGGAGTGGAGTGGAGAGCTTCCAAGAGCAGTGAAACAAGACCAAACTAATAGAAAAACATACTATGTTCTTGTACGAAAATACTACCATAAAATAAATATTCTTCCAAAATTGGTATATGGTAATTTAATTCCAACTGAAATCTCAACTTTTTGTATTAAAAATAGATAAAGCTCCCATGGGATGAAAAATGCCTAGCATAATTAAATCAGTCTGGAGTGACATAAGAACAAATAACACAACAATGTACATAGTACGTAGTGAATCCCAGTTAACAATGGAATTTAATATATGACAAAAGCAGGGAAATAATGGTTTATTTAGTAAGTAGTGCCTACCTAAATGTTTTTCCAACTAGAAGACAATAAAGCTGAGCTCCTACTTCAGACTATATAAAAATCCAAGAAGGATTAAACT
Organism: Camelus ferus; assembly: GCF_009834535.1. NCBI lineage: Eukaryota > Metazoa > Chordata > Mammalia > Artiodactyla > Camelidae > Camelus > Camelus ferus. The sequence continues at coordinate 5,683,180 of NC_045702.1, read as the reverse complement.
CTTATCTGTAAAAATCAAAACAACAAAAATCTTTTATACAATATAGGAAACAATATGTATACTCTGAGAGTTGGGTATGCTTTCAAGCAAGACATGAAGCCAGAAGTTATCAAAGAAAAGATATCTTTAAATATTTTATTATAGCATCAAAGTTAAAGATGAAAGAAAATCAGATTTGAAAAAAAGATGAAATTTTCAGATCTGTTATTAAAAAAAAATTAAGGGAAATGTGCAATATATGTATGGATTGTCTAAAGATGAACAATAAATAGCCAATACATACATGAAAAGGTAGTCAACTTCCTAATTAGTCAAGGATGTGAAAATTAAATTGATTTACAAACATTAACATGAGTTATAGTATCTACTCCTGGCAGAAATGGATAGTGAGGTTAGGGGGAAGGACAAAGGACACTTTAATGCACTGCTGGTAACTGTAAATAGTTACAGCCTTTTGGGAAAGCTCTCTGATAATATTTATTGCATTTGTAAATATTTATATGCTTTAATGAGCAATCCCTTCCAAAAACTCCATCTCACGACTATCAAAAGTCCAGTCGGTGCAGCCCAGAAGCACAGCTTTGTTTCCAGAGGCCAAAATACAGGAAATGTGGTAAAAGCTCATCAGTAGGAGTATCAGGGAAACACTGTGCAATCGTTAAAAGGATGATTAGAATGCCTAAAATTAAATACACTGACCACACCAAGTGTTGGTGAGGATGCGGAGGAACTGGTTGGCATATAAAATGATGCAATTGATTTGGAAAACAGTTGGTCCCTTCCATGAAAAGTAAACATACATCCATGATGTTTCAGCCATTCCAATCTTAGGTATTTCCCAAGAGAAAGGAAAACCTATGTCCATAAAGACTCGTACCTGATCACAGATTTATCTGTAGCAGCCAGAAATTGGGAACAACACAAATGGCCATCAGCAGGTGAGCGGATAAACAAACTTGGGGATATCTACATGAAGGAATATTACTTCTAAATAAAAAGAAACGGACTGCTGATACATAACAACATGAATGGATCTCAAAATTACTACACTGAGTGAAAGAAGTCAAACAAATAGACAAAATGAATATACATTGTATGATTCCACTTTTACAAAACTCTAGAAAATGCAGATTAAACTATCTTGACAAAAAGCAAATTAGTGGTTTCCTGGGGATGGAGGGAGAATGGGGCCAGGAGGGAGGATTGCCAAGGAGCACAAGGACACTGTTAGGAGGTAATGGATGTAGTCACTACCTTAATTGTGCTCTATATATGTCAAAACTTATCAAATTGTACACTGTAAATATGAGCAGTTCATTGTAATCAATTGCACCTCAATAAAGATAAACCGACGCAAGTCAAAGCACAAACAAGCATACATAAGTTGGACAAGGCATTTGGAACGGTGAGGTAAGGGCAGAGGGGAGCTGGCCAAAGGAATGACCAAGAATTTTAGAAAGAAAAGAGGAAAAATACTGCGCTAAAGATAAAAACAAATATGAAATGTTCACCCTTGAAAACACAAAAAAATATTTTAAATTACGAAGTCTGGTGATTGGTTTTACATGGTTCTACCCTTTGGGCATGAAGGCTGCTGATTTTCAAACACACCGACTTTAAAGCAGTTACATCTGGTCCCGGAATCCGGAACAGATGTCTTTGGATAACTTTCTAAACCTGAGGTGCTTTTGCAAATTTTGGTTTGCATCCTAAATTTTTGGTCTACTCTCAGCAGTTACAGTCAGCTTGGCCTGTTTCGCGTGACTGGCACCATTCTCATCACTTTTACAATTTTGTCTCTAGTTCTAAGTAAGCGATCCAATCAGTAAGGCCCTTTTTGTTGCAGGAAACAGAAGTTCCCCTCACACAGCTTAAGCAAAAAAGGAAATTTATCTCATCTCAGTCATCTCTAGATTCTCTCTCTTCTCCCCTCTCCTGCTTCCACTACCCCCCCCTTCCTCTGTCCTTTCTTTCTCTTTCCCCTCTTCCTCCTCTCCCCCATCCCTCTCCTCCCCTTCCCATCCCCCGCTCCTCCCCTCCTCTTCTCTTCCTGCTCCCTCCACCTCTCAGCACAGCTTTTAGTGTTAGTTTCTCTCCCACTGGCCCTCTCAGTGGGGGAGGGGCGTATGCAGGGCACCAGCTTACATTATTTTTACAGCTAGCAATCCAGGAAGAAAAAGAACTTCTTTTTCCAATTATTCCAACAAAAATCCCAGGACTGAGTCTTGTGGGACAGCCTTGGATCCCAAGCCCATCCCTAAACCCATGCCTCGGGGATGGAGGATGGGATACACATGGTCCCCCTCCCCCAAGTCCCAGCATGAGAGAGGGTGAGGTTATGGAGTCACTCAGGTAAAGTGCAGGGGCTGAGAGCCTGAGGAGGAGTGTTTCCAAAGGAAATCAGGGAGCCTGCTCCCAGAAAGCGGGAATGGATGCTAAGCTGCCAAAACAATCAAGTCGCCCAAAAAGATTCTTTAAAAATTTTTAAGTTCTTAAGGTCAGTATTTATTTCTATTTTAAAATGCTCAAGAGACTTTTAAAAGGCCCAAAGATATTCCAGTTTAATATAAATTCAGACTGAGGTGGTGTCTGTTTCTCCCTTGCTGATGCCTCAATTTGATCCTGGTTAATTACACACTTGGATAATTCTTCTAGTCGGGCAATGGTGATTTCCTCTGACTCCCGGCATCTTCCATAAAAGTCCATCAGTCCAGGAATGATAGAAAATGCAATACCAGAAACAAGCACGACGTGTTTGCAGATCCTACTTGAACATCCTTCCTGTCTTATTTTCTGAAACCAGGTCCTCTGATTATCAATTTGGGAAGCTGAGATAATGACGAGTCTCATCTGGTATTAAACACAGCTCTCCTCTACAGAAACCAGCAAACACCCCTTCAAGATAAAACACATTCTCCCAAGGAAGGCAATATGAGGGGACTATAGATGAAACTAGACCTGATCAAGGTGAACTTTTGTGGAAAGAAGAAGAGGTGTTCCTGAGGGGGGTGTGGGTGGGGTGTGCTACTATTGGGTATAGCTTGAAAATGTCATTTTAAATTTGTGTTTTTAGAGAGCAATCCTTAAGCAATGCTATTTGCAATTACAAATATCTAAAACAAAATAAAGTGAATTATGTAGATGATTTTTAAAAGACAAATCAAAATTGAATGTTTCATTCATGTATTGACAGTGGTGTGCACCACAGTGATGTAGTTTACTTATGCATAATTTAAGTTGATCCTCTTTCTAAGTTATTTTTGAGTTTTCTTTGCAACGTTTACTTTTTTCTCAGCCAGTGACATCTTCATTATCTATGAATACCTGTCTCCCTGTCTCGTTCCATCACCAGGAGTGACTGCTCCAGCTTCTCATAGGGAAGATGCAGGTGTCCTCACCCTGCCCTTCCTCCCTCATCCCCACCGCCTTCAACTCCCACCTGCTGCCAACTTCATCTCTTGTATCTTCTTACAGATCAGATCCACTGGGAGATCCCACCTCTCCTTTGGTTGGGTTTCTCTAGTTTTTTTAGCATAAACCTTCAAATATCATTAAAAAGTACATGGGAGGCACAATTTCCAAATTCCAGATAGTGTGAAAATAATTTTTCCTGCCCCTTCATTCAAGAGCCAGATTGACTGCACTTTAAAAACTTCCCAATTCAAAATCATTTTCCCTCAAAATTCTGATGCCATTACTCCATTTGTTCTCCAGCTTAGACTGGATCTGATGCCAGTCTAATTCTTATACCTTTGTAAGCACCCTAATCATTATTGCCATTGTTTGTTGTTTAACTTTTGGAATTTTCTTCTTATCCTGGGTGCTCAGAAATTTCATGAAGATGGGTCTAAGTGTGAAAGAGTCGATTTTTTCCTATTTCTTGTGGGCCTTCTCATTCTGCAAATAAAGTCTTCCCGTAACTCTGTAGTTTTCTTCATACTGATTTTTCCTCCCTAGTCCTTTCTCCCCTTCAGAGGTTCCTATTAGTGGATGTCTCACTAACAGAACCGATTATCTTCTTTTGCTCTGATTTTGTTCTCTCATATTTCATACCTCTTCCTCTTCTTCATCTTTTTGTTTTCTAGATTTTCTTTAGACTTTTTTTTTAGCAACCATAGGTTTAATCTCTAAGTAACTCTTGTCTTCTAGTCCCCGGAGACAGCATGTTCTTATGGCTGATGGCTGCAATAGACTGCTCCCTATGCTGCTGAGGGTGCTGTTTGGATGTGTTTCCCTTCCGCTTCTCTAGCAGCTCACTGGGACCTCTTCTTTCCTCAGGCACCTGGTCTTCTTGCAAATGAAGGTAGAGGCAGCATCTGAATGTGCCACATCCACTCTGGAACTTTCCTGGGGACCCTCCCCACCCAGGAAGTCAGAAAACGAGGCCTTACTATGTAAGTGAGCAGCACCCTATTATCATTGGTGACCATCTGTAATGGTGTTTGTAACTGCTTAACTGTATGATGGCTTAAAGGGTTTTTCTCATGCTCCTGCTGACCAGGGTTGGGCTGGAGAAGAGGGAGGCTTGGATGGTCCGCCCAGCTCCCTTGTGGTGCTGGTGCTGCGTGCAGGGATCACGCTCAGTGCCCTCCTCCTGACCTCAGTGCCCTCCTCTTGACCCCTTGCGGTTTCCTCAGTATCCTTTCGTTGGAGGAGCATTAGTTCAATGGCATTAAGTACCTTCACGTTGTTGTGCAACCATCACCACCATCCATCTCCAGAAATTTTCCATTTATCCTAAATAGAAAGTCTCTTCCCATTAAATACTAACTCCCAATTTTCCCCTCTCTCTAAACTATACACTTAAAGTGGTTTAAATGGTTTTAAAAGTTAATGAAAATAAATAAATTTTAATACATAGATAACTAAGATACTTTTAGTGAGAGTTGGGAGAAAAAAACAGCAAAGACTTCAAAGTTGGTACTTTTCTTACAGAAAAGAAAACAAATAATGTAGTAAGTTTAAAGAAATAAAATAGATCATCAATGGCATGACTGGGAACAAGAGAGCATCAGAAAAGAACAGGAATATTTTAAAAAGAAGCTAGTATAGTATCTTGAAAAAAATTTTTTTAAATAATTTCTCAGGGAGCATTTTCGAAGGAAAATAAATTCCTATACAACTACACATTTTGAAGTAAATCTTCAAAACACCAAAGATAAGATAAAGATCTTAAAGGCAACCAGAACTGGAAATAATTAACTAAAGCTAGAATTTTATATCCAGTGAAACTATTTATCTTGAGCCAAGTATAATAAAGAACATTATGATAAATAAAAACTAAGAAGGCTTACCACCAAGAGACCCCACTTTTTTTCCAGTGTTTGCAGTGACTTTTTTTCGTGTTTACATTTTACTTTTACTTTTCATGGGGGTATAATTGATTTACAATATTGTGTTAGTTTCAGGTGTACAGCAAAGTGATTCAGATGTTTATGTATATATTCTTTTTCAGACTCTTTTCCATTCTAGGTTATTACAAGCTAGTGAATATATTTCCCTGTGCTGTACAGTAAATCCTTGTTGTTTATCTGTTTTATATATGGCAGTATCTATCTGTTAATCCCATACTCCTAATTTACCCCTCCCCCCTACTTCCCCTTTGGGAATCATAAGTTTGTGTTCTATGTCTCTGAGTCTGTTTCTGTTTTGTAGACAGATTCTTTTGTATTATTTTTTAGATTCCACACATTTGTGATATCCTATGATATTTGCCTTTTTCTTTCTGACTTACTTCACTTTGTATGATAATCTCTACATCCATCCAAGTTGCTGCAAATGGCAATGTTTCATTCTTTTCTATGGCTGGATAATATTCCATTTTATACACACACACACACACACACACACCTCACATCTTCTTTATCCAGTCATCTGTTGATGGACATTTAGGTTGCTTCCACGTCTTGGCTAATGTAAATAGTGCTGCTATGAACGTTGAAGTGCATGTATCTTTTCAACTTAGAGTTTTTGTCTTTTCTGGATATATGCCCAGGAGTAGGACTGCTGAATCATATAAGAGACTTCCACTTTTGAAGAAACTTTTAAAGGCTGCACCTCAAGAAAGAAGAAAAATTATATCCAAAAGAATGCCTGGACTATAGAAAGAAAAGAAGAGCTTTTTTTTTTTAATGAAAACATACATAAATTTAAACAAACACTGAGTATACAAAAAATCTAATTTGTGGGGTTAAAATAAATCGAGATAAAACTAAAATTCAAGATAAGAATCTCATATAACAAGGAGCATTCTAAAGGCACTATATTTTTCAGGTAAAAGACAAGGCTATTGATTATCTTTAGAATTTGTTTAGTCAGGTGCACATGCTTTAAAAAAGAAAAAGATTTCAAAGGAAACCACTACAAAAGGAGAAATCCTCCTGAATGAGCAGTGGGTGGGGGTTGAAGATGGGGAGAGGGAGAAATAAACCGAACCAATAAACGCTGAAGACGGTCGGAGCAGCACCTGCTGCTACTGAAAACCAACACCGTATTGTCTCCCTCCTACTTCAGAAAGGTGTTGTTTTTTTTAAACAAAGTTGATAATGTTCCATAAAACTTAACTACAAACTTTTTTGTCAGCAAGTCTTTGGATCTGAATCTCCGGGGCCTTCTTTGTGTTGTTTAAGGTGACTTGGCCTTATCCCGTCCACTGAAATATCTCTGAACAGACTCTGGGCAGTGCAGGGGCAAGAAACAGTAAATGAATATTCCAGTAGCAGGAAAGCCCTCCCCTCCCCGTCATTTCATAGCTTTCTCTTTAGGATACACTTTTGCAGGCAGTTTTCCTGATTGACCCAGGCAGGTAAAGGAGCAGAAGGCAGGGAAATTCCCAGATGCCTCCCAGATTGAGTAAGAACAGCGACCACCCACATCACAGCAGCAAACAACCCCTGGCCCCGGGCTGAGCCTGGAAAGCCCGGAGGAGGAGCCGGGAAGCGAACGGAGGAGGAGCTGCAGGCGGACAGGGGACTCCTTCCGCCCCTCCTGGTCCAAGCAGCGGTCAGCTCCCGGAGGGGGACCAAGCTCTGATGACTGCAGGCTCAAACGTGAACACAACTGGGTCTTAAACACCAAATGTGAGACCACTTTAATGACCACGTTTAGGAATCTGGAATCTGGTGCTGTTGTTAAAGGACCAGTATCCAAATGGGGAGATGAGGAGCCAACGAAACACGGTGGAAAGTAGTGATTGGAAACGAGAAACAGAACCATTTCCTGTTTACACTCTGAATGGTTTTAAATCCTTCAGTAAATATAAAGAGGCTTGGGATTATCTGCCTGACCCCATGTCAGGGTCATGAAGTGATTTCTAGCTGCGTGTATGCAGTTTGGCCACCAAGACTGAGCTGTGCAAATAGACAAATAGCCGTTGGTTTTTCTAAGTAAACAAAAGAAAGGGGTAAACTCTAAGTTTACCATGTACACATCTATCAAGGGGGAGAGGAGTGTGACATCTGATTTCCTACAGAAAAGGAAACCAAAGATGAGCAAACTCCCACAGCTATTCACAAATTGAGGAGAGGGAGGGCAGGGGAGACAGAAAATTGGGGAGGGTGGGGGAGTCCGGTGGAGGAGTCGCTTCCCCCAGAGACTTAGAAACTTCAGGGGGAAAAAAGAGGTTGCCAGACTCTGACAGTAAGAGATGACTTCCTGCTGCAAAACAAAAACGACAGCGTTTAAACAAACCATCAAGCTGACGTCTGTTTACCAGGATGAAAAATGAAAAGAACTTCTGTCTGATCTAGCCATAAAAGGACTGGTTTAGAAATACTGACGCACAGGAATGCATAGCATCTTAAGCTGAAAAAAGTAAAGCTGCCTCCTCTTCCCAGCATCTTCAGTTCTGCCCTGCTGTTGCTTCTTATCAAGGAAATTCCTTTTTAGAACTCTAAATTTATTAAGTACACATCTATCAAAATTTATCAAATTTTACATCTGAAATGTGTGTAGTTTACTGTACAGGAACCATACCACAATAAAGATGTTTTATATATATATATATATATATATATATATATATATATATATATATTTTTTTTTTTTTTTTAAGGTACAAACTTCCAGTTTTAAGATAAATGGGTACCAGGGATATAATGTACCACATGTTAAATAGAATTAACACTGCTATATGTTTTATGTGAAGGCTACTGGGAAGTGGGTTCTGGGAATTCTCATCACAGGAAAAAAACTTTTTTCTATTTCTTTAATTTTGTACCTGCGTGAGATGGTGGCTGTTCACTGGGCTTGCGGTAATCACTTCATGATGTATGTGGGTCAAATCATTCTGCTGTGCGCCTTAGATGTATTCGGTGCTGTATGTTAATTATATCTCAATAAAACTGGAAGAAAAAATAGGATTAAAAAAAAAAAACCCTCTAAGGTTACCAAGTTCATAAAAAGAATGACAACAAAGAGATCAAATTCAAGAGGGTCTGTCCTCTGTCTGAAAAAGCCCCCTAGGTGTGATTACCTGTGCTTCTCAAACTGTGCTGAGCCCAGGAAGCACCTGGGGATCTTGAGAAAATGCAAATCTTGGTTCGGAGGTCTAGGGTGGGGCAAAGAGATTGTGTCTCTAGCAAGCGCTCCGTGTTACCCATGCCACCGGTCCCAGAATCTGGGGGCAGGTGCACAGCTGGGGAAGCCAGAGTTCAGGCTCCCTGAGTTCCGTCAGTCACCCAGCAGAACTAACCACTCCCTCCACTGGGGTCCCCAGCACCAGGATGGGCAAACTCTATCTTAGGATTTGTGGACCATTTAGTCTCTGTTGAGACCACTCAACTCTACCTTTGCAGCATAGACAGTGTGGAAACCAGTAAGTGTGGCTGTGTTTCAATAAAACTTTATTTATAAAAACAGATGGCAGACCAGATTTGCCCCTCAGGGTATAATTTGTCAAACCCTGTCCAATACTCTGAACATAATTCTGTCTCATCTCTGTGACCTTTTATTACACAAGCCTGTTGACACATCTCTAAGGACTAGGCCAGTGAGGAGCCCTCCACTCTAAATTCCCACAGCGGGGCCACGCCTCGCTCATCCCAGCAGCTCTGCACCTGTCAGCGCAGCCTTGTGGGGCAGGACTGTGCAGTGGGCAAAGGGGGGCTCCCCAGCCACTTCTGCTGTGGGTCTGCTAAGTCGTAATAAAGCCTGCCTCTCAGAGAGGAAGAGAGAGAGGCAGGGAGGGAGGAAGAGAGAGAGAAAGAAAGAAAAAGGAAGGAAGGACGGGAAGGAGGGAGGGAGGAAAAATCTTGTTCCATGCCTCACATAATTCTGTAAAGCCCAAAGACCAGTTATAGATGCTTGAAGACAATCTTGGTGGGTAAAAACGTTCTCAGTCTATGAGGGTTATTTTCACTTTACATTGAACAGAAAGAAATCCTAACAAGGAGTTTTTGCACTTGGGATATAGAGCAGAACATAATTAAATTGAGTCTTATTGGAACCTTGTGGCCATAAGATAAATAACTTTTGTTTAATTCCTTGTGTATCAACACACCACGCATATCAACAAAGGGAGACCACATCCTTCCTGCACAAAATTTTTGTTTGTAGTTGATTCTCTTTAATCAGCATTGAGGAAAACATGACAATACCTGTCCATTGAATTGAGGACATGAGTGGGAGAGTGGGTGAGGGTGGGGGGGAGAGGAGGCGGGGCCAAAGGAAGCAAGTGTGAGGGACAGGGCAGGGAGGGGCCCTGGGGAGCACGTGCCCCTCTGAACAGGCCCTGGGCTGCTCTGGAAGGACGTGCAGGGTCCAGGCAAGGTCTTGGGCTGCTCACAGTACAATGGTAGCTGTGGGCTTCTCCCTGGAGGGGGAGCGAGGCACTGAATTCTCCCCTAGTAGCTTCCTCTCTGACCCTTCCTCATCCTAGGGGGAAAAAAACAGGAGGAAAATCAATTCTTGGGAGGAAAAGGATGGGGCAGTTAGCTCCATAGAACCAGGTACAAGGCAAAAGAGGGAAGCAGGGGAGGAAAAGGTGATGGGGAAAGGGAGCTAGACAAGATTCAGGACAAAAAAGAGGGGAAGTGGGGAAATGAGAGTAAAGGAGCTCAGGGGGAAGCAGAGGGCAGAAGGTAACCCAGGACAGAGTGTTGGGGTCATGTTCTCACAGTCCCCAGACAGCAAAGGGCAGAGCCGAGCATGGGAAAAAAGTGGAGTGAGGTGGAGCATGACCACTGCAAAGCAGTGTTCCTGGCCATGATGTCCCACCCTGTCCCTGGAGCCTCACCCACCAGACCCAGTCTTTCCCTAATGCCCCCTCAACAGCTCACCAGGGCCCGGGAGCTCTGGCCACACAAGCTTCGAAGACCCATGACCAAGGAAGCCAAGGATACAATGACCTGCAGGACACAGATGGCCAGGAGCAGAGCACGGATTCCCAGGAAGAAGTTCTGAAGATAAAGGGAGAAAAAGATTACAGTTGGGAGTCTGCTCCTCTGATTTTGTTACTCTCACCTTGTCACCCCAGCAGGTATCAGACTCTATCCAACTAACTACTTCCCACCAAAGCAGATGGCATTTTCCAACTATGGGGCCAGCCACAGATTCCACTCCATTTGCTGGTCTGCAGTGTGACCTAACCACCCCGCTAGGGAGAGGTGGGGGTTCTATTGCTTCACCCCTAGATTCCGGAGGGGCCTGAGAATGCTTTGATCAATAAAATACAGTGCAAATGACCCTATGCCAATGACGGAGTAGCCCTTAACTGGCCTGGAAGCTTCCATTTCCTACTTCTTGAAATGCTGACTGGGATACTCCCTTCGGGACCTAGTTGCTGGGCTACGAGAAGCCCAAGCCACTTGGAGAAGTCATTGTAGGCTCCTTGGCTGAGAGCCCCAGCTGAGGTCCCTGCCACATGGGTGTGCAGTCTTGGAAGTCCAGCCCAATCGAGCTCTTGGATGACTTCACCCCCAATTGACATCTGACTGCAACTGCATGAAAAAATCCAAGTGAGGACTCCCCACGTGAGCCTAATCAGCCCACAGGATAGGAGAAATAATAATAACTGTGGTGCTAAGCCACTACATTGTGGAGTGGTGTGTTACGCAGCAGTAGGTAACTGGAACAGCCACACTAGAAAAGACAGAAGGATGGTTCATGACATCCTCTCTTCGACGTCTCCCCTTTGCTCGTCATCCCCTGTGATTCAGGGAAATTTCATGAAGACCTGAACAATGTCTTTAGTGTAAGTTAAAACCTCCTGAACCAAAGACCTAGGATGAGGTCCAAGCTCAAAGAGCCGACATCTCTGCCCTCCGGTGCCCCAGCTCCCCAGTTCACAGCTGTGATGCGTCCCTGGAAGGCTGGACTCTCCTTTCTCACCATCAGCATTTGCATGTAGTTTCTGCAGCGATCCTCCTCCCATAGTGTATAGGAACTGCCTCGCCTCCTCTGAAGGTACGCAGCGGTGGTGGTGACAGGGACTAAAGAATGACACACAGAGCTGATGTCGAAGAAGCCATCAGGTTGCCAGATTAAGCTATTCACACAGAGGACGACAGCAGCCGTGGCCGTGGCAATGCCAGCCAGGATGAGCAGGCCTGATACGCAGCCCTAGAAGAGACAGGTGCAGGATACAGACTCCCTCTTTCCGGTCTCCTCTTCCCCCAGCTTTTGGGCCCAGGAAACCTTCCCTACTCCTCCAGGAAAGATCTCAGGATATTTGAAACCAAAGGGGAGAAGACAGAAAAAAAGGGCAGAAAAACTGAGACATAGGAGGGGGCAGAAGACAAGGTGAGGGGTGGAGGATGCCTAAGACTCACTGAAAGTTTGCCCTGGTGCTTCTCATGAGCAATGGCCCCAGCTCCTGCTGCGATGGCCTAGGAAGAGAAGACACCAGAAAAATCTGCAGTTTAGTCTCCTGAAATATCCCCCATCACCCTTCTCCCCAAAGACCCCAGAATACCCAATTTGAAGCAGGATCCAAGGGCAGGCAGAGAATCCTAGCAAGTGGACTGGACTCCAGTTATAACTGCTCCGCACTTCCCAGCCTCGCCTCAAGAGGAAAATGGCGCGTGGAAGGATTTTGCCCATGCCCTAAGGCAGCTTCTTCATGGCAAAGGGCCTCTGGGCTCTGGGTCTTTGGTCTCTTCCCCAAATCCCTGACCCAGATCCAAAGGAACTTTCTTTCTTTTTCTGTCCATAACCACTTGCCTCCCACTGAGCCCACAACCCCGTCCTTACTCACCACAGACCCTGCCCAGAAGGCACAGCCTGAGGCACGCAGCTCAGTCCAGGGCCCCAAGTAGAGAAGGGCTCCGAGAGCACAGCTCACAGCCCCCAGCAGCACCTGGGCCACCTGTAAGACACGGGCAACGCCAGACCCCCTTCCCATGAGCCCACGCCCCCGGGACCAGCCGCCCAGCTCCCACCCACGCAGCCTTCCTCCCCTTTCCTCTGCTTTGACTTCTCCGCAGCTCTGGCTCTGGAAGTTCCCTTAACATCCACAAAGCAGCACGTCCTGGGTCTGACTTCCCAGGCTTTTATCCTTCATTGTTTTCCTCAGTACCACACTTTGTCATCCCACCTGGTGATTCCTGCTTTATTTTCCCTCAATTTCCCTTGCGAAGCCCATCATCCTGCCCAGGAGGGGCCACAAAGGCCTCCTTCGAGAACAGAGTGTGGTTAGCTGAGAGCCGACAGGGGTCAGCGCCTTCAGGGTCCCCTCATCTTTCAAGTTGAGGGCACACTCTTTAGGGATGGCCGCCCAGCCAATGATTAGACAAGGCGGGGTTACGAGGACCATTTCCACCTAACATGGAACTCCTGTAATGAGCAGTCTTTGCTCCCAAGCTCCCCACTGGGCTGGCACAGACCCTGTCTGCAACATGAGCTGATGTCTCCCTTGCCCAAACCTGCCCTTGCTCTTTTCCCTTCATGGGTGTTACACCCCAGTAAACGTCCTGTACCCCCCAGCAACAACTCATCCACTTGCTGCAGGATCCAGCTATCACAGCCTTTTAGACATCACCACCTACGTGTCCTGCCGGCCTCTCAGATCCATCACATCCCCACCCCCACCCCCACCCCCAGTGTCTCCCTTCCTGACTTCCAGAGCTCCAATCTTCTGGTCACCCACACTCCAAACCTCAGCATCTTCTCAGACTCCTCTCCTCCATTGTAGCCCCACTGCATTCACTCCCAAGTCATGGAGACCTGCATCCACAAAGGATGGGCTCCTCTCTTTCCTCATCATTTCTGCTCTGACCTTGCAGGAGCAGAACCTCTATACTTCTTACCTGGACACCTCCTGGCTGTGAGGCAGCCGAAAGCTCAGGTTCCTGCTCAGAATCCATCCACAGCCTTCCCACCATCGAAGGTGATTCGGGACAGGCTCCTCACCCTGTCACTCAGGCTCTCAGCACTATGGCGCTGAGTTAGGTCTGCATTTCCGGCCTCATCAGCCAGGAGTCTCATTCTCTTTACTCCAACAGAACTTGCCCTGTGCTTTCTGGCTTCGTTGCCCTTGTTCCTGCCATTCTTTTAACCTGGGATTCCTCTTTTTCCATCTTCCACCTCTGTCTAAACACATTTCTTCATTCAAGATCCAGTTCAGATGCCAACCCCTACAGGATGCTGTCCTGCCTCCCAAGATGTCACCTGATCTGCCTCTAATTCTTGGTATTTGTGTGGTTGCCCGATCCCTTCTGAAGGGTGCTGGGCACTGTCGGGTCCTCGTCTAGGGATTCGCTCTGTAGTTTTCCCCCAAAGTGCCTACCGTATTGCCGGGCGTCTGCCGGTCCTCTGTCCACGCGGGTTCAATTAACCTGAATTAACAGCCTCCAGGGAGTCTCCACTATCCCCCACCTCCGGCTGGGACTGCTCACGTTGCACCAAAGAAGAGGGCCATTATTCCTTTCCATCCCAAACTCTGTAGTGAAACTCCCAAAACCTTCTTTTCCCAAACAAGATGGGATATGAATAGTGGGTTTTCATGGGGTTTCAACCCACTTTCCTTTTTTGCATCCTGTTGAAGAAGGAGTGTTACCCTCCTCAGTGTCACCCTGCTAACTCCCCCTCCAGCCCGCTCTTACCCCTAGTGCCAGCTGGCCATGGCTTATCCTGGCCTTGGAAGGGCGGTGAGAAAGGCGCTCCTTCAGGGAATTCCCAGCTTTTAGCAGTTGTGCCAAAGCTGATTCCTGGTGGATGTGGATGTCGATGTGGGTGGGCTGGGACAGCGTGGAGGCCACATCGACCCCATTCACAGTCAGCATGTTTTGCGTCATCCTGTCTGCCGGGGAGATGTACGGAGGTGAAGTCTGGGAACTAGGTAGGGTAAAAAGGAATACATCGCCTGAGTGCAGGGAAAGAAAACAGTCTCCTTGTCAAGGGTCTTCCCAGTGCAGGTGTCCATGTCACAGTGCCCTTAACCTGGGATGCAAATCTGAATCATCACACATATTCTTGGACATACCCCTAAAATGGTCAGATACAGTTTGTCTGGGTCTTGGGATTGACAAAGATAAGAATCTGAATTATTTCAGCAACTTAGTATATATATTTACGCATAATATTTTCATTTGATTTAGAAAAAACAGAAGATTAAAAAAAGGTGTACCTTTAAAACCCTCTCTCCTATCTTTGTCTCTCAGCTAGCTAGTTACCTTCCAGGTGGAAAAATACTATCATTTTCTTACATATCCTACAATGACTTTTTTGCAACATAAAAACAAGTAAAAATATTCTTTTTCTCCCTTCTTTCCCACAAATGGCAGGATGCTACACACACAGCTTCTGCGCAATGATTTGTTCACAAAACCCAGTTTTAAAAATAATCCTGCATAGGAAATTATATTCAATATCCTGTAATAAAGCATAATGGACATGAATATGAAATATATACACATATATATAACTGAATCACTTTGCTGTACACCAGAAAGTAACACAACATTGTGAAAATTTTTTAAATATAAAATAAATAAAAAGAAGAAAAGAATCCTACATCGCTCCATAAAATGTCTCCTTGCTCATTTGTATGGCTGTATAGTATTCCATTGTGCAACTGCATCATAATTTTTTTAAACAGTCCCTTACTGATAGACATTTGTGTTTTTCTTACAAACAGTATGGTATGGTATCAGCAGGTCAGTAGGATTATACATTTGTCATTTTAATAAATATTACCCTCCGTGGAGCTACATCATGCAATTCACATACAGAAGCAAGTTCCAAGAGTCTCCACTGCCCCTCTCCATGGCTAGCAGAAGGCGTCAGCAAACTGAAATCTTTTTTAAATGTATATAAGGAAAATCACATTCCGTTGTAGATTTTAATCCTTTTTATGCAATAAAATACCCCCTTTTAATTGTGTGTCTCAAGGCATTTTAACAAATGTGAAAATTTGTACAACCATAACTACAATCAAGATACAGAACATTTCTGTGTTGCAAAAAGTTCCCTAGTGTCCTCTCCCCAATAAACTCTCCCCAAGCCCTGCTCCCAGGTAACCAACAATCAGCTTTCTGTGACTATTCTAGTAGCGTTAGTTCTCTTATGAATGAGATTGGTCATCTTTTTTTCCCCTTCTTTTGTGAGCTTTCCATTCATGTCCTATGACCTGCCTGTTTTACTTTGTTTTGTTTTGGTCTTTATAGGAGTTCTTTGTGTATTTGAAAATTACCATCTGTCACTTGAGTTCCAAATACTGCTTTACAGTTTATGATTTATCCTTTGACTTTGCTCGTATTTTCATTTTATCAAAGTTTTCAATCATTTTTTATGATTTCTGGGTCTTCTAACATACTTAAAAAGGACTTTCCCATCTCAAAGTTATAAAATAATTCTTCTATGTTTTCTTCTAAGTGTTTTTATGTTTTCAGTTTTCACATTTAAATGTTGATCCATCTGGAATTTATCTTGTAAGTAAGTTGTAAAGAATGGATCCAAGTTAGTTTTATTTTGTATTTTTCAGATGGCTGACTTCTGAAGACTATGTTCTGTTTATCATCTTTCTCCCACTGACTAAAATGCTCCCCTGAGCAAAAATGCAATTCCCATAGGAATCCAAGTCTATTTTAGTCTTTATATTCTGCCCACTGGTGGGTCTGATGATCCATCATCACCATAATTTTAATTGTGAGTATAGAGTTTAATATTTAGTTGAGCTGTTTCATGACCCCACCCCATGTTACTTTTTTCTTTCATGGTTGTTTTTGCTTAACTGCTTCTCCTTATACACTTTAGAATCAACTTTCCCAGGTCCAAAAGTAATCCTCTACAGGTGATTCTCATGGACATCCTACTTACGTGTCGCTGTTTAAATCGTAATATTATTAATAACAGTTCTAATAACATCAGCAACAACAGTAAGCTTAAAGTCTTCCCACTTGTAACCTATGTGCTCTTCAGAGCAGTTTCACCCTCTCACCTGCCTGGTCTCCTTTGAGCTATAAACGACAGATGTTTGACAATTCTGCAGATGCGCAAAGCAGTTCATACTTGTTCGCAGACACACAAGGAAGTCCAGCCTGGATTCTAACCAGATCTTCCTTAGGGCCCAAGAGTCACCATCACGCTGCAGCCATGAATGTGCCTTGGGCTCCAGCTCCCTCTGAACACCCTGGGTACCACCGCTACCCCCACCCACCCACCCTGGACTCCAGTCCCCAGATTATCCTAGCTTCCTGCTCTTCCTCCGAGCCAGGTCAGCCCCGTGAAGATTCCCCACCCTGACTCCATGCTGTGGGCTCTTTCTTGGTGCCCTGGATACTACCTCTGCCTGACTCCTCTCAGTGACTCTAAAGCTGGGAAGAGAGGGCCAGCATCCCTGCTACACCCTGGGCCCTCCACCTCCACCTTTACTAGCAAAGGATCTCTCATCGCAAAAGCACCTGAGCCTCAGCCACCCAACCCTCAATAAAGGCATGAAGCATTGGTGAGGGTGAGGGAGAGCCAGGTTGACGTGGCTGGGCACGGGACCCCCACCCTCCCCAGCCATCCTTCTAGGATCACACCCTCTATCCAGTGCGTCCCTCCCTCCCAAGTAAGTCCTCTGGGAACCAGGAATGGGGGGAGAATGACATCCTGTGAGACAGGATGGGGACTTTGGGGACTGGTCTTGGAGACTCCTTGAGAGAAAGGGAGAGGGGTCCTGCAGTGAGAGTCTCTTGGGAGGGAATCACCCGGGCTGTCAGGGCCCTGCTCACCTGCCGTCACCAGTGCTGAGCAGAGCAGAGCTAGGCGGAGCTGCCCCAGAGCTGAGGAACCTGCCAGTGGTGGGGAGCCGAAGGAAGCGGTGGAGGGATGAGGCCCTGACCTTCAGCATCTTGACTTCCCAGAAAATAGCTGGGCCAAAGGGGCCCCTCTAGGGGGATTCCGTCTTGGGTAGATAATGAGGCTGGCTGGAGAAGACAGCGCCCCCATACACACATACACACTGGCACACTCATACCCACTCAGACAGCACACACTCGCAGCACGGAGTTCAGAAAGCCCTTGCTGGGCGGGATAGGGAGAGGACACGCTCATAGGGTTCCTCCGGGCCGGTCAGCTCCATGGTCTCCAAGCCACCCACTTCACCCTGACACTCTCCAGGGCATCGGAGCCCAGTGACCCCCCCGGCAGCTGGAAAACCCTGGAGGGACCCTTTGCACCAGCTGTGTGCTGGGAAGTTGCCTCATCTTTCTCTTCCTGGCACTCCACCAGCCCCCTCCCCTTTCTGCCCTGTTCTCAGCACCACCCCCTCCCCAGCCCTCCCCAGCCCTCCCCATCACAAGGCACACTGGGACTCAGCACACTGGACTGCCAGCCCAGCCACTGGTCCCTGAGGAGAGAAGGTGAGGCAGGCCCTCGGCCCAGGGGCCCTTTCCCAGAGACCCTTCTCACAGGACCCCTCCCCAGAGGATTCCCCACCCTGATCCCACAAGGGCCCCCCAAAACTTGCTTAGGAAGAAGGGAGGGAGGGAGGGAGGAACCAACCACCATGGAGAGGCTGTGCCTTCAGGGTGGTGACAGAAGCAGAGGCCAGGTACAACTCTGTCCCTGTTCAATGCCAAGTCATTCTGGCTTTTGACCTCCATCTCCACCCACGACACGGTCTTTTATAGGGTTGAGGGGGTGCAGGGATGCTGTGTGAACTGGCAGTGCAGGGCTGAGTAGCCATGGGTGGAGAGGGAGGTACTTAGGGGCTGGGGTGGGGGCAGTCGCTAGGCCCACCTGGGAAGCAGCTGTCTCAATAGAAGGTCAACAGGCAGCCAGGACTCAGTTCTGTCCAGCAGCCTGAGGGCTCTGGGGAGAAGGGGCGGGCAGAGGACCCAGGGTCGGGCCCATGGCTGCACGAGCAGGCTGGGAGCAGAAAGCCGAGGGGTGTGGATTACTGGGTGCTGCTTGGTCCAGACCCCCCCACCCAGCCGTGGGAGGAGGTTAGGGAGACAGAGCAGATCTGGGATGAAGAGGGAGGCTCCAGTGGGCTCAGTGGTGGCCACAGCCTCAGGGGGCTCAGGGATTTCTCACATGACACATCTCAAGTCCAGGATGCAGCTCTGTGACCAGGGCCTCCGCCAGTTTCCAGCTCCAGGAAAATCTGTAAAAACCTTCTGCGGACTTTTTGGCCCTGACACTCCCTTCCTCCCTCCCAGACGGATGTCCACAGGCATGGAGACAGTAGACAGTGGGGAGGTGGCCCCTGAGGCTCCTCAGCCCACATGCATCCGGGTGCACATCCACCAGGAGTCCGCGCTGGCCAAGCTCCTGCTGAGCAGCTGCTCCCTGCTGCAGCCCCTCGTCCCTGCGCCCCGCCCAGCCTCCCGGCCCTTGAGCAGCCACCGGCTGCTGGTGGCCTCCTGGGTGAGTAGGGCTGCCTGCCTCAGGGCGTGGAGGGGCTCACAGGCTCCCAGGACCAGGAGAGGAAGACCCCTCCTCTTGTGGTGCCCAATCTGTGCCAGCCTCTCTCTGAACAAGCCCCTGGGCCAGTTTTATCTTCTTACTAGAATCAAGTTCTGGCTTTTCCCTCGCTTACTGGCCTTCTCAGTAAAAGCTGTGAGTCGGGTAGGCTGAGGGCTAAGGGGACTGTGAAGGAGCCACTGACCATTTAAAGTCCCAGCTGGCTGGGCCCTGAGTCCATCCTCTCCCCTGGGCCAGACTCAGTATGGGCTGGCTCTCCCCTCCCCTCCACAGCCCTCCCTTCCCATCCTCTCCCATCTCTTCTCCTTCCCTCTCCTCTCCTTCTCCCTCCCTGCCTCTTACCCTCTACTCTCTCTCTTTCTCTGTCTCGGGGTTCTAACTGTTAATACTCAGAGTGGCAGGTCCTCAAAGCTACCCTGAGCCTTAGGCGCAGAGGGCTGCTCCGGGACCCAGGAACCTGGGATCCGGGTTCTTAGGTTTTTCATGCCTCAGGCAGCGCAGATCACGCTGGGAATACTGAGTGGGGTCCTGGGAGGATTCCTCTACATCTTCTACAACTCCGCCATGCGTGCATCAGGAGCTGCCATCTGGACAGGGGCTGTGGTGAGTGGGGCCGGAGGATGGTGGGCAGGTGGGCCTCCCGTCAGCGGTGACAGACCGCCACCCTCAACCCCATCAGAATGCAGACTGTTAACAATGGAAAAGACTCCAAGCTCTCCAGGCCAACACCCTGCTTCTACAGACAAGAAACGCACAAAGCTAAGGGCAGGGGTGGCCACGGTCCCTGGTCAGCTGTCCTGGTTCCCTACCCCGAGCTCCTCCCATCACTTCTACCACCTTCAACAGCAAATATCAGCTAAGGATTTAGGACCTGGCTCACCTCCAGACTCTTGCATTGAGATGGGGGAAGCAGAACGTGCTAGAGGGTGTATACACTGCAAGGAAGGCTCAGCTCCCTGGAGGCTTCCCATTGCCCTCTGCACACAGCGGGAATCCAGGAGGAATCCATAACACAGCAGTGCTTATGTCAAGAGATGGGTGTGTGCAATCCGCAGTGGGAACTCGGGGGTGGGGTGGGGGGGTCCTGGTAGGATGGGGGCAGGGCCCTTTGGCATACCCACAGAATAACAGCCAAACACATATTTATTGAGAGGGCAGTCGAAAGTAATCATCTTCATCCACCCAACGGCAGAAACACTGAGACGAGTTACAGATGCGCCACCTTGAATTGGGGCACCTCTTTCCCCTGGGAGCGGCCAGGCTTCCTGCTCCATGAGCCCAGCAGGCTGGGTGGCTGGGCGCCACGGGGTGCCTACCCCCGAGGCAGGGAGACTCATCCCATACTGAGAGCTTCTCCAGCAACCTGGACTTCCACCTCACCACCCTGGAGCTTTCAGAAAGCGCTTGGTGTTGCTTCAAAAGGGAGGTTTTGGAGAAGGGAAGGAGGGCTCACCCCTTGTTTGACCATAAGCACTTTTCAATGTCACTAAAACAGAGGGTCCTGCAGCCTCGGGGTTGAAGTCAGGCCTCAACACCCTCACCGTTATCTTACACACAGCAGAGCTCAGCTCACAATCTCGGGTCCACATGGAATGTTCTGGGGAAGGGCCAGCCCGATGGTTGGCTCTAACCGTGGGGGCCACGGTGGGAAAGGGAAGCAGGCAGCTGGAGGGCTGGCGTTTCCCGCACCACCCCCGCTCCTGCTTCCATCTCTCCCCAGGCTGTGCTGGCTGGAGCTGTCGCCTTCATTTATGAGAAACGAGGTGGCATCTACTGGGTGAGTTCAGGGAAGGGCAGGGGTTGACACCACGCCCAGAAGCTGGAAGCCATCCCAAGCCTCCTGCCCTGTCACCTGCCAGGTCCTGGGGGCTCCTCCCATCTTTGCCCAGGGCTAGGCTCCAGAAGGCCGAATCACCTGGCTCTCTCTCTGCCTCCTCTCCTCCCCAGGCCCTGCTGAGGACCCTGCTCGCCCTGGGAGCTTTCTCCACGGCCATGGCCGCCATCATCACTGGGGCTAGCGGTTTCCATAAGTACTCCTTTTATTTTTATGACAGTATCTGTGATACCTCCCCATCCTGGGGGCCCACCCGGCCCCCCGGCTCTCCAAATCCAGATGTCGGAAGGCTACGGCTCTGCATCTCCTACTTGGACATGCTGAAGGTAGCAGAGCCGGGGACCAGCTCAGCAGGAGACAGTGGGCAGGGAGGCCAAGAATGTGGGCGACAGAGAGGCTGACCATCAAAAACAGTGTGACCTGTTGGACACCAATTGTGACCACCGTTACTACAGATGGGGCACGGAACAGAGCGGAAGCAGTTCCTGAGGTTGTAGGTGGGACAGATTAGTGGAAATAGAAACACTGAAATCACCGTGAATGAGCTGATGTTGCAAATGTGTGAGGTGCTGCAAAGGTGTGGAATGCACCCTTGGTCCTCTCAAGTCTTGGGCTTGTCAGGGAACCAAATCACAGCCCAAGCCCATCACTGTTCAGGTGAGGACACTGAGGCCCGATGAGAAGGTCTTCTGGCTGCTCTCTGAAGGCTACATCCACTGACCCACCTCCACACCAGGCTCCTTCCTCAGAGATGCATGGGCTGGAGGGTTACCTTGTATCACTGAGGACCGTGGAGACAGAGCACAGATGGCAACTGTCGCTCTGGTGCCTACAGCTTTGATTCTCTGTCCCCAGGCCCTGGTCAGAAGCCTTCAGGGCCTGCTATTAGGTGTCTGGGTTCTGCTCCTTTTGGCGTCTCTGGTCCCCCTGTGTCTGTACTGCTGGAAAAGACGCCGACCTAAGGAGGTGAGTCCCTAAACTGTGTGTCTGTGTATTTGGGGCAGCGGGGCTGTCCAGAGGAGACAGGAATGGAGAGTGGATGTTTTGGGGAAGAGAAAAGGGTGGTTACAGTGAGTCTCAAGGGGCATCAATCCTGTCTTTCTACCCCAGGAGTGGCCCAGCCCAGAGAGTCCCTGTCCCTGACCAAGTGGCACCCAGTCCAAAGACCCTGGGAAGCCAGGGAAGTCCATATCCGGGGTGGGACCTTGCTCTTTGCATCAGATACCAGGAGGCTGATGTTGGATCTGATTGGTTGCAGAACTAAGCTGCTCTTGGGGGACAGAATTCACTCTTTCTCTCCTTCTTGGGTTGTCTCACCCCTCCTTTTAGAAAAGAGACCTTCCCTTAGAAGAAACTGCTGGGAGCCAGTGAAATCTAGCCCTGCCTCTCTGGAGGAGTTCTGCTTGGACCTCTGCCTGGGCCAGGTGACCCTGCATCTGCCTTCTGGAAGAAGAACCAGACGGAGAAGATGCTCCCCACTCGCCCCAGTTGGCCGTCCCCCACAGCCACACTCCACCCTGCTCCTGCACCCATCACAGCTGCTGTGGCCCGACACCTTCACCATCCTGCCTGCTTCATGTCCCCTCCTGAGCAGTGATGAAAATAAACTCTCTGTTGTTGCTCCCAGCTTCTCGCTTAGGGAATTTCTCTTGGCTGGAGGGAGGCAGTGGACAATGAGCCAACAGCAAACCTACAAAGCTCCTCCAACTCCCCACCTCCTGTCTGAGTCTAGAGTTGCTGGCCCTGAAAACAGTCTCCCTTTGAGGGCTGGTCCTGGGACTGTAGGTCCAAATGCCTGGGGACACAGGATGAAACGAACTGAGACTCTGAGCCCTGCCCCCTACAATTCAGATTTAAGAGGGTGAATACTTGACAATTTGAGAGTTGCATTTTTTATTTTGACTGTTTGGAAATATTAAGAAGTAAATAACAGCTTTGCTGTACACCTGAAACTACACTGTAAATCAACTACACTTCAAAAAAATTAAATTTAAAAAAATAAGTAGATAACATAACACCAAGATGCAATCGTTTCAGGAATCCATTTTTAAAGGTAGGACATCCAACAATATGATGAAATATAAACTCTGAATAATTGTCCCATGAAGAAAAATAACTAAAACTTCTGGATCAAATATGACTCATATAGTTTTAAATTCATGGCTAAACTGAACAGGTCATAACAGAAGTAGGAGCATGAATTCAGACGGCTGCGCTTTGAAATCAGCATCTGCCTGTTTGGAGTCCCCCAACCACCCACCCATTCGGTTCTCCACTTGAAGGACCCACAGGACTCAGAATAGAGTTGTACTCATGGCTAAGTTTGATTACATTACAGCAAAAAGATACACAGGAGTACCACCAAGGCGGAAAGATGTATCAGGTAGACTCCGGAAGAATCCAGGTGCAGGCTTCCTACATTCTCCCACTGGTGAGGGGCCACACAGGAACACACATGCAGTGTTTCTGCCCAGGGAGCCTGTTTAAGACTCCAAGCCCAGGGTTTTTATTGGGCTGGTCACATAAGCACTCTCTCCACCTGCACTACAACAGTTCAGGAAAAAGAGAAGTAGGTATCCATCTGAAATCACATTGTTTGTACAAATAGTCTAGGGGAGCTGATACCATGGAATTTGGGCTCCAGGTACACAAAACAATCTTATCGGCATAGGAACATTCCAAAAGCCAAATTCTGAGACGACAGCCAAGGGCCAGCCCTGCAAGCAGGGCCCTGTAAGGAACAGCCCCTTATGTTAACTAACCCACACGCTGCCCTCAGGGCCATCTGCCAAATTCTTATAATCCAAAACTGTGCTTCATGACTATACTGAAGACAGACAACAGATCCTAGAGCCACTTAAACTGAGGAATCAAAGTAAAGATCCCTGTATAAATCTGCAGTTTCGGGGGGAGGGTATAGCTCAGTGGTGGAGTGCATGCTTAGCATGCACAAGGTCCTGGGTTCAATCCCCAGTACCTCCATTAATAAATAAAACAAAAATAAAACAAAAACCTAATTACCTCCCCACTAAAAAAATCTGCAATTTTGAGAAACAGCTGGAAAAAATTCCACCCCATCAAAGGATATGACAAGCAAATTCTTGGTGAAAAGAATGAAATGAAGGCTCAAGAAGACAAGCTGACTTCAACAGAGAGTTGTGGATTGAATTCCCACTGCTTAGGCGATCCAAAAGCCCTGCGAAAAGAACTTAAAGTCTTCAAGATGCTATAATCCCAGACACCTGTCAGGAACAAATGCAAGGATTAACAGACACACATTACTATATATAAAAGAGATAAACAACAAGGCCCTACTGTATAACACAGGAGCTATATTCAATTTCTTGTAATAACATATAATAGAAAAGAATCTGAAAAGGAAAAATATGTATATATACACACATGTATTACTGAATCACTTTGCTGTACACCTGAAACTAACATTGTAAATCAACTACACTTCAATAAAAAAAATTGTTTTTAAAGAAACAAATGCAAATTCTGTCTGAAGAAATTCACCTTCACCTCAGGCCTCAAAAAAAATTTCTAAAAGCACTGTTTCACAATAAAAAAAATTTTTCAAGAAACCTGAAATTTAGTGTAAATTACAAACATCAAATCTGGAACACAAATCCTTCAGTTATTGCCATTTTTAGACATAGGATATAAAATTACCATGTTTAATGTATTTAAAGAACTTTTTAAAGGGAATTAAAAGTATCGGCAAAAATAAGGGATTATCAGAAAATGATCTTTGGGATTTTTTTTTTAAATCCCAAAAAGAACTTCTAGAAATGAAAACTATGTAATTAGAATAAAACCCTAGGAAACAAAGACACAGCTGCAGAGAGAAGTAGTAAACTAGAAGACCTGAGCGCAAATCTCAGCCCTGCAACTCAGAAGCTCCCGAATGTGGGGTCAGATACAGATGCCTCCTGAGACATAGTCCTTTCAGTTGTAAAATGTGGACCATTATATCTAAAATCCTTGGCTGATGGGAGGGTTGAATGATAAATATAAATATAAGAGTGTCTAAAAATTGGACACTTTACAGTTCAAATTAGTCAAACAAATGTGGATTACTAATGACAGAACTTGGGAAAAGAGAAGGTACTCACAGATCCCCAAGCCCTCTCTCCTCCCTTCAAATGAGGTAAAACAGAGTTCCTAAGTGGAAATATTAGGGAAACCAGAGCTATGTAAATCATTATTGGATTTGAAATGTACACACACAGTGGAAGGTATGGTCTTCCACGCATAGGGAGTGCCCTTCAGCAGAGACTAATACTGTTCCCCAGTTTTCATTCTTCCTTTATTCCTCGTAATCGGCCCTCTGGATATTAACTGGGCATATAACTTCTCTGAATGCAGACTAGATTTCTCAACCTTCTTTCCAGCAAAGTATGATCAAGTGACTTCTAAGCAACTAGATTTAAGAGGAAGTAGTGTGTGCACCTCTTGGGCAGCAAGCACCCTTTAAGAAAGAGGTTGTGTCCTCTTTTATGATGCTTGGAATGCAGGTGTGATAGCTGGACCCAGAACAAGCCATCTGGGGCCATGAGGTTATTTAGGAATAGAGTCCATTCATTGAATAGAAAAAGCATGACTGGAGGCATAACATACTAATCCTGGGCTGCCTGTCTAGATGTTTATATGAGAAGAAAACAGGTTATTTTACATATTCTATCACTTAGAGCCAGACATTCTAATTAATACATTTTTCCCTCAAAAAGAACAGTTGTCACTTTGTGGATAAAATCTATCATTTGAGGAATGAGTATCACCCAGAGCAGAAGCTGGAAAGCACAAATTGATTATAACTAATTGAAAGCTGGTTATATATTTTTCAATAAGAAGCATTGTTTAAGGCAACATGGATAAAATGAGAGTCAGAGAAGAAAAACTGGTGTGTGATCAACCAGCATCAGGTCAATAATGATAAGGAGACACATTTGGGATTATTTGCCCATCCCTATCTCAGCATCTCAAAATCCTTTCCAGATTTGTGTATTCATCTTCCCCTTCAAAACAGAAACCTGTTTGAAGTCTGTAGCTTTAGCTTTCAAATAAACAAATTGCTTTTGAATTTTTTTAAACAAAAAGCAGAGCTGGCAAGATATCTGATTCCCTACAGAAAATCAAAGATCTGGGACTCTTCTGAAGCTGTTCAGAAGGAGGGAGGGTAGCCAAGGGAGACAGAAGCTGAGGAGGAGCCCTGGGGTGACTTGTGAAGGGGTCAGGCAGAGCAAAGTGGTTTGTTCTCAGAGACTCAGATCTGTCAGATGCAATAAACAAAGGAGGTTGCCACATTCTGACAGTAAAAGACCACTTCTGAGCAGAAGGGCAAACTGAGTTGACATTCACTCATATGAATAAAGAATGGAAAGAATTTACATCCACTCAAGCTGTAAAAGGACTAGTTTGGAAACACTTTTAGAAATCCATACCATCTTAAGCTGGAAGAAGAAAGTAACCTACCAGGGTCTTTACCTCAGTTTTACTCTGCAAATATTTCTTACAACAATATGTTTTTTAAACTTAGTGATTAACAAGCTCAAAAACAGAATTAAAACAAGAATGAACTTAAATTCAAGTGCCTGCTTCCAAAAGAGAAAAAAAAAATATGATATCACTCATACATGGATCATAAAAAAAAAAAAAAAAGAAAAAAAGAGGAAACTAATGAACTCATCTACGACTCACAGACATAATAAACAATCTTATGGTTACTGGGGGAAAGAGGGTGGGAAGGGATAAATTTGGGAGTTTGAGATTTGCAAATGTTAACCACTATATAGGTTAAAAAACAGATTTCTTTTGTACAGCACAGGGAACTATATTCAATATCTCATAATAACCTTTCATGAAAAAGAATATTAAAAAGAATATGTGTATATATATGCATGACTGGGACATTATGCTGGACACCAGAAATTGACACATTGTAACTGACTTCAATTCAAAAAACAAAAACAAATGCCTGCTTCCGTATCTGAATTTCCCCTGACAAGCCCACTTGATGTGATTAACCCTGCCACCTAGTGGCTATAAAAAATTTTCTTCAGGAGAAACTAGAAAAAAAATTTTTCACACAATTCTTTGAAAAGTATTAATGCACTACTGAATAAATATCTACTAATACCTCCTATGCGGCAGGCACCGTGGGGACTGGAAAGGAACTATGAATCATGGGACAGTCCTCTGCCTTGCCTAGCCCAGGTGACCTTGAGAAGTAAGTGCCAAGAAGTCATGACATCTTCCCCCTCTCCAACAGGCATGCCCCCTAACCACCTGCTCAGCTTGAGGCAATTGGTTAGAATCATGCCACTGCATCCCGCAAAATCCAGAATTAGAGGGCAGATGGGAGGTTTCCTGCTGCTCCACTGTCTCCAGCCAGTGTCCCACCTGTCCCAGCCAGTGTCTCCCCTGTCCCACTTCATCTGCTCTAGGGACACACAGTTCAGGAACCGGATACCCCAGTTCTGAGCTGGATTCAGACCCTGTCACAGCCCACCCTACATGAGCATCCACAGAAATATTAGCTCGGTCAGGCCCCCAGCCCTGGCCCGGCAGGACACAGGTCTGCTGATCCCTTGGAAAGACCTTCCACTCTCGCAAGAATAGTGGGGAAACAACCCGTGAAAAATATCTTCTTGGAAACCTGGGCGGAGAACCCTAGAAGTGGCCTCTTCTTCCCCCACCCAACAAAGTCTGGGGTCGCAGAGGAATCTGCCTGCCCCACAGCGGAAGCAATGTGACCCAGAGCCCAAAGTAGATGCCCTGAAAGCAAAGCTCCAAGCCCCCAGCACAATCTGGCCACCTTCAGCACAAAAGATAAGAAAGGATTTCTTAAACAGGACACCAAAAGCACCAGTCATAAAAGAAAAGAACAATACATTTAACTGCATTAAAATTAGAAATTTCTGTCCCTCAAAAAGTGAATAAAGAAAGTGAAATGATAAGCCACATAACATGATAAAATACTGGTCGGCACGTGTGATTAACAAAGGGCCAGTACCCAGAATGTAGCAAATTGAATCACATGAAATTGCCATTTTTGTAGCTCAAAAATGGTCAAGTATCAGAAATTTCTAATTGTTCAATCTAACGTAAAGAATTCTGGCAAATCATTAAGGCTGGCAACCCAATAGAAAAAATAGCCAAAGATTTGAGCAGATGCCCTACACAAGAGGGAATCCAAACGGTCAATCAGTATAGGAAATGTGCTCAACCTTATCAACATTCGGGTGAAAGTAAATGAAAGCCACAATAAGGTAGCACGAGCTAATCCATCACATTTGGCAAAAAATGTAAAAGTCTGACGATACTAACCATTAGCGAGGATGTGGCGCAATGGAAACTCTCATACGCTGTTGGCAGGGAAGGAAACTGGTACAACAGATTTGTAAAACAGGCATGAACCAGTAAGACTGAGACATAGGTTCATGGCTCCTTCACTACATGCCAAGTTATACACGCAGGTGCACACGTTCATTAGCTCATATGTACAAAAAGTCTTACAGAAACATTGTTCATAATATCCCCAAACTGGAAACAAGCCTAACAATCCATCCTCAGCAGGACTGATATATAAATGGTTGCAAACTCCCAGAGTAGAGCAGTGAACAACCCACAACCACATGAAATTGAGCAAAATGTGCAAGACACAAATACCTTCAGTAAGTTTTCGTCGTCATTCTAAGTGAAGTAGGCCAGAAAGAGAAAGCAAAATGCCATATGATATCACTTATAGGTAGAATCTAAAAAATAAAAGATAAAAAAGTAAGGACACAAATGAACTACTTATTATTTATAACTTAGATGATTGATTTCTTGAATATGTGTAAGCACATTTGACTGTCCTTTATGATTGGATTACCACATTCTGTTGCTTCTTATTTTGTGGTTGGCTTTATTCCTTTGATAACTATAAAAGTTTAAAAAGCTAAAGCTCTAACCTGTTCTTAGAAACAGTGATTAGTACGTATACGTAAACTAAAAAAATACCTGTAGTATATTGTATATGTTTATTTACATGCAATACAATGTATATGTGCAGTCAAACTGTAATAAGTCTACCTAATAAAACTGAAAAGGAAAAAAAATACCTTCAGTAAAATTTCTATTTATATATAATTCAAAACAGGCAAAACCAATCTATTATATTTTAAGGGTGCACACATAGATGGCAAAACACTAGTCTAAATAAAAGCAAAGAAATGATTTATACAAATAATTCAATATATGTTCAAACTGACATTCTTTAAATGTATGTTTAACATTTATTTGATATTGTCAAGAGAAATGTTAATAAAAATGTTTATTCTCTCTTTTAAAAAAAAGGAAGAAAAAAGAAATGATTTGTACAAAAGTCATTATATAGGTTATTACATGTGGAGTGAGGGGGAAAGGGAGGGGTCATTATTTTATTAGGGGATTGGGAGTGCCTCTGAGGCAATGAGCCATTTCTTGATTTAGAGTTATACAAGTGTGCTTTATAATTAATCACATTGTTACCAAGGCAAGGCTATTGTCCCAGAATCATATCTCTGCCCCTCCCTCAAATGGAAATCAATTTCTCTTCTCTAAGTTTCAAGAGGAAGCTGCAAAGAGGAAAAACAGAAAGAAAAAAAAAAGCAAGAACAGGTTATAACCAACTAGGCCCAAGATGGTGGAAGTTTTAACTTCTAATAGACTTTGAGCCTCACTATATGCTCATTGTAATACACTAGCTTGTTAAATGACACACTCACCAGTGCCTTGACAGTTGACAATTGCCATGACAACAACCAGAAAAGCCCATACAAGGACTGAAAAGGAGAGCTGCATCAGTTCCAGGTCCAAACGACACCCCTGTTCTCGGATAACTCATAAATATTTCTCCCACTCTTTCCCATTCTCTCCCTTTTACCTCGACCCTCCTATATATTTTCTGTATCCACTGGAATTGCATTGAGAAGTTGATCTGTGGACTAGGTTCTCGCTTCTCCATTCTTTGGCCATTGACTAAAGCTAGTGCTGTTCCAGTCTCAGCGTCAGTTTCCTTAGCTACTGATGGTGCAAAACTGATGGGAAAAGGAACCTCACTGGCCCAGAGATCCAGCCCCAGGCTGGGACCCTGGCGGAGGTCCAGTCAACCAATCCAGTAACAGTGCAGTCATATTTGAACGTTTAATATTCATTGGTATATATACTTCACAATTAAAAAGAAAAATAAGGGGCTCAAAATTCAGCCAAGTTCAAAGCTCTTTAGACAAATCTTAAAGACAACAGGAATGCAAACTTCATTGACGTGGCGTAGTGACCTGGGTGGGAGTTCACAGATTAAAATCTGACTTGAAAATTAGAAATGATACGACCCAAAGCTAAGAGGAAAGCTAAATGACCACCTCCTTCAAGTTATAAAGTCCCTAGTTCAGCCGATAAGGAAAGCTCGGGGTGTCCCTTTACTGTGATAAACACGGAGGCAGACACATCCCAACCAGGCACTGTAGTTGTTAACACGTTTCAACAAGTGGGATACAGAGTCCCCAAAACTGGGAACCACAACATAAAAGAGGAATTCATACCCAAGCAGCACTTTCAAGGAGAAGAAAATAAAACCAACATCAGGGATGACTTTAGTTCCAGGAATGTTTGCAGCTGGAAATCGTGGGAAACGCAGTAAAAGAAGCTGAGACTAGACAGGACTAAATGAAATGGACACCTGTAAGAGCAGCTAGGAACGCTCCCGAGAGTATGAAGTCCCCT
Source organism: Camelus ferus (assembly GCF_009834535.1). Taxonomy (NCBI): domain Eukaryota; kingdom Metazoa; phylum Chordata; class Mammalia; order Artiodactyla; family Camelidae; genus Camelus; species Camelus ferus. The sequence goes on along the minus strand of NC_045702.1, from coordinate 5,652,747 downwards.
TCCATTGCCGAATTCGTAAATGGTCTCGTGGTTTGGAGGCCCAGTCACAAATGAGGATTGAGAAGGGTGGTGCTACCCCCAATGGCTTGAGGGATGCGGTGTGTCCCTGCCCTGTAGGGGAAGGCAGCCCCTCACAGAGTGCCTGCCCACAGCGCACGTGCATTCAACACTTGCTGAACGGATCCGAAACACAGAGAACCCAAGGGTTTCCAAACTAGCGAGGCTGGAGCTGCAGGGCATGGCCTCAAGGAGCACGCCTATCCCAAGGCCATCCCCACCTGGTGTCAGACCCCAGGCCTCATCGCGCTGAGCAGAACCTTCCAGGGCCGCCCCTGGAGCGTCTGGGTGCCTCATACCTGGAGCCCCTGGGTTCAGGTGGGAGAAGGGCAGGCTCCCCACCCTGCACAGCCCAGCTTACCCCTGAAGTCACGTGGACACCACCTCCATGGAGAGACTTGCCTCCTGTGTCTACAGACTTTCTCAAATAGGTGACCTTTCCTTGCTCAAGAAGCCCCCATCACTTATATACACGCTGCTGTGAGTTCTTTGTGGCTGCCTTACCTCTCCAACTAGATTGTAAATACATCAATCAGGACTGGCTCAGGTGTGTTTGCATTCTCCCTGCACTCTTACCTGAGGATTCCACTTCTGCGAATTTATCAAAGAAAATGAAAACACTAATTAGGAAAGATATATGCACCCAAATGTCCATTGAAGCATTATTTACAATAGTCAAGATACAGAAGCAACCTAAGAATCCATCAACCAATGAATGAACAAAGAAGATGTGAAATATATAGGTATAAAGGAACACTAAGCCCTAAGAAAAAATGAAATCTTGCCATTTTTGACAACATGGATGAACCTCAAGAGCATTGTGCTAAGTGAAATAAGTCAGAAAAGGTCATACAGTATGCTTACACTAGAGGTGGAATCTTAAAAACAAATGAACAAACAGAACGCAGTGATAAGAGAACAGATCTGCTGTTGCCAGAGGGGAAGGCAATGGAGGGGAGGGGTAAAGGAATGGGTGAAGGGGATCAAGAGGTACAAACTTCTGGTTACAAGAGAAAGCAGTCACGGGGATGTGATGTACAGTATGATAGCTATAGTCAAGAATACTGTATTATAGGATTTCCAGTCAAGATGGCAGAGTAGTAGGACCACCAGTTGGCCTCTCCTTACAACTACAGCAAAACCATAACTGACTGCTAAACAACCATAGGGGGAAAAAAAGACTGAAACCTAGCAAAAAAGATCTTCTTCAACTGGAAACATAAAAAAGGAACCACAGCAGGATGGTGGGAGGGGTGTTCACGATAAAATCGGGTCCCATACCCCCCGGGTGGGCAACCCATAAGCTGAATAATAATTAAGTCCCAGAGGCCATCCCACAGAAGTGAGAGTTCTGAGCCCCACATCAGTCTCCCCAGGCCGGGATTCTGGCATTGGGAGGAGGAGACCCCAAGACATCTGGTTTTGAGGGCCAGTGGAGCTTAACTCCAGGAAGAAACAGAAACTTCGTTCTCTTGGGAAGTGTACACAGAATCTTGCATGCATCAGGTCCAAGAGAAGAGGCAGTGATTTCATTGGAACCTGAGTCAGACCTGCCTGCTGCTTTTGGAAGTTCTCCTGGGGAGGTAGGGAACAGCTGTGGCTCACCCAGGGGACATAAAAGCTGGTGGCTGACATTCTGGGAGTGTTCATCTACATGAGCTTTCATGGAGGCTGACATCTTGATTGGATCATTAGCACCAAGACCTAGCCCCACCCAATAGCCTGTAGGCTTAAGGGCTGGGAAGCCTCAGGCCAAACAACGTACTGGGTAGGAACACAGCCTCACCCGTCAGCAGACTTCCTGAGCCACAAACACCTCTAGACGTGGTCCTACCCACCAGAGGTCCAGGACCAAGCTTCACCCAGCAGTGGGCAGGCACTGAGTCCTCCTGCCAGGAAACTTGCATAAGCTTTTAGTCCAGCCTCATCCACCAGGGGGCAGAAACTAGAAATAAGAAAACAAAAATCCCAAAGTCTATGGGAGGAATCCACAAACACAGGCCAGACTCTACACTGGGACTGGCTGGACCCCGGCCCTTGGGTGACAAGAGAGGAGTATACTGCCAGGATGCATAGAATGTCTGCCAAAGAGGGCCACTTCTCCAAGGTCAAGAAACATAGCTAACCTACCTAAAAATACAAATAGAAAGATGGACAATATGAGGTGGCAGAGGACTATCTTCCAGGCCAAGGCACAAGATAAAATCCCAGAAGAGTAAATAAGTGATGAGGAGATGGGCAACCTATCCAAGAAAGAGTTTAGAGTAAAGATGGCAAAGATGTTCAGAGAACTCAAGAAGAGTATAGATGCACAGAGCAAAGTTTTTAGCAAAGAGTTGGAAAATATAAAGAATACTCAGAGTTGAAGAATAAAATTACTGAAATGAATGACACATTAGAAGGAACCAAGAATAGACTAAATGAGGCAGAAGAATGGGTCAGTGAGCTAGAAGACAGATTAGTGGAAATCACTTCTGCAGAACGAAAAAAAAGAATAAAGAATGAAAAGAAAGGAGGATAGTTTAAGACAGTTCTAGGACAACATGAAGTGCACTAACATTTGCAATATAGGGGTTCCAGAAAGAGAAGAGAGATAGAAAGAACCTGAGAAAATAGTCAAAGAGATAATACCTGAACACTTCCCTAACTTGGGAAAGGAAACAGTCACCTAAGTCCAGGAAGTGCAAAGAGTTCCACACAGGATTAACCCAAAGAGGAACACACCAAGGCACACAGTAATCAAATTGACAAAATTAAGGATAAGGAGAAAATGTTAAAATGAGCAAGAGAAAAGCAACAAATAACATACAAGCGAACTTCCATAAAGTTATCAGCTGATTTTTCAGCAGAAACTCTACAGCAGAAGGGAGTGGCACCATATTTTTAAAATGATGAAAGAGAAAAACTTACAACCAAGCATACTCTCCAGTAAGGCTCTTGTTCAGATTTGTTGGAGAAATCAAAAGCTTCACAGATAAACAAAAGCTTAAAGATTTCAGCACCACCAAACCAGCTTTACAACAAATGTTAAAGGAACGTCATTAGTTATCAAACCACAAGAAAAGAGAACAAAAAGAAGAAAGAAAAAGCAGCCCTGCAAAAGATTGCTTTAGCAATTCAGGGCCTTTTATGGTGCCATGTAAATTTTGGAATTGTTTGTTCTAGTTCTGTGAAAAATGTCGTGGGTATTTTGACAGAGGCTACATTGGATCTGTAGATTGTTTTGTGTAGTACAGCCATTTTGATAATGTTGATTCTTCCAATCCAAGGGCACAAAATATCTTTCCATTTCTTTGTGTCATCTTCAATTTCCTTCATCAATGTTTTACAGTTTTCAAAGCATTTGTAACCTTCTTAATTAGGTTTATTTCTAGGTATTTTGTTGTTTTTGATGCAATGGAAATGTTCATGCCAGTTATAAAATTCTGGCTTTTGAAGTGCAAAAAAAAAAAAAAATACAGGGAGTGGGGAGGGAATGAAGGGCTACAAATGACAAAATATGCTTCTTTTTTATGGGTGAGTTGTATTCCATTGCATATATGTGCTACATCTTCTTTGTACATTCATCTATTGATATGCACTTGGGATGCTTCCATGTCTTGGCAATTGTAAATGGTGCTACTGTTAATAGTGGGGTGTATATGTCTTTTTGAATGAATGTTTTTGTTTTTCTCGGGTGTATGCCCGGAAGTGGAATTGCTGGGCCATGTGGTGGTTCTGTTTTTCAAGTTTTGGGGAAACCTTCATTTTTTTTTTCCATAGTTTACATTCCCAACAGCAGTGTACAAGGGTTCCCTTTCCTCCACTTTGTTGCCAACAGTTGTTACTTGTGCTCTTTTTTGATGCTGGCCATTCTGACAGATGTGGGATGATATCTTATTGTGGTTTTGATTTGCATTTCCCTGATATTGGTGATGTTGAGCAACTTTTCATGTTCCTGTTGGCCATCTGCATTTCCTCTTTTGGAAAAATGTCTGTTCAGTTCTTCTGCCCATATTTTAAATGGGTTGCTTGTTTGCTTTTTAACTGAAGTACAGTTGATTTAAAATGTTGTGTTAGTTTCTGGTGTGGACCATGGATGGACTTGGAGGGCACTATGCTGGGTGAAGTAAGTCAGACAGAGGAAGACAAATACTGTAAAATATCACTTACATGTGGAATCTTAAAAAAAAAAAGCAATAAACTAGTGAGTATTACATAAAAGAAACAGACTCACAGATGTAGAGAAGGAACTAGTGGTGACCACTGGGGATAGGGAAGGGGGAGGGGCAAGATAGAGGTGAAGGATTAAGAGATACAGACTATCAGGTATAAAATAAGCTACAAGGATATATTGCACAACATGGGGAATATATAATATTTTATAATAACTATAAATGGAGTATAATCTTTAAAAATTATGACCCACTATATTATATACCTGAACATATAATATTGTACATCAACTATACTTCTGTTTTAAAAACATGATATTGTAAAATAAATACGCAAATTCAAAAATACAATATTGTATTACAAATTTGAAAGGCACTAAAAAAGTAAGTGTTAAGAGTTTTCATCACAGGAAAAAAAAAATTTTTTTAACCCAGCTCAACCTAACTCCTAGGGCAATGCTGGTTCCCTTGGCCTGTTCAGAATAGAATGGAATTTTTCCCATCACTCCATTACCTGGGGAAGAAAACTGCTGGATTGCCGCAGGTGGCACAGAATTCCTCTGGGACTCCAAATTCTTCCGATTAGTCTTGGCAAGATTCTGGGCATGACTGTTTTCTGCCCGAAGGCACATAGGTTGAATTGGGGTGCTCAGAATAGAAGATACGGAAATCAGTTAAGTTCTGCCCTAGAGACTTGATTTATGAGCCTTCTTCCTAACATAGCATGTGGCCAGACCTGAAGACAAAAATAAGAGACAAGTACTTAAAGTTTACTCTTAAGTTTGCAGGAGATGGACTCCCCCCCGACCACTGTGAACAACAGAAATTAGTCCCAGCTTTCTGATGGTTTCAGAAGAGAACCCTGGCTCACCATGGGAAGACCTCCATGGAATATGATGAGACTACAAAGGAGAGACTGGGTATCAGGCATCTCTCATGGCCCCAGGGACCCTGCCATGCCAGGCCCAGGGGTGGGTCCAGCCTTCCTTCGTTGCCACTGTGGCTTTTCTGGTTGAAAAAGATGGAGCCAGAAGAAAGGAATTGATGTTCTTACGGCTGTGAACACTTTCCTTCCTCCATGCTCAGATTCAGGGACCTAGGCCTGGTCTATATGCTAGCAGGTAGAGAGACCCCCAAATTGGAAAGTTTACCAAACACATGGGTCCTTGTCCACTGGTTGAGAAAGAATTCTCAGCAGAGGCAGAGGGGCAACATGAAAAGCTGCTCAGAGAGAAAAAGGGAAAAAACCCTCCAGCAGGAAGCCGGCAGCCAAGCAGCCAGTGGAGACAGCTCCAGCTCCCAATCAGGCCACTAGGGTCTTTTACAGAAAGGCTCTGTCATCATCATCTTCACTGCGGTGGTGCCAGTCACCTTCTATGACAGCCTTTTTCTTCCCCTGGAGCTCAGCCCTAAAACAGAAACTTCGGCAGGAAAGAACAAAGAAAGAGATACTGGGGCATGTCCTTGGGATTAATGCAGCAGTTGTGGAACATAAAAGGTCTTGGTGCCTGGCTATGTCCTTGGAATCAAGGAGCCAGCTGTGGGATAAGAGAATACATCCCGTTTTTCTTCCCCTTGACCCCAGCCAGGGTTGGTAAGCCTGTCTAATCACCTCTCTCATATGGACAGGAAACCAGGATTTCTGGGTGTACTAGACTCTGTTCTCGCCCTCCTGGTGTACTTTCTACCCATCTCACCCTGCCCTGCGGGCTGGCCAGCTGGCCTCTATGGGCTGCATTCATGGGCTCCCTGGTGCCATGGCGTGGTCTTGGGTTCAGCCTATAGGTGGCCCTGGCAGGTGAATGAGATCAAAGCATTTGGTCCCCCGGCTTGCTCTGTGCCAGGGCCCAGCTTTGGCATGGCAGCATCATACCAAGGGCCACGGATCTTGTCACGTGGCTCTGTCTTACAAGTCTCCCCTCGTTTTAGGCACCACTCCCTCCCCTGCCGCTTCCAATGTAGGGGTGAAAATGACTTCCAACTTTTTTTTTTTTTTTTTTTTTTTTTTTGCTGATCGCTAAGAAAACAACTTTAATTTTCTTGAAAATTATGATTTACCAAAACTTACTACAAATTAGCTCATCTAAATAAAACAATATCATTGAAGAATAGAGAAAATTGTCAAAGAACTTTCACCTTAAAAAAAGCAAGCACAAATTGTTTTAAAAGGGAATTTTACCAAAGTGTTAAAGAAAAGAGAATTCCAGTTCTATTGCAACCATTCCAGAGTATGAACTGACAAAAATTGTACCAAAAGCTGAACATAATTGCACACACAAAAGAGATCAATTTAATTACAACATTGAGACATGAAATGTAAGTAATACATTGCCATCCAGAGTTCAGTAGAACATTTAAATGAATAACATATGATGCCCAAGCAGAGGTTTATATCAAAAATACAAGGATGATGGAATATTAGGAAGTTTATTGAAGTAATTCATCATATTATAAAGAAGGTCTATGATCATTTTCCAAAGATGCTCAAGGTATGCTTCGCCATCCCTTGATGATTTTCCTTACCCTTGCCTCACCTTTGTGAATGGTCCCTTCTTTAAAGTCTCTTCAACCCTCCCTGCCCGCCGTGAGAATGCCATCTGTTTCCCAACAGGACCGAAATTGATATGCTGAGCTTTCTCTGTCTTCAGCTTTACTCTCCTTTGACCCTGGCATCAATTTCATCCACTATCCAAACATAGTATCTGCAACGCTGGTTCTGAGCTAAGCACTGGGGAAGCAGGGACGGAATACAGAGGTGACAGTCTATCAGTACTGGGACGATGAGGGGTCAGTGGGGCCACAGCCTGGGGAGGAAAATGGTCAAAGGGGCATCACAGAGTCAAAGGCAGCAAGACAGAGGTGGGGGCACGGGGTTGAAATGCGCCAAGCAGAGGGCCGGGTACAGAGACGGGGAAGGAGCCGCAGGTTGCTGGGCATTGCAGGGAGCGATGCAGCGTCGCAGGTAACGCTGCAGTTACTGCAGAGATACAGGAGCCAACAATCGAAGCCTGTGTCCTAGCAGGGAGCCTCTGGAGGCTGTGCACAGGACGGTGCGTTCTGGTGGAGACAGGTTGGAGGAGGCAAGTTTGGGAGCAGGGAAGCAAGTCTACTGCAGGAATTTAGGTGAAACATAATGCCAGCAGCAGGAGGAGCTGCTCAGGAAATGGAACTGACTCGCGCACTGAGGGGTGGCTAGGAGGCCAAGTCCAGGTCTGGCAGGCCTGTCAGATGCCGGGCTGGAGCATTGGGGTGGACAGTAGAGGTATTCCCGTGATACAGGAGGTATAGATCTGAAGCTCCAAATAGTCTGGGCTAAAGATAGGCACTTAATAATCATTTTAAAGACACTGGAGGAAAAGCATAAGCCATGAGTACAGAGAAGTTGCACGTTGAGAAGTAAACCAGTGAACAATAATAATGTTGAAATTTCTTCAGCACTGGCCGCAGGCCAGGCACTATACCAAGTCCTTTATGGTGATGAGTACCTTTACCTCAGTTATCACAGCCCTGTGAGGCGCTGACTAGTGTTATCCTCATTTTTCAAACTGGAAACTAAGGCTCAGAGAAGTCAAGTAACTTGCCGAAGGCCACCCAGCTAGGAAACGTCGTAACTGCTCATCGATCTGGAGAGTCAGACTCCTGATCCTGGGCTTTTTGTTAATCATTTCACTGAATGAGCACCTCAGTTGCTCAATCTGTACCAGGGTTTGTTTTTTTTTTTTTTTTTTTTTCTTCATATCATTTATCTCCAAGGACAGGCAACCCTTAAAGATAAGGTTAGAATTAGCGTCCCTTGGTCTGCAAAGTGTCAGCTCTCGAATCCGTATCTGTCCCTGAAAAAGCCTGGAGATTTGCCCCCCAACCTACTAACGAGGAGGCAAACAGAGGGAAGGAACGCTTTGACTATTGCTGAGTTATCTCCTAACGCCATTCCAAATGATTTGTATTTCAAATCAAGTAAACAGCTGTTTCGAAAATTCAATCTGGGGTGTGACTTGCGCAGCGAGAGGTGAAAACACAAATCCAGGTCTGTTGCTCCCTATGTAAAACATTTTATTGGCTTCTCGTTATCTCCCGGATAAAGTCCACGTTCCCTCACATCTGGCCACTGACTGCCTCTCTGGCATTCTTGCTGGCCGTGCCAACCTCCGCTTGGCAATACAAACAACTTTACTGTGCAGAGGGGCTCCCCGCTCGTAAACACCACCGAGGATCACGCCTCTGCCTTCCTCCCCTCCAACATCTTACTATGAACAAAACAGAAAAGTTGGGGAGGCGGGGAATTTCCATGGATCCACTACTTGAACTCCACGATTAACATTTTGCTATATTTGCTTTATCACATACCTGTCCACCTGTCCATCCCTCTATCAGTTTTGTTTTTTTATGCATTTCAAGGTAAATTGCAGACATGCGTGCACGTTCCCCTAAATACTTCAGCACACATATGATGAACTAGGGTTGCATATTTGTTTTCAGTTCTTTTTCCCCTCTTCAGGGTAGAATTTAGAACAAACTGTACAAATCTTAGGTGCATGTATTAGTTTTCTTGTTCCTGTAACAAATCACCACATACTTAGTGTCTTCAATTTATTCTCTTGCAGTTCTGGGGGGTTGGAAGACTAAAATCAGTCTGACTGAGCTAAAGGCAAGGTGTGAGCATAGTTTGTCCCTTCGGGAGGCTCTCTGGGGACAATCTGTTTCCTCACTTTTTTCATCTTCCAGAACATTCCTTGGCTCATGACCCCTTCCTTGAATCTCTGCAACTTGGCAGTTGCGAAGGTCCTCAAGATTCTGGTCTGGGTGGGTGATGTTGGTCCTCTGCCCATCTCAACATCCCAGTGGCTTTTCCTTCCCAAGTAAGCTGAGGAGTCCTCAACACCGATGTGTGCACCAAATCCCACAGACTGCGACTTGTGACTCAAAGCAGAGGCCCCGGCCTGGCCCGCGTGGAGAGAAGGAGGGGAGGAGATAAGGGTGAGGTCTGCCTGCTCCACAGTGCCTCCGCCGGGCTCCCCTGTAGGCCCTCGTCTGGGCTCTCCTCTCCTTGTGAAGGTGCCCGCCAGCTCTTTGGTTGGTGTCAGACTGGGTGCTCCTCAGAGGTTCTTCCCAGGCTACTGCACCACCAGAAGTAGCAAGGGGAAGGCTCAGTCCCTTAGAATCAAGTATTTTTAAACTAAAGTCTTGAATTTCAGAAGAAATTGCTGTGTGAATTAAAAATCAAAACAGATTTCTCCAAGCGCAGAGGACCTGCGTGTGAGCCCCCTTATAGCTACATGAATTTCTGCACCTTAGAAACGCCCTGGGGAGATTTTCAAAACCTGGATACTCAGGCCCTGCTCCAAATTGATTAAATCCAAAACAAGGTAGAGACCCCAGGGCACCAACAGCTCTGAGCTCTGCCCAAGTGATTCCAGTGTGCAGCTGTTGCCAGCAATTAAGTTCTTGTCACAGAAAGAATTTAGAGACAAGACACAGAGAGGGGGTGGTTCAGTGGTAGAATGCCTGATTAGCATGGACAAGGTCTTGGGTTCAATCCCCAGTACCTCCACTTTAAAAAAAAAAAAAAAGATATATAAATAAACCAAATTACCTCCTCATAAAAAAAGAAGGCATTCTTCAGAGACTGAGACAAGAAGGTAAAATGAGGATTTATTAAGCTATTGTTAGTATATTCTCAAGGGGAGAGCGGGCAGGCTCAAGTGAGCGGCTGCCCTGAGTTTCTTTGCCAAGTTGTTTACATAGGGTGTAAAAATGAATGGGTGGAATAGTCATTGGGGAGGGAACTGTTTGTGGTCATAAGTGTTCCCTGATCTCCATCTCAGCTCCACCTTCCTGAGGGGAGGAGGGATTTTTGTCCTTATTCGGGCTGGATTGAAAGTGTCATGGCGTCGGTGCATGATGGCTACTTCTAATCTGCAAGGCTAGTTTTATAGTAATGAGGGCATAATGAGCAAAAGGTTATATTTGGGCACTGGAGATTCCTGCCTTTTCCCACCTTTCTTTGGCTTCTTCCAGGACACTTGTCACCCTAAAATATGTGATTTTTTTATCAGTCTGGAGATTCCTGCTTTTCTCTGTCTGCCCAAGGACCCCTGTTGTTCACAAGATGTATGGTTTCCTGCCATTTGGACCATCTCTCTGCTCATATATAGTTCTCTGCCTGCTCTAACACAGCCATGGGGGAGAACCACCCACTGTGGGTCAGTCCAGGGCATGAAGCTTTGGGGGTTCCGTGGGCCTTCCATGGACAATGTCATTAAAATCTGTCCTGACATACTTCAGTCGCTGTTTTATCAGTCAATGAAATCAAAAGAGGACTTACAGGCTGTGGCTGCTTCGCTTAGAAACCAAAACTCTAAAGAACGTGGACAGAGGAGGACCCTCAAGACCCAAACAAGCAGTTGGACAGCCTCTCAAGAGACCTGAGAGCATCATGGACCTCACACCGCTGGAACAGACAGACATACTGAGCATCCTGTGTTCATGTCAGTGACAGCCTGCAGGGCCAAAAAAGGCAGAACTGTGGCCCATTCCCTGAGTGACAGAAAGACTCAGTGATCAGAGAAACTCAGGGAGCTATTCTTGGCAAGGGAACCAGACAGAGGGATTCACCAATCTGATAACCAGGGGTCGCAGCATAGCCAAGAACTTGCTTCTTTGAGCAAGTGTCAGAGCCCCACGGCTGGGATGCTCGCAAATCTCCAAAGCCTTGGGAGCCCACGAAAACACTAGCTAATCAGCTCCTATAATTCTGGAGAAGCCTTGGATCGTGTCCCAAGTGAAGGCACCTGCTAATGCTCACGCCCAGCAGAGGCCACGCTGCTGGTGCGCTGAGAAGTCTGTGCCATCCCCGGGGGAACTATGGGCCTCCCACAGCTCCCGAGAGTGAGGAGCTTCTCATGCGTGGAACCACCAGACCACCCTTCCAGTGCACCATTCCCAGTGGGGACTGGAAAGGGGCCCTTCTACATCCAGAACCAGACCCAGAGCTGGCAGAGGAGGCCTCCAGTGCATGGAATCTGGGTTTATCCCAGACAGATTCCAATAGCTTAAAATCAGAGAATAAGCACCTATTTAGGTACAGAAGTCCTTACCAAAAAAAGCTAATTTTTCCAACTGAGCCTCTACCTTCCAAGATGAGTTATAATGCCACTGAGATGGTAAGGTATACTCAAGCTGTAGCATTGTTTGAAGATTTGTTAAAGTATGTGTGAGCAAAGGTGTGGGTCTGCTTACTAGCAGTGGGTCATTTTACCCCACACCCAGCCAGGCATTGACGCAGAGGTTAACTGAAACAGACGTGGAAGGGCTGCCGACACAGATGAAGGGGGCTCAGCATGTGCTGCTTGTAGAGGAAGGTGCTCGTTCACCCCTTCCAGGTCTGGACACCACCTTGTCGCAGGGAAGCAATGTCCCTTCAGGGACGGCTGCCGGTTTGGGAGCCAGAGAGAGCCAGGTGCTAATCCCGGTTCTGCCACTGACCAGCGGTGCAGCCTCGGGGATGATGCCTGATCTCAGGGCCACCTTTGGGGTTAAACGAGGCTGTGGGCAGAGTCTCCAGCCTGGTGGCACCTGGGTCTGGGTGAGGTGGGCATGGTGGGGGGCATTCAGTCCTTAGTGAAACCCAGAACTTCCCACACCAGTGTGGATGGGACCCTCCTAACTGGAGATAAGAGCTGGCCAGTGGCCTGTTTACCCCCGGGCTTGTCATCTCCTCTGAGTTCCCTGCTTACACCTCGCTTTAACAAGAACATCCGTCATTAACCCTCGCTCAGGAGGAAACTTGCAAAACAAAACTCTACCAGATCCTAGTAGGGGAACAAATCAAAGGGAAAACAAAGATGGAACCTGGCTGGCGGAGCTTGGGTGTGGAGCCCGCAGAGCCAAGGCCACCAAGCCTGTCTCACTCTGCCCTCTCTGAGCCAGCCCGCCCCCACCCCGAGAGCTAGGTTCGCACGTGCCTGGGCCTCATCCATCCCTCCACTGGCATGGATAACGTTTGACAATACATGTTTCCTTTTTCTTGTTGTTTATAAAATCCCACAGCCTTCAGCAGGAGGGCAGGAAGGTGAGGAGTAGAAGCAGCCTGGCGCACCATCGGGGCCCAAGGAGCCTGTCACATGTTCCTGTGCTTCATGGCACTGGCTGCAGACTGGAGTGTGGGTTCTCAAATAGCCCCAGGGCTTCCTGGGGCCACTGCCTTCTAGTGCAAACCAGCATCAACCAACTCAGAGGCATCTTCAGTCTTCCTCCTTCCATCCCCAACCTCCCTCCAGATCCAGGTGCTGTATGTAACATTGCAAATAGGCATTTGCTTTGCAAGAAGTAAGCCTTGGTCCAGTACTCCTTCCTTCCGCAAATGGGGAGCTGTGTAAGAATGGAGCTCAAAGAGTAATGGTAAGAGTAAGAGTCAGGAAGAGGAGTCAGCAAGGGTTAACTCTGGAACCGGGCATCTGAGACTTTGACCTCAGTTAACTGTTACATTTTTGCTGCACTCACCAATCTTCCTGGAGCCTCTCTTCCTGATACCTGACCTGGATCCCTGTGCTGTTCAGCCTCACCCCTTCATCTTATCAGCCATATTCGTCTACCTTCATTGCCTGCAGGGGGCTAGCCTGACAGTCCTCCAACCTGTCTCCCTCCTGCCCTGCCCCTCCTTGGCCTTCTAAAGCCAGGTCTAAATCTTGTCCTTATCAAGCCAGGACCAGCTACAGGGATTGCAAAGCCCAGTATAAAATGAAATCGTGAGGTCCCTCTTTGAAAAATTAAGAACTTTAAGACAGCAATAGGAGAGCATTAAACGAAGCGCAGACAACTTCTGAGTGTGGGTCTGGGAGGCCATACAGGCCACACACCCTTGAAGCCGGAGCTGGTTCACACCATGTCAGCTGTCCTTGTCCCAAGGGGCCCCCTCCAATCAACAACCCCAGACCCCTTCTATGTGACCACGTTAATACGGTTGAGGGACTACATCAAATGAGAGGTTTCTGCACAGCAAAAGAAACAAAGTGAAAAGGCAACTTACAGAAGAGGAGAAAATATTTGCAAATCATGTATCTGAGAAGGGGTCAATATATAAAATATGCAAAGAACTCATACAACTCAACAACAAAACAAAAACAAATAATCTGACTGAGAAATTGGCAGAGAAACGGTACAGACTTTTTCTCCAAAGAAGATATACAGATGGCCAACGGGGACATGAAAAGATGCTCAGCATCACGAGTCATCAGGGAAATGCAAATCAAAACCACAGTAAGATGTCACCTCACACCTGTTAGAATGACTAGACTCAAAAAGACAAGCTAAGAAGTGTTGGCAAGAATGTGTTGGTGGGAATGAAAGTTGATGCAGCCACTATTGAAAACAGTATGGAGATCCCACAAAAAATTAAAAATAGAACTACTGTATGATCCAGCAAACCCGCCTCTAAGTAAATTTTCAAAGGAAATGAAAACAGGACCTGTACGTCCATGTTCACTGCAGTACTGTTTCCAGTAGCCAAATTATGGGCATGACCTGAGGGTCCATCAAAGGATGAATGGATAAGGAAAATGTGGTGCTGGTTTCTACACTGGAGTATTATTCAGCCATGAGGAAGAAGGAAATCTTGCCATTTGCGACATCATGGATGGACCTTGAGGACATTTTGCCAAATGAAGTACACCTGACAGAGAAAGACAAGTACTATACGATCTCACTGTTACGAAGAAAATTAAAAATCCAAACTGGTAGAAATTTAGAGTGGTTATCAGGGGCTGGGGCGTGGGGGGAATGGGGAGATGCTGGTCCAAGAGTGCACATCTCCAGTTAAAAGATGGATGAATTCTGGGGACCACGTGGGCAGCGTGGTGTGTTACACACATGAAGGTTGCTAAGAGATCTGAGATGTTCTCACCACAAAAAAGAAATGAAGATTATGTGACATGGTAGAGGCCTTCGCTAACACTGCAGGGCAATCATTCTGCACTATGTAAGTGTATCAAGTCAACGTATTCTACACCTTAAAGTTACTCACTGTTGTATGTCAATTACATCTCAATAAAACTAGAGTCGTAATCTAGTTGAAACCCCACCATGGAGCACGTTTTTTCCTTAAAGTGCCACACAGCAATTCATCAAAGCTTTTCTGACTTTCTGGGATCCTAACATCTCTTCTATGCCCCTTTTCCACATGATCTGTTCATCTTTTGGCTCTGAAAACAGAACAGGAGCCCCCACTGTACGCCAGTCTGTGTATTGGTCTCTGTATACTTGAAGAAACTAAGACAAGTGTCCCTGACCTCGAAGAAGCATTTAGAAGAGACAGACCTGTGAACAGAGGGTTACAAAGCAGTGTGAGAATGCCATGGGGTGGGGGGTGCTGCTGGGGGGGGAGGGTTGAAAGAGGGGCCTTGGCATTGACCCTTGAAAGAAAGAGCTCAGTCAGTGAATGAGGAGAGTGAGAGAGCTTTCAGACAAGGGAATGGCATGGGCCAAGGCCCGGAGGCCCCTTCAGTTCAGCCTGATTCGGAATGGCTGGAGCACGGGACCGAGTGATGGCAAACTGGAGGTGAGAGGGTATTCCGAAAACAAAAGGAAGATTAGGGCTGGGCTTCAAGGGGTGTTTAATGCCAACAAATAGTATAAGTGTTACCCAATCGGCAGTAAGACCCCATCAAAGCAGGGAAGGGGCCACGATCAGATTCGTGTCCTTGCAAAACCATGAAGGACAGATGGGACAGGCTCCAGAGGAGAGTCAGGGGTCTGGGCGCTGTCGTAATTTCCAGGTACAAATCGCGGGGGGTTAAATATGGATCGATGGTTCGCAACAGGATGGCAGCTTTGCCCCTCAGGAGAGATTTATCAATGTTTGAAGACATTTTTAGTTGTCACAACTGGAGGCAGGGGATGGAGGTTTAGGGTGCCACTGGCATCTAGTGAGTAGAGGCCAGGAATGCTGTTAAACATCTTGTGATGCACAGGACAGCCGCATGACAAAGAATTACCAGGCTCAAAATACCAATAGTGCCAGCCCCTCCTGACGACAGCGGTAGAATCTTCCCTTTGCGAGCCAGCCCTCCCTAGTCAGGGAGGACAGCTGTGACCGAGGCGTCAGTAGCCTAGAGATCTGACCAGGCGCTTTTGCTGGTGCAGGCACCTGGGGAACTCTTTCTTTCCTGGGGTTCCATGGAAACAATCATGCTCTCTAGATTATCTCCAATGATCCCTGATGTGTTGCGACTTTCTGAAAACAAAATATTAAGCGTTAGCCATGAGAAAGCAGTGAGCTGTGATCTCCGGACACCAAATCCGCCTTCACATGTACGCTCCCCTCCCCAAGACCGAACATCCTGTCCCCGACGGCATCGCCATCCCCAGGACCATCGCTTCTGCGCCTTCAAGGGAGGCAGGCGGCCCAGAACACGGTCTATGCTCAAGTGCTATCTGGAATTGTCACCAATCATTAACTCTAAGAGGAGGGAAATCATAAATCAAGGTAGTCACCTCCGAAATCAAGGTCACATCCAGGAGGGACCAGCAGCCAGACAGAGACTGTGTTGAGCCGGGGCAAAGAGCAGGAGGCAAGGCAGCAGATTCCAAGTTGCAGAATTCCACACATCACTTCCCTCCACCTGTGCCGACAGCCGCAGCCTCCCCCAGCGTTTCTGCCTGAGGGTCCTTTCATCTCACTTTCCTCAGGGTGGTTCTTAAAGACGTCTTTCTCCCTGGTCTCCATGGCATTCCCTCAAGTCCCTCCCCTTCACCCCACTTTTCTGGAGAAGTGCACAAGGGCCTCCTGGTTCTAACCGCCTCTTCCCGGACACCCCCACCTCCGCCTTCCTCGACACCAGACTTGGCCCAGGACTCCCACCCTCCTCTGCGTCCTGGGAACCCACTACCTACCTCAGCTCCGCGGCTCTGCTCCTACCTGTCCCCAGCCTAGAACATCTTCCTTCTCCTCTGTCCCTCGCACATGCCAAGACACCACTCGGCTCTCCTCTGGGCCGGGCATCTGCACGCTGGGGCAGGTGAAGACGGTGTGCTGGGTGGTTAGAGTCTCTTTAAATTCTTGTTCTTCCTGGGACCTCAGAACGTGCCCTTATTTGGAAATAAAGTCATTACAGATTTAATTATCTAAAAATGAAGTCATACTGGAGTAGGGTGGGCCCTTAATTCAATGATTCGTGTCCTTATAAGAAGAGGGGAGATGCAGGCACACAGAGGGGCCCAGGGGACCATCAGGGCAGAGACTGGAGTGGTGTGTCTACAAGCCAAGGAGCCAAGGGATGCCAAGGATTGCTGGCAACACCAGAAGCTGCAAGAGGCAAGGAAGGGTCCTCCCCTAGAGGTTCCAGAAGAAGCCTGGCCCTGCCAGCACCTTGATTTCAGACTGCCCACCTCCAGAACTGTAAGAGAGTACACATCTCTTGTTTTAAATCACCCAGTGTGTGGCACACTGTGACGTCTAACACAGAGGAATCCAAACAGAACCCCAGGCCTTGAGAAGCTTCTGCATCCTGCAGGACTTGCCCTCGGGCATAACTCACATGGCACTTACTCTGTGCTACCTTGTAATACGATCTTTCTAGGTGCGTTTTGTGTACTCCTTCAGATAAAGAAGTGAAATCTGTCTGTGTACCCCCTCCCTCCCTCCCTGCCCTCACCATCCTTCTTCCTCCAGGGGGGAGCCCTGCAGTCGTTCCTGCTCCCAAGGCCGCCTCTACCCTGCGGTGATGCCCTGAAGCCCCCCATCCTTTCTTCTCAGATGTCTCTTTCATTTATTTACAGGTATCCCCCGCGGCATTGAGTCAAGCGTGTACCTCAGTTCCTGGACGTTATTTTCATCACTGGCCATGTAAGGTCTCTCTCTTGCCTTTCTTAGGTACGTGTGCACGTGTGTGCACGGGTGAGCGTGTGTGTGGCTTTTCTCTACCAAACTCTTCCGTCTCTGGTTCTCCATTTACACATGGGTCACATTCTCTGTTTTTGAAGTTGATGTCAGTCACCACCAGCCTCTGTCTTTGTCCATATATTTGCTTCAGGTGAGACTTCTTGCAGCAAATTTCCCCTCATCCTTAGCTCTGGCCTCTGAAACACACCACCTACTTTAACAGACTATGGCACAGACAACACTTGTGGAAGATGCCACTGTGGCAGAAGGAATGTTTTCCCTAATAATGGGTGTTATTAGGGAAAACAGAAGTGAAACAGTGAAACAATGAAAGAGAAGTGAAAACAGAAGTGAACCCTGGGTGCTGACATAGGAAATGACGGGGAATTTCTAAACTTGGGTACTTGGATACCGGGAGCCCTCTGCCCTCCGGGCTACAGTTGCCAGCAATTTCCTGCCCCATCCAGTGTGGAACCTCCTGACCTGCAGGTCACCACCTTGGTCAGCACATACTGCAGCCTGTCCCTCCCTCTAGGGCGGAGTCCTATAGAGCCATTAAGCTCAAGAAGGAGTCAAAGACCAAGGCTGGCAGCAGAGGCGAAACCAGAGCAGAGCGCGCAGGTATGTCTGATGGGCTATCTGGGAAGAGCCAAGCAGGGGCTGACTGGGAAGTGCGGGAAGCAGGGAGATGAACACGGAGTGAGGGGTCAGAAGAAACAAAGACATAAGAGGGAGGGAGCCAGAAAGCGAAGAGCAAGAGCTCAGAGGGAGTCACTCCAGGGCACAAACTGCCTGGGAGCAAGATAGAAAAGGTGCAGTGAGATGGTAGCTGCTGTTTTCTGGGTCCTGGAGGCAAGCGGTGAGGAGGAGAGGGCATCTTTCGTGTCTCCCAGCATCGCACTCTCGCTGGCTGCCGCGTTTTCCCTTCTCCCACGGCTTCATTGCCATCATCCACCTTACCCGCTGCCCCCGCAGACGTGGGAACAGAAGATTGTACTGGGAAAGGTAAAGGGCAAAGGAATAGCCAAGTTTGGGTTAAAGGACTGCAGGTCTCTTCCACATCTCCCTCCTTGGCAGAAAGCAATTTGGGGATAAGGACCATCAATGAAAATTCAATTAACTGTCAAGTCGAGAAGAAAAAAAGGGAATTTTATTTGAGCCAAACTGAGGACTATAACCCAAGAAGCAGATTCTCAGAAAGCTCTGAGAATGGTTCTGCCAGTTAGAAGTCAAATGTACAGTCATGTACATTTTCAAGACAAAAGGATCATTTATCAAAATGACACACTGATATTTACATAAAGCTCACCAAGGACACACGGTCCAGGTAAACATGAGCAAAACAAGTACCAAGTCACCATGGCACCCTAAGAACTGGGAAAGAACGCTGTTCTTTTAAGAAGTTACATTGCTAGCGTCAGAAGAAAGAAAAGTGGTCTTTATGATCCAGGAGGCACCGAGAGAGAATTTTACGGTTCATTTTTTTCTTGTCCTACCTTAAAATAAAATTTTTATTTCATCATTTCCCCCTTTTTGATCATTAATTTTTCGATAGAAAGCATTAAGTGAGTGAATATTTGGTTTCCGCCCACACCATGCCAGGGTGGTTGCTCACCTGCCCTGGACCCACCATATCCCCCAGTGCCAAGTCTTAACAGTTTTTTGTTCAGAGGATTAAGATAGTAGAATGCGTAGCAAGGACTGATAGTCAGTTCTAGGTTGACAAATCAGATTCATGCCAATTTTAACTTGTGTGTGCATCGTGCGTGCCTGTTATTCTGTTTGGAGCTATAGATGTGATCAATAGTTTCAAGTCATTCAGACACCATTATTTTAGGTGGAGTTTTGACATGAAGAGGCACAAGAGATTATTACTCTCTAAATGATCTAGAACACAATCAGCACAGCCAGCAATAACAAAATCAGAAGCAGAGATTTAAGCCATGAATCCCCAGACCTGAACCATTTACCCAACATTTCATTCAGACTAGAAAGGAGATTCTTCTATGCAGAAATTTGACTTTACACGCGGGTCATTAGTTAGTTGTATTAGAGGACTCAATCTGGTATGGAAGCACATTATCTGGATTATAGCATAAGTTTCCCCCTGCAAAGCAGTTTTAAAAATCAAGAGCCATTGGTTTGGCAACATTGCTTTCTCATTATAGAAACTTTAGAACTGAGTAAGTTAATTGAATGTAGTAAACAATCATGGAGGTCTGTGCTGATGGGGAAACATTTTGCAGGTTATAGAAACATCTGAAAAGTCAGTGACAAGAATTATAAGGGGCTTCTATCAACTGTACTGACCGAGAAATTTGATGACAAATCCAATAATCAGTTAAATTGCCCCAGTAGCTATACTTTGTCACAGTGTTACTAAAAAGCTTTCTTTCCATCCTAAACATTGAGGCAAAAACATAGCTTGAAATAAAACAGTAACTTTTGATTTTGATAGACATTTGGTAAACAGTACAACTGAACTCCTAGGATGAGTCTTACAGGTCTGGTCTGGACTCTTGGGTCAGTTGTCTGCTACTGTTGTCATCTTTTTATTGTCCTAGCTTGGTGATGCTTGTCTTAGTTAAAGCCAAGTGCTAGACACAGAGGTTCAAGGTCCATTCAGATGTTGGGCCCTTTTTAAGATGAGAGGTGTGAATTCAGGAATCAATGTTTTTCAGTTTGGCTATGCATGCATTAGTTAGTAATGTCTAATAAATTTCTTTCCATTGTGGCTGCAAAGAATCTTTTCTTTGATGTCCTTTCCAATAAACAAAATCTCTAGGTTGTAATTCATGATCCTTTTCATCTCCTAGGAGCTCACTGTAAAAGTAGCTACAGATTTTTCTAAGTGTCTCAATAAGACACTGTCAATATTATATTTTCTTTGAACCATCATGGGTGAAAGTTTCCAAAATACTGTTTTCCCCATAAAACCATTTTCTCAGATTCCCAGTGGGTTAAAGAATGTACATGCTGGAGTAATGGCAATTGGGCTTCAGTAGACACCATGAGTTTCATTTTGTTTTGTTTTATCAGGTCTAAACCCTACTTGTGTGGTGGGGTCAAAATTCCTCCTTTCTGCTGCCATTTTTGTTTCTCTTCTTTAGTGGAGATTTCTTGAGCCTGTAGAAAGAAATCTTTTATTGAGTTAGCAGGGCTAACAGAGAGCAGTGGACACTCTCAAAGCTGGGCAGGATGAAGATTTAAAGCTGACTGCTTGGCTGTGGCATCAGCGAACTGATTTCCTTCAGCTTCCACAGTGTCAGATTTGGAATGCCTGAGGTTTTAATCATTGATAACTGTCTTGGCAGTGGTATAATGATTAATAACACTGCCACTTGTCTTCTATTTTTTTAATAGGTTGTCCTGAAGAGGTTAAAAGTCTCATTGTTTTCATAGCATCCAAAATTGTGTGCCACTCTACAAGCATAGCAGCTGTCAGTGTATCTGTTACCTGGTCTTCTGCTAGTTGACAAGCTCAGGTTAAAGCGATTAATTTAGCTTGTTGTGCTGACTTTGTTTCTGGTGAATAAAAGCTTTCACTTACGTCCATTGTGGATGCTTTGCATTTTCAGCTCGGTAATGTCCCTATTCATCCCTGAAGTAGGATCCATCTGTAAATTAAATTCAGATCAGCCTTATCAATAGCAGCTTCTTGCAAGTCATTCCAGGAGATAATCTGTTAATGAAATGTAGTCCTGGTTGTTTTCTTCCTGGGGTGCTGGAAGCAAAATTGCAGGGTTAGTGTTATTACATTAATCAAGGTAGTATTCTGTGCAGAAAGCAACAGTAATTCATATGAAGTTAGTTGGCTACAGAATTGTGCTGAATGTAGTCAGAATTTAGAAGAGACTCAACTGAGTGTCAGGCACAAATTGTTAAAAGAGATCCTATTACTATTTCTTCAGTAGCCTTACGTGAGAGAGCTGTTTCTGAAATAACCCTTGTACAAGGTGGAACGCCCTTTTGCTGCTGAGTCTAATTTAGTTTTGGAGCATAAAAGCAAGTTGTCTATAAGCATTTTTGAAAAGCATCAGAGTAAGACAATAACAGTCTATAAATGACAAAAGATTTTAAAAGCATGTTTAAAGATCTGAATACAATGCAACTGTCAAGGAAATCTGGCTATTTCTGTAACAGACAGTATTCCAAGATCATAACTAGAATTACGACTGACAACATACCAGGACATTTCAAATTTTGGGAACTTCATATAATTTCTAGAACATTTATGTTAATAATATTTACCTATACAACTTAAGAAGACCTATTGTTACTCATGTCGCAATGTTTCTTGTTTAATACATCAAATAATTCTAATTAGTTTAATGTCTCTCTTTGAGATGTTCAGATGCTCTCTGAAGCATCCCAAAGTCAGCTAGAAGTCAAAAGAACTTCATTTAGAACTTGATTTGATAAAGTTTGTCAAAGATATCAAAGGTTTTAAATGTTTGGCCAAGTAGGATCATAAGCGACTGTGAAATAATGCTTATCCACTTAACCAAAGCGACAATGAAAGATTTCAAAGTCAAGTGAAGAAAGTTACCAGTAAAGAAACTTTACAACTTGTTATGAAAAGCAGATTAATATTTCAAGAAAACTCGGTTCTCAGAACAGAGGAGGAAACAAATTCTAGTTTTACATCATTTCACCTTTAATACTGAAATCAATTTATTTAACTAAATTCAATCTAATCTTAGTCAGTCTTGACCAGGCATAAGACTCTTTTCTCAAGAGTCCCTTTTTAAAATTAATTTCTAGAAATACATGCCATTTCATTTTACAATCTTTCAATAAAGTGTAAAATATATTTATTAATCATTTCAAATGTATTTAGTTTCTCTGTAATAAGAGGTCAAAAATAGGTAAACATAGACTTCTTTAGCAATTAATATTTCAGTATTTTATCTTACTAAAAATGATCTAGACATTCAATGAATTTTCATCACTTAATTTAATTTAGCAGAACTCTGAAGTTTCAGGTTGCCAAAAGTCTGGAAAAACTGCTTTTGCGTGGATGTATAATAAAACAGGTTATTCTTAAAGAGTTCGCCCAAAAGCTTTTATCCCATTTATCTCTACTTTATTACTTAGGAAAATATCATCATACCTTTCATCATCTTGTTGACAGACTTTGTAGCACAGATACTATATGCGTATTGATTGTCAGCAAACCTAGGTACAATAAAAGAATTACACTTAATGCTGATGACTCTAAAGACATGTCCATGTTAATTAAACCATCAATTTAAACTTGTTTTTATTCATTAAAAATTAATCCTACATCGCATGATCTTTTAAAAATTAGGGCTAGCTGAAGTTACATTTAGAAATATTTGATGTGTAAGCACTTACCTTTTTTTTTTAAACATTTCTTTTTTTATTGAAATATAGTTCATGTACAATATTATATAAGTTACAGGTGTACAATATAGTGATTCACAATTTGACTGGTTCTACTCTATTTATAGTTATTATAAAATGTTGGCTATATCCCTTGTGTTGTACAATAAATATATCTTTGTAGCTTATTTTATACATTATAGTTTGATCCTCATAATCTTCTATATCACCCCTCCATCTTTCCTCTCCCTACTGGTAACCACTAGTTTGCTCTATGAGTCTGCTGCTTTTTTGTCTTATTCACTACTTTGTTGTAGTAAGCACTTACTTTTAAGTCAGAGCTCGTTTACAAATTAACTTTGATAACTCTATCAAAGGAGATAGGGACATAGCATATTTATAATGTACGCACAGGCATACATATATCCAGACACACACCGACAGAGATATCAACATTTTCCTGCTTGAGTTTTAAAGAATCTCTTTCCCTCTTTTTTTCTTCCCTTTTATTTTAAGTCTACTGATTGAGCTAAGGCTGTAGTCTCAGATGATGTGGGCTGTGTTCACATTTCAAGGGCATAAGAGTTATAACTTCAAGCTTTCTCCTAGGAATACTTTTATTGTCTTGGGGTCAGAATTTTGGAAAGGTGTTTTATCAAGCTGGCTTTCTCTAGAATGTCAAAAGAGCTCCATCTGGCCATTTAAGAGTTAAGATAAGTGCTTACAAGCATTGGCTTTGTTCCAACTGTACACAATGCCAGCTGGAATTCCAGTGGGTGGCTACCCATCCAGGAGCTGTTCAGCCTTAGAGGCACAGTTTCCTATTATTAACTTGGTAGCCAAATTCAGACAGGATCTGAACAACCTTCTGAGGGCAGTGTGGTGGACCCATTGTGTGTCCAGCTCCCCAAGGAGTTACCCTTGGGTTGGTTCGACTCTCTTAGGTGTCTCAGTTCCTCCCTCCGACAGTCTGAAACTGCTGGAGGTGCTCCGAGCACTCGGGGATCAGTCTTTATTATGCCTCCCCGGAGAGCAGAATTTACTTAGCGGTTGTAGGGAGATCCTCTGTGGGACCACTACACATCACGAGGACTGATCCTCACACACTTCCGCTGGGTCCTTAGTCACCTGACAATGCCTTG
Source organism: Camelus ferus (assembly GCF_009834535.1). Classification (NCBI taxonomy): domain Eukaryota; kingdom Metazoa; phylum Chordata; class Mammalia; order Artiodactyla; family Camelidae; genus Camelus; species Camelus ferus. The sequence goes on along the minus strand of NC_045702.1, from coordinate 5,629,171 downwards.
TGGCCGGAAGGAGCAGATGTCCCTTTTTCTTTGGAGTTAAGCAGCCTCTCATTTCTAGCAAACAGTTTGTTCAGACCATATAAACGTAATCTTTCCCATTTAAACCAACTTTTTAAAAAGGACAGCCAACCCAGTTCACTCCAAAGTTCCCCCTAGGTCCCTGCCTACGGGATGTATACTGGAAATGTTCTGTTACCCACCTCTGGGACTCCCAAGTCCCAAGAAAAACAGCTAGAATTCAGGACATCATTTAAAGCAATGATGCCTGGATGTCAGCAGAGCTCAGCAAGGTCCCTGAGGAGCACCAACAAGTGGGTGGAGCTAAGAACGCCGGTGCTGGCACAGCGCACCGGTCCAGGCTGGACGCCACGCGTCCTCTGGGGGGTGTCTCTGATATTCTGCCAACTACGCCAAGAAAATTAACTATTAATTATCAAGTTGAGAAGAAAAAAAGAGAATTTTATTTGAGCCAAACTGAGGATGATAACCCAGGAAGCAGGTTCTCAGCTCTGAGGACTGTTCTGCCAGTTAGAAATCAAAGGCACAGTCATATACATTTCTGAAACAAAAAAAAGGACCTACATCAAAATGACATACTGATATTGTACATAAAGTTCACCGAGGATGCATAGTCCAGGTAAGCACCAACAAGGCACGTAGCAAGTCACCACAATCCTCTAAACGCTGGGAAAGAAGTTAAGAAGTTACATTGTTAGCGTCAGAAGAAAGGAAAATAATTAATCTTTAGCGAGTGGATCAGGCCCTCCCACCTTTGAGGCTCTGGTTAACGTGTAACACAGATGCACATTCCACACGGGGCAGGGAGGGAGGGAAGAGCCCCAGCCAAACCCAGGGAGAGAGTTTTCTGTTTAATTTGTTCCTGTCCTGCCTTAAAGTATACTTTTTATTTCATCCGAGGTTATAAAAAAAGGAAAGGAGCTGGCCACGAAAAGACACAGAGGAACTTAAAAACATGTTACTGAGTCAAAGAGGCCAGTCTGAAAAGGCTGCATCCTGTGTGATCCCGAATGCATGACATGCTGGAAAAGGCAAAACTATGGAGACAGTAAAAAGATCAGTGGTTGCCAGGGTTTTCGGGGGAAGGAGGAGGAGAGGGATGAACAAGCGGCGTAAAGAGAACTTTTAGGGCAGTGAAACTGCTTCGTATGACACTGTAATGATGGCTACATGGCCTTACACGTTTGACGAGCCCCAGAGAATGTACAACATCAAGAGTGAACCCTGTCGTGAACTATGGCCCTTGGGTGATAATGACGTGTCGTTGTAGGTTCACAGACGGTAACGAGCGCGCCCCTCTGGTGGTGGATGCTGACAGTGCGTGAGGCTACGTGTGTGGTGGGGCGGGGAGGCGGGCAGGAGGCAGAGGGATCGCTCTGCATGTCTCTCAATTTTGCTGTGAACCTAGAACTGCTCTAAAAGTCTAGTTTAAAAAAAAAAAAAAAAAAAAGCTTGACCGATGTTTAACAGTGGAAGAAGAGCTCACTGCATGTCTCTCTGCTGGCTCTGGACTCACCGGCAGCCCCTACAGCCACCCCCACCCCCACCCCGCATCCCTCCAGGCTGGAGAGAAAATCGCGTGAATCCCTGGGCCTTCCCATCAGTGTCGGGGGACAAGACGAGGAACCAGTGGGAGGGACTGTATGGTCAGCTCTGAGGGATGGTCCGTGCCATGAAGATCCTGACTGCAGCCTCCCCTCAAAATGGAAGGGGAAAGGGCATCCCCCTGAACGGCCAGCTGGGATGACAGCACCCTGAGGTGTCCTCCTCAGGCTTTGAGGGTCAAGCGGTCACAACCTGAGGGCCCCAGGAGGGGCTCGAGAAGCCTGGGCAGGACTGGCCACCCTGTTCTCGCCCTCCCCTGTGCAGCCGCAGGCCTACGGCCTAACCAGTCAGATTCCTCTATATCACTCAGAAGTGTAAATGCGCTGGCCTCCCAGAGCGGATCCACGCGGCTGACTTCAAGAAGAAGGGTCGGCAGTGTTTCTTGAGTGCTTCCTAGAAGGTACACTTTGTTCTAAACACTTTATCCTTATGGTCCAGCTGATTTTTCCCAGTAATCATAGAGGTGGGTACTGGCATGGTTATTTCCATTGCACGGTTGAGAGAATGGAGGCCCAGAGAGTTTCAGCAAGGTGCCCAAGGTCACACAGCTGGTCCCACCGCTGGGACAGACCAGCCACGCGAACCCTGGCAACCTGACTCCAGAGCTGACTCTGTGAACTTCTACGCTAAATTTCACATTTTATCTCTATAAAAAACATTGTGCTGTGTATCAGAAATACAGTCTTGCTGTCCGTACCCATAGTGCACTAAGCACATTGTGGCCTGCGGAGGGCGCTGTGAGTCTCTAGGTAATCTAAAGCCGGAGAGGTAAGAGCGGAGCCCGGAGCCTGTCCCGGCAGTGGCAAGGCACAGAGGAGGGGAAAGGAGTTTGCATAGGTAAGAGGAGCCACAGGACTGAAAGAGGTTCCGGACCAGGGACGAGAGAGCAGAAATAGAAATCAACGGATTTTTTTTTAAACTAGACTTTTAGAGCAGTTCTAGGTTCACAGCCTTGGGAACTGCGTGGGTCCCCACTGCCACCAAGGGCTGCCTCGACTGCGAGGGGACAAACCAGGGAGTGAGTCTGCAGGCAAACCATGAGGCCAAGGGACGTCACAGTCCAAGACTCAGCCTGGTGGAAACCCACTTTCTCCCATGAAACAACTAAGTTCATCTCTTCTACTGCATTCCAGAGCCATGGGGTGGGAGACCCTGGCCCTCGGCTGGGCCGGCGCCGCCATCCTGGTGCTGCAGACATTGGCCGCGGCAGACGGTTCCTCGAGGACCTCGGGCACCAACGCTGGGGTGTTTGCCGACCTGAGTGCCCAAGAGCTGAAGGCTGTTCACAGCTTCCTCTGGTCCCAGAAGGAGCTGAAGCTGGAATCGTCTGCAACATTGACCGTGGCCAAGAACTCCGTGTTCCTCATTGAGATGCTTCTGCCCAAGAAGCACCATGTGCTAAAATTTCTGGATAAAGGTCACAGACCTCCTGCTCGGGAGGCCCGGGTCATCATCTTCTTCGGAGCGCAGGAGCACCCCAACATCACCGAGTTTGCTGTGGGGCCACTGCCAAGTCCCCAGTACATGCGAGACCTGCCCCGCAAGCCCAGGCACCAGGCTTCCTGGGCCTCCAGGCCCATCACTGGGACAGAGTATGCCCTCCTGAGCCGCACCCTGCAGGAGGCCACCAAGCCCCTGGACCAGTTCTTCCGACACACCACAGGCTTCTCATTTGTAGACTGCCACTCCCAGTGCCTGACGTTCACAGACGTGGCGCCGCGGGGTGTGGCCTCCGGCCAGCGCCGCACCTGGTTCATCTTGCAGCTTCAGATGGACGGCTACTTCCTGCACCCCACTGGGCTGGAGCTCCTCGTAGATCATGGAAGCATGAATGCCCAAGACTGGACAGTGGAGCAGGTCTGGTACAACGGGAAGTTCTACCGCAGCCCCGAGGAACTGGCAGAAAAGTACGCTGCTGGAGAGGTGGATGTGGTGGTCCTGCAGGACCCGCTGGCCAAGGGCAAAGATGGAGACAGCCTGCCGGAGTCGGCCCTCTTCTCCTTCTATGAGCCCCGTGGGTCCTTCCCCAGCTCCATCACGAGCAACGGCCCCCGCCTGGTCCAACCCCAGGGCCCCCGCTACAGGCTGGAGGGCAACACCGTGTTCTACCGAGGCTGGAGTTTCGCCTTCCGGCTGCGCTCCTCCTCCGGGCTGCAGGTCCTGGATGTCCGCTTCGGGGGTGAACGCGTAGCCTACGAGGTGAGCGTGCAGGAGGCCGCGGCACTCTACGGGGGACACACGCCTGCGGGCATGCAGACCAAGTACCTGGACGTCGGCTGGGGCCTGGGCAGCGTCACTCATGAACTGGCCCCTGGCATCGACTGCCCAGAGACGGCCACCTTCATGGATGCCCTCCATTACTATGACACCGACGGCCCCGTCCACTACCCCCGAGCCCTCTGTCTCTTCGAGATGCCCACAGGGCTTCCCCTCCGGCGACACTTTGACTCCAACTTCAGCGGTGGCTTCAACTTCTATGCAGGGCTCAAGGGCCACGTGCTGGTGCTGCGGACGACTTCGACTGTCTACAATTACGATTACATCTGGGACTTTATCTTCCACCCCAACGGGGTGATGGAGGCCAAGATGCACGCCACCGGCTACGTCCACGCCACCTTCTACACCCCCGAGGGGCTGCGTCACGGGACCCGCCTGCACACACACCTGATCGGCAACATTCACACCCACCTAGTGCATTACCGCGTCGACCTGGATGTGGCAGGTAGGAGTCCAGCTGGGAGCCACGCTCCTGGCTAAATGTCCGCATTCAAGTGATAACTTGCACTCATGGGAGATGGTGGGGAAACTCCGCCGGATGTGTAATATTGGGAGAATTTGCCCAGTCTGCTTCTGTGAAACCTGCAGGGCTGGAAATGTGTGTGCCCCTGAGAAACGGTGAAAGTGACTAGCACCAGGTGTTGCCGTGGGTGCGGCTGGGCGACCCTGCCCTTGCCCTGGAGGTGCCTTGACCCCCTAGAGGGTAGGAAGTTGTGCGCAGGGCAGGGGAGGAGATGATGCCTAGGTGTGCAAGGAATGTCGCTGCCTAGAGCTTTGAGTGGACACAGTGTCCTCAGGAATACTTGTGTCTCTTGAATTTGTCGTGTCCCCGTAAAAGAGGACAGGGGCTTAATGACAGGATTTGACCTGACATCAACTCACACATTAGAACAGGGCCAGATGAGCTGCCCATCTCTGGGGCCGCGGACACAGCAAGCAGGCTCGGAGATCTACTCTCAGAAGGAACTGCCCAGAGTCACAGGGGAATCGTGGCAGCTGTCTCTGGTCCTTCTGATGTTTGTGTTCTTAATCTTCTCCCTTCACTGTTCATCTAGCTCCAACCCCCATCCTCTTCACTCCTGTGGCTGGCTGTGGGGTGTGATCTGGGATGCAGGTCCCTGTGTGGGATGAGGAGGCTGTAGTTCAGGGCGCTTCATTCTCCTCCTTCCCTGCACACCTGCAGGCACCAAGAACAGCTTCCAGACCCTGCAGATGAAGGCGGAAAACATCACCAACCCCTGGAGCCCGAGACACCGCCTGGTCCAGCTGACTCTCCAGGAGACCAAGTACTCCCGGGAGCGCAAGGCGGCCTTCCGCTTCGGACGGGCTCTGCCCAAGTACCTGCTCTTCACCAGCCCCCAGGAGAACCCCTGGGGCCACAAGCGCAGCTACCAACTGCAGCTCCACTCCTCAGCTGACCAAGTGCTGCCCCCTGGCTGGCAGGAGGAGCGAGCTGTCACCTGGGCCAGGTGAGGGAGGCCCCGGAGGCCGGGAGGGCTGGAGGCGCCTCTCCTCGTCCCTGTGTTTCCCTGTGTCCATGTGTGTCTGTGCTTCTGTCCGTGAGCTTCTGAGTCTATGTGTTGGTATATCCGGGCATGTGTGTGTGCGCCTGGCTCTACATTTGGGGAGGGGGAGCGCAGAGACCCTGCAGAGCCCCGGGCCTCAGCTCACAAGCAGTCTGGCCGACTCCCAAGAAACGATCCCGCATTCGGGGGAAGGTGGTAACTTTCCCAGGGAGGGGCTGGGAGGCGTCCCCCAGCAGCCAGATCCACCTGGCTTCTCTGTCCGGGCAGGTACCCCCTGGCAGTGACCAGGTACCGGGAATCTGAGCTGTGCAGCAGCAGCCTCTATAATCAGAACGACCCCTGGGACCCACCTGTGGTCTTCGAGGAGTATCTTCACAACAATGAGAACATTGAAGATGAGGTACCGGCCCCGCCCTCTCCCGGCCCAAGCCCCACACACAGCCCCAGCCCCAGGCGGGCGACCCCCGGCGTGCTGTGTGGGGAACAAGCTCCACGGTCACCAGATCTGCCCCTTCCTGAAGCACGGGGCTTGGGGGGCTGCCCGCCGCTCTCCTCCCTGAGTGTCCTCAGCCCTGCCCGCTCCTTTCCCCTGCAGGACTTGGTGGCCTGGGTCACAGTGGGCTTCCTGCACATCCCTCACGCAGAGGACGTCCCCAACACGGCCACACCCGGAAACTCCGTGGGCTTCCTGCTCCGGCCCTTCAACTTCTTCCCGGAGGACCCGTCCCTGGAGTCCAGAGACCTCGTGGTCGTGCGGCCTCAGGAAAAAGGCTCCAACTACGTCCAGCGCTGGATCCCTGAGGAGGAGGGGGACTGCCTGATGCCTCCCCCTTTTAGCTACAATGGAACCTACAGGCCCGTGTGAAAGCGCCCCACCCCCCACTGATGCCTACCTGAAGCCCGAGGGCCCCCACCCCCCAGGGACAGACAACAAGCCCCTCAGGGCTCAGCTCCTGCGCTCTGAACACGCACCAGGCCGGCGTGTAGGACACACACAGACGAGAGGCGCAGGCCTTGGCCTCCACTCCCCTCGGTCCCCTCCACCCCTGAAAAGACCTGCATCACTGTGGCAAGTGACACTCGCTGAATTGACCCATCAGACTGGCTTAAAGAACCTGAGACTAGCAGCTCCTCTCGGGGGTCAGTGGGGCGCTCTCCCAGGGCGCTGATGGGTGTGTAGGGCGACCACAGGAAGACACGATGGAAAAATCTAGCGGAATTGCTGACACCTTTATTACCCTTTGACACACTGATCCAACTTCTAGGGGCGATCTGCCTACAAACCCAGGAAAAATATATGCGGTGCTGTGTGTGCTAACAAAGTCTGGAAACAACCCAACATCCATCCGCAGAGATCCTACAGATTCTGGATAGACTATGGAAATGTCCGTACAACGCTATTTTAGGTGATTGTAAAAGAAACGTATGAACGAGGACATTCTCTGTACTGATGGGGAAAGAGCTTCAGGATACACGAAGCAAGAAAATAGAACAATATAGAGATGGCTTGCTAATTGTTGTGTAAGAAAGGAGAGGAATATATGTATGCATAAAAACCCTAGAAAAATACACAAGATGCTAATAAACATGGTTACCTGTTGTCTTCGTCTGTTCGAGCTGCTATAACCAAGTGCCACAGACGAGTGGCTTGCGGCTTGCTGTCTCCGGTTGGTTTGGTTTTGCTTTGACTTCGCTGCACTGTCTTGCCTCATAGCGGCTGCCCTGTGCAGCATGACAGCGGGGACTGGGGAACGTCTGTGGACGTGACGTCTACTCCAGTTGGCAGTAGCATTTCTCTCTAGCGCTTGGGGATTTAAATGTGACCAAGCCTTCTGTACTTTGTCAAAAAAAGCAGATTTTCCAGGTGACTCTTTCGGTGAATGTCAAAATGAGAATTTATGGTGTATTACTGTCAGTTTACTTTGAATTAAAATATATATATTGCCAAAAAACAAAGAAGTTTAATGTTCACAGATCTGGAGTCTGGAAGTCCAAGATCGGGGTGCCAGCATGGTCACATGAGGGCCCTCTTCTGGGTCAAAGACTTCTGACTTTTCGCTGCATCCTCAACTGGCAGACGGGTGAGAGATCTCTCTGGGCTCTTTTATAAGAACACTCATCCATTCGTGAAGGCTCCACCCTCATGACAAGCAGCTCCCAGAGGCCCCACCTCCTAACACCCTCACCCTGGCACGGGGGGGGGGACTTAGGTGTTCAGACCATGGCCCCTAAAGGCACGAGGAGGAACGGGATGGGCAAGACAGGGAACGGAGCAGGATTTCTTAGTGTAAACCTTTCTGTGGTTTTTGTGGGCTTTTTCCTTTTTGAGTGAAGAGAGCCTGAGGGGTCCCAGGGTGAAGGATGCAGAGGGCTGGGTGATGGGGAGGGTGGGGTCTCCTCCCTCCCCCTAGAGGTCAAGGGAGCCTCCAAGTGTCCCAGCCACAGTGCAGCCCCATGGCTGTGGGTTCCCAGGGGCCATCGCCTCTCACCCAGGTGCTATATTGTTTTTACTTTTTAATTGTCAAAACATATTACCTACTCAAAAAGTAAAATCTAAATTTTAAAAGAAGGGCGGGAGAGAGGAAGGAAGGAAGGAAGGCGCTCTTATTGCTGCTGAACGGTATACAGCAGCTGGCGGGACGGATGAAGCCAACAGTGCCCTCCCCCACCCGCCCCACCCAACAAAGACTTCCACATTCTAATCCCTGGGGCCTGGGAATCTGTGCCCTAATGTGGCGAAACAAAGACATTTTGTAGCTGTGATCAAGGTGAGGATTCTGAGATGGAGACAGTCTCCTGGATTATCCAGGTGGGCTCAATAGAATCACAAAGATTTCTCAGCATAAAGCTTCTACAGTGTTATTGGGGGTTTTGTGGGCTTTTTCCTTGTAAGGGTCCTTCCTGGTAAGAGAGGCAGAGGGTCAGAGCAGAGAGAGGGAGCCACGCTGCTGGCTCTGGGGATGGAGGAAGGAGCAACATGCCAGGGGATGTCGGTGGAAAAGGCAAGGATTTTCCCCGAGAGCCTCCACTGGGCAACACAGCGCTGCAGACTCTAGACTGTAAGAGAGCAACGTGCTCTTTGACGCCACTAAGCTTGTGGAGGTTTATTTATAGCAGCAATAGGAACTAATACAATGGTTGTGGGTGTCCGCCCCGGGGAAGGAACAAGTGAATCTTCTGCTGTCCCCACCCCACCATGTGTCCCCAACTCTGCTCAGAGCCCAGTCACCCAAGCAAACCCAGGACCAGGATCTGCGGGCAGGGAAACAGGGCAACCACGGGGAGGGGTCCGGGTCCTAGATCTTTGACTGTACGTTAATAATATAGATTCCAACTTTTCCCCCAAGACAGAAGAGAAGGTCAAGATTGGTTAAAGGGGCCCCAGCTGAGAGCAGGTTAGAAACCAGAGGACAAGAGGCTCCTTCACACGCATTTGCGGGTGTGTGTGTGTGTGTGTGTGTGTGTGAGAGAGACTGGTGCCTCTCCACCCATACTGGGGGCATCTTGAAGACAAAAATCCATCCCTCACTTTTCCTCTGTGTCTCTCATCGCAGGTCTGACGGTGTTGTACATTCAGTGGGTCCTCATTGGTGCTTGTTGAGTGGCTGAGTGACCGACAGCCTAGGAAATGCAAACTCCTCGAATCCGCCTTTTGCCCACCCTGTCAAGTTTTTGTCTCTTGGCCCTAATAATAATTTCGGCCATTCCTCAGCTACAACAGCACTAATGAGATGGTAAGAAAACCTGAGTCTCATTCCCAAAAAGCAGCCCCAAGCACCCAAAGTCTTGGGTTCCTCCCCCTGGTGGTCCCTGCAGGCAACCCTCTCCCACCTCCTTCCCTTCTCATCCCTGGTGCCCACTTTTCAGCATTCCTCTCATTGCTCCTCCTTGCTCTAAGATTAACGCAAGTGTCCTCAAACACCATGTACACACTCAGGGCCACCGGCTTCACTGTCAGGCCACCCCCAGGCTGGGTAAGGGGGAACAACTGGTGTCCCCACCCAAGTCATTGCCCCAGACCCAAGAGAGAGGGCCCCAAAATATGCATGGCTCAAGAATCCTCATGACCAAAAGAAAAAAAAAAGAATCATCATGACCAGCCTGACTAAGCCTCTGAAAACACAGGGAGCCCCAAGAAACCAAGTCCAGCTCGATAGTTTGGCCCAGCCAGCCAGCCCAGGGACCAGAGCTTCTTGAGAACAACCTCCCAGCACTCACGGGGCCTGAAGGTGGCAGCAACAGGACGAGGTCTCTAAAGCGGGAGGATCCCAGGTGGAGCACGGCCAGCCACGAAATCCTGGGGCTTTGAGTTCTTCATTGAAACTGTGCTGGCGGCCTTTGCCTAATCCTCTGGGCTGCCGTGCTGGCCAAGCCCTCCATTGCTGCCATGCCCTTGAACCTTCCCTCTTGACATAAGCGCCTTCCAGAAGCTCACCTCCTCAGCTTACATCCAAGCCAGCAGCTTGCCCTGCCGCGGACTACTGTCCACCAGGACCAGAAACACAATTCGTGACCCCCAAGTGAAAATGCCAGCCCTGGTTCAAAAACTAAGAATTTCAAGATGGCGACAACAGAAAGGTACACTGTGGGGTCATCTAGACAAAAGTCACACGCCCACGGGGCTGGCCCTGCTGCCTGCACCCACTGCCCACCTCAGCCACGTCCCCAAAGTGGCAGGCTGCTTCCTGGGCCCAGTACAGCAGTCAGTACACTATTACAGCAAGACAGCGCCTCCCAAAGAAAACATGAATATTTATTAATTCAATATATTAGTTGCAGTAAATATATTATTTTGACCAAGTTTAGGCTTATTCAAAGAAGAGCAATTATTCACTTAACCATAAGTTATCTTGGCAGTAAATGTCTTTAACTAAAAAGATATGATAAGTTAAACATTTTTATCAACAGTGTATTCTCCAAGGACTAATCCTAAACTCCTGGCCAGCTTACAAGCTATTTCTCAGAGCATATATAGTAGTTGTCTCACTAATCTCTCCTCTTACATTTGTTCTGCTCTCCCGGTAAGGAGGGGATGTTTGAAATCCGTGTGATAATACCCCCCCCCATGCGATAACTGACTCGCCCTTCTGAACGGCACAGTTCCCTGTCCTGGGGCCATTCCAAGCTCCACATCCCATAATCTGGACTTTCTAATGGATGAAACCGGGATAAATCTGATAAAAATGAAAACATACCAAGTGTAGATGTCTGAGCCAAGGATTTGGTAGGAAGTTTAAAAGACCCCTACTAAACCCTCAGGCTTATTTGCTAGGGCATCCAAAACTGGGTTTGCAGAAGGCACAGCATCCCCATCATGCCCTGAGAGATCCCACGTTACAGTTCCCACGACTACGGTAAAAACCACCCCAGTTCAGTGGCATAAAATACCAAGTATTGATTATGCTCATGAATTCTGTGGAACCTGGATCCAGACAGGACACACCGGGGAGGCTTGTCTCTGTTCCATGATCTCTGAGGCCTCAAAAGGAAGGATCTCAGAAGACCGGGGCAGGATCACCTGGAATCTTCTTCCCTTATCTGTCTGGCACTTGGGCTGGGATGTCTCAAAGGCTGTGCTCAGGGGGGACTATCGACAGGGCACTTCTGTGTGGCCTCTCCACGTGGCCTGGGCTTTCTCAGAGTAGCAAAACCGCATCCATGTGGCTTCAAGATAACTGTTCTATACAACATTGTAAATCAATTAAAAAGTTCAAAAGTTAAAGAAAAAAAAGAGTGAATGTTCCAGCAAACAAGAAGATAACTGCATACTTTCTATGACCCAGCTTCAAAAGTCATGTGACTTCACTTCTGCCACACTGTGTTGGTCAGTGCAGTCACCAACTCTCCCAAACAGAAGGGAAGGAAAAACAGACCCCACATCTCCATGGGAGGAGCATTTATTCGCGCATAATTTTTGTAATCTTGAAAAATGCTCAATTATCAAAAGGGGGCAATCCTAATAAATGACAAATTAGAATTCAAGACCAGGAGCTAGCAAAAGGGAAAAAGATATGTGTTATTCCTACACATGAAAGGAGACTGGAGGCATATCAACTAATCACAATGTAGAAATCTCATTAGGATCTGAACTTGAGCAAAGAGAATCAAAATATTTCAGGAGACAATTGGGGGATTTGAGCTGTATATGCTCAAAAGAGGGGAGATACATCTTGATAAAACAAATATAGATGAAGGAGATATAACTTAGTGCATCTAACAAGATTATCTCAAGTGCAAGAAGAAAAAAATACTTGGCACATAATTCTCAGAAATTGATAGATCAAGCAGATGAAAAACAAGCAGAGATATAGATTATCTGAACAATACATTTAATAAGTTCAAACTTATATACAAACCTCTACCCTCAGCAAAGAATGCATATGTACACAAAGTACATAGAATATTCATTTTAAAGGACCAAATATTTATTACAAAAGAAGTGTCAAATTTCAAGGAACTGACAGCATACAGACCATGTTCTGAGGCCACGAAGGACATAAAAAAGAACTGAATAAGAAAAAAGATAACCCATGCTCTTTAACAGGATGGCTTAACATTATCAAGGTATCAATTCCCCTCAAAAGTTTTTCCTAATTCCAGTTCCAATCAAAATCCTAACTAGAACTTCTAAAGGATGTAATAAACTCATATGTCTTAGAGAACGAAAAACCATGAAGGTTCACAATGGTGAACTCAACTGGTATTAAGATGGGCAAAGTGAGAACTGTCCTATCAAAGTGTACTGCAAAGCCACAGACATTTTTAAAAGTCACGGTATTGGCTCAAAAACAGACTAACAGACCAAAGGAACCAGAAAGAGGGCTCAGAGACTGACCCATGAACTACAAATAAACAGGAAGAAGATGGACTGTTTAATAGATCATAAGGGAAAAGCTCCCCAGAGGATGGAGAAAAATAAAACTGTATCCTTACCTTATACAATACACAATGGGCTTCGGACAGAGTAAGGACCTATATGCAAAAAGTGAAACTACAAATATAGAAGAATATTTCTGTGACCTAAAGGTGAAAGGTTTCCTGAAAAGCATAAACCACAAGCTCAAAAATTATGGATTTAGTTTCATCAAATTATGAGCTTCTATCAAACAAAGGAAACCATGGTTGGCAGAGAGAAGAAATTGGCAACATTTAAAATTGACAAGGGATTAGTAATTAGGATACATGAGGAACATCTGCAAATCTGGAAGAAAAAGCCAGGAACCCGTTACAGAAATGGGCAAAGTGTATAAGCAAGTGATTCATGGGAAACTCAGATTGATAACAAATATATCAAGGAAATTAACCACATACAGGTAACCAGACAATTAAGTCAATATTCTAAGGATAATGGGCAACAGGGTTCTCACTGATGGAGAGGGTGAAAGAGGAAGGAATTCAGTGGCACTGAACTGGAACTGGAGCTATGTGAGCCAGGGAGACACATTCATATGAAGATTTGTCTGTGTACCTCCTTCTGTTCCCACTGAGAGCGCCTGGGAGCAGAAACACTCCAGTACACTCCATGAGTACAGTTTGCATCCAGATCCTGGTTTCCAAATAACACTGTCCACTAAAAGGAACCAGGACTTCTTGAAGGAGTGGCTTGTCCAGGAAGGGACAAGATGAGCCTAGAACACAGTGATAGGACATGTCAAAAGGACACAGAACACAGCTTAAAGGGGCTTCTAATATCCAAACCTGGGACAACTTGGGCATCAAAGCAAATACAGTGATGGATTACAAGCTATGGAATAAAATAGGAGTCCCTGAGTCCACACTGACATAAATAAGTAAATACATAAATAGAAGAAAAAGGTCATTCTTCCCATAGGAAGTTAAAACAAAAAAGGTATGCTCAAAATTAGGAAATTTTGTTTAAATTTTATTTCAATTTATTTAAATTTTATTTCAATTTTTTAATATATTTAAAATAATACAGAGAGAGAGAAAGATGGATACAACTAAACATTCGCTTACCATATGACCAGCAATCACACTCTTGGGCATTTATCCCAGAGAAATGGAAACTTATGTTCAACAGAAGCCTGTGCAACTAATGTTCATGGCAGTTTTATTCATAATGGCAGACTGGAAACAACCCAAAGCCCCTCAGTGGATAAACAGTTGAACAAAATCCAGTGCACTAGAACACTAGGCAGCGGGAAAGAGAAAGGAACCGCTGATCCACACAAGGACCTAGATGGACGTCAGGAAGCATCACGCTCAGTGGGAGAAAAAAAAAAGCCAATCACAAAATGTTACATCCAGTATGATTTCATCCAGGTAGCATTCTCAAAACCACCAAGAGAGAAAGATAACTGTTTCCAAGGGTGGAGGGGGTGCAGAAAAAGAGGTAACCGGGGGGAGTTCTTTTGTGGTGATGGAGCAATTCTGTATCTTGATTGTGGTGGTGGTTACACAAATCTACACCTGAGATAAATATGATGAAGATGGAATAACTTCTGTAGGCTAGTTAACAGTAATGTTCCAATGATTTTGCTCCTGTGCTGCAGCCATACGAGATGTCACCACTGGGGAGGTCGGGGGGCAGGGCGCACGGACTCTTACCAGACTGTTGCTGCTATCCCTTGTGAGTTTACAATTATTTCAGAATATACTGCTTTTTTAAAAATACAGGTACAAATTCTCGAGCAAAGGATAGTAAACCTTTTCTTACTTCTTTGGGTTTCTTAAGCCTTATCTGTATATTTTTGAAAAGGATACTGAACTCAGAGAAACAGAACAGATCAGCGATTGCCAGAGGTGAGGGTGTGGGAGGAGACAAATAGGTGAAGGGGGTCAAAAGGAAAGAGCTTCCAGGTATAAGATTAATAAGTTCTGGGGATGTGATGCATGGCACGGTGACTATAGTCAATGATACCATATGATACACTTGAAAGTTGCTAGGAGGGTAAATCTTAAAAGCTTTCATCCCAAGAAGAAAAAAATGTAACTCTGTGAGGTGATGGGTGTTAACTGAGTTTGTTGCGGTGATCATTTTGCTGTACCTACATATGTCAAATCACTGTCCTTGTACACCTAAAACAAATGCCCTGTTGCATGTCAACTACATCTCAATAAAGCTGGTGAAATCATTAAAATAAAAAATAAAGGAATATGGCATTTCACCAAGTCTCAACTTCCCAAATTCAAGAACAAAATCATAAGAACGAAACATGGCATCTAAGCAATTCAGCAATTACTATCTTACTAAAAATAACACAGACCCTGCCCAAGGGAAGAAGAGAAAAGCATTCTTTTGAAATCTGCGGCACTGGATGTTTTATAAGAATACATACGAAATCAAGGGTATATGTCAAACTTAAAAAGAAAGGGGGCTCAGGCTGTCCCTGCGCTTCTTTCCCTCACCCTCCTCACGCCCTCCTTTTGCCAGGGCTTTCCAGGCACTGAAGACCAGTTTTTTCTGCGCCCCCTTTGTTGCTTCTTGCGAGAGAAAGCGCGGGGCTTTCCTGGCGCCTCCGCCAGCTGGGCGCTAGGTGGCGCCGCTGCGCGCCGGCGTCCCCATCTCTTGCCCCCGCCGCGCCCCAGGTCCCCCTAAACCGAGCCCCCTCCGCCGTCCTGCTGTTTGCACCATTGGGTCCAAATTCAGGGTCCAGACAGCTGCACCTGGGGAGGACTGGGAGGGACGGAAGGCTACAGGCAGACTGGCCACATGCCTGCCTTCCTGCGGGGAGTGTCTTCAAAGCCCAGCATTCATGAGTTTTATTCTGTGTGCTTCACTCCCTAGCATCTTCCTGCCCTCTCCTTAGGGGTTAATTTCCCCTTCTCCAGGACTTCTAAGGATGTGCCTTCAGCTTCTGTTCCCAAACCTCCTGGGTTGTCTCAGGCCCCCTGGTGGTTAGATTCTGAATCGGAAGAGCAAGAGGCAGGTTTGCAAAAAAGAGCACTGCCAAAAAGTACCACACTTTTTTTTTTTTTAATGGAGATACCAGGGATTGAAACCAGGACGTTGTGAATGCAAGGCATGCACTCTACCACCGAGTCATTCCCCACCCCCGTATACTCCTCTTATTTTCAAGGAAAGAGGTACCAATTTGTTGAATCAGTGAGTCATTTTCATTCTGTCAAATAGAATTTTAGTCTTCTCTTGTCTGTAGTTGAAGTAACAGAACCATCTCCAACTACTTCTCAATTGTGTAGTCATGAAGGGAGAATGTACTGTCAGCATGCAGGGCTGTCTCTACGTAACTGGCCACAGTAAAGAGGATGTGGATGGTGGGAAGTTTGGGCTGACAGTGAACGCATTCTGAAATCTTGGTACCACGTGCACATTACCCATCTCGCTGATCCAGAGAGACTAACCAGGGGCAGATGGGGATCACAGAAGTGGCTTCAAGAAGTGACAGGCTCAACTCTTCGATAGCCATCCAGGAGAAGCAGCCACGCTCCTAGCCAACCAGACTTGGCCGTTAAGCTTGTAGGTTAACAAGGGACAAGGAAACATGGAGAATGCCGGTTAGAGGAGAAGCCGGCTTCCTCCCAGATCCCCACCTTTCCAACTTTCTACTCTGTTTTCAAGGAGGAGATGCAGGGGGAAAATAATCAGTCCATGGGTGTCATTGGTTCCCCCTCCATGACTTTGGATGGAGAGCTAGTGCCATTCCCACCTGCAGCTGACCCAGCCCCTCCCACCCCTGTTCTTCCTGATCGCCCATCGACTGCAGGAGCGAACAGGCGCCACCACTCTTCTCCCCCCGCACCCGCGTCGCTGGTGGGGACCCCGAGACCATCAGGCTTTAGAGAATGCTCACAGAACAGCCCTCCACTCTTCGCCATAGTCTCCCCTAAAGGTGCTGGGGCCACCCCCAGTTAACAAAGAGTGTGACCTTGCATGCCTTCGCTGTTGCTCCTTGTTGCCTACACCTTACCCCAGGAGTCCAGTGGGGCAGGATTATTCTGGGTTCCGGGGTGTCCAAGGGATGTTAATTAAGCAAATGAAGTTTTGCACTGTGCCTAATATTCCAGAAACCTGTCTGAATAGGTAAATCTTAAACCATTCATCTTAACACCATGAAGACAAGCTTGTTATAGGATCTGGACAAAGCACTTTTATAACAACTGATACAATATTTAAAACATCAACCATTTTTATCCTAGCCATTGTTTTTTTTAATTCTTGAGTTTATCTGAATATTGTTTCAAAGCTTTGAAACCACTGAAAGACAAAAGACTATGAATGTCTATAAAAGGGAAAGGAAAACAGCAAGTCTTTCGGCATGAGGGGGAAAAAAACAAATCTTAAACAGAAAGCGTTACTGGTTCAGTGGAAAATAACTGCTTGTAAAGAGGAGTCAGGAAACATATTTGCTTTGAATTTTTTTACTTTTAACCTTCAGTCTTACTGAAGAAGCGGTTACTGTGCTTAAAAAGCTTTTTTTAACTTCTAATCATATTTTCCTTGAGTTAAGAAGAATGTCTTCTGCATTAGCTAGTATATTTATTAATAGCATCCCACATCTGAACATCACTTCTGACACCTGGCATATTCTACAATTAACCTATAAGTTAACAAAACAAAACAAAAGCCACAGAAAAAAAGAAAGGAAGGAAGGAAGGGGGAAGGGAGGGAGGAAGGAAGGAAGGAAGGAAGGAAAGTGAAAGGGAAGGAAAGAAGGGAGGAGGGAAGGGAGGGAAAAAAGAAAGAAAGGGAAGAGAAGGAAGGAAGGGAGGAGGGAAGGGAGGGAAGGAAGAAGGAAGACAGCTGACATTTAGAACAAAATGTGGGGAAAGTTCTAGCATAAAGGTGCTCTTGAAAACAACAGAGATTTTGGTGCTAAACAGTAAAGAGAACACTGGTAGCTTCTTAAGAGCAATGAGCTAAACTGCAGGTCAGCTACTTCGTCAGAGAAAACCAAAAAATAAGGCAGCTAAGAAGACTCCTCTGGAAGTTAGAACAAGCCTCAAAGACTGGCCTCAAAACCCACTCCTGGAAAGAGGCCCAAATTTAACTAGATCAGACTGCGGGCCACTGTATACACCCAGGAGTGGTTGAAAACAGCAGAGCAGTCAGCCAGTACTTGTTGGAGCCTACCGGCTGGGTGTGATGCCAGCAGAGACAGATGATTTAACAGAGAGGTCAGGGAAAGAGAAAATCAAACCTCTGTCATCCCAAGGCGAGTGTGCACAGGCTGAGTCTGCGCCCTCTGAGGGGCCGCATCAGAGGCTTCACACTACAGGGAAATCCACTCTGCAGAAATAGTCCAGCAAAGTCACAAAAGCAACAAGCCAGCAACAACATGAAGCCCCCCGGTTGGGGGTAGGGGGTGGGGGGTCAGTATCCAGTACCGGTACAAGTCTGTCTGAATTGTCTTATCAATCTAAAGAAAAAGTAGATACATTTGACTTCACTACTGTTAAAAACTTTTGTTCTTCAAAGGACGTTATCAAGAAAGTAAGAGGACAACCTACAGAATGGAAGTAAATGTTTACAAATCATATACCTGATAAGGGTCTAGTGCGCAGAATCTATATGCACACATACATGCATATGCAATTACAACTCCATAATAAAAAGACAGCTCAGTTAAAACTGGGCAAACCATTGAAGAGACATTTCTCCAGGGAAGATGTCAGCTGGCCCATGCACCTATGAAAAGATGCTCAGTATTATTAGTCATTAGATAAACACAACTCAAGACCACAGAGATACAGCGTCACATTCACTAGGATGCCACGATCAAAAAGACAGGCAGTAACACGACGGTGAGCACAGAGAGAAATGGGAACCATCACACATTGCCGGTGGGAATGTAGAATGGTGCAGCCTTCTTATTTTTTCTGTGGATTAGTGATTGCCTAGGGCCTGACAGTGCTGGCGAGAAATTGGGAATGATTGCTAGTGGGTGTAGGGTTTCTTTGGGGAGATGATACAAATGTTCCAAAATTCAGCGTGGTAATGGTTGCGCAGCTCAGTGAATACATTAAAACCCATTGAATTGTACACTTTACATGGGTGGATTGTATTGTATGTGCATTATATTTTAATAAAGCTGTTATATTTTAAAAAAGAAAGGAAGGAAGGAAGAAGAGAGGCAGGAGGAAGGAGAGAAGGAAGGAAGGATGGAGTCGTTTTGTTCTTCATCACTCTCACCCCCTCCTACAGGATTTAGAATTAGGCGTCATCTGTGCCCCAGGCCACGGAGACCTCCGCTTCCACGCTGGAACGCCTGGCTGCGATCCACGAGCAAGCCATGTCAACGAGAGGGAAGAAGCGTCAGCATAAGAGCTAAACCCAAGCGCCCTGGCTGCCGGCCACCCAGCCGAGCATCCTTGGCCCAGCAGGGGGCTCTGGACTGGCGGGTCAGGTCACTGCCAGAACAACTCATAGCCAGGAAGTAATTGAACAGATTTCGACTCAATCATAAGCCTGAGCAGACGTCTGAATCCTCACTGTCAGCATAGCTGATTAAAAAGGATGAGAAAAAGGCAACAGATTACTGAATGGGACTTCTTCTGTGTCCACAAAGCTTCTGTAAAGCCCAAAGCTGAAAGCAGAGTACCCCCATGTATTGTAGGACCTAAAATTTCACATACCACCTTGACATCCTTGGGCATCACAGAGCCCCAGAGGGCCAACCATAAGTGTCCTGCTGTCTCCAGGGCGCCCCCCAGCCAGCAGGAGAGGCTCTCCCTACAGCTCTCTGCACTGCATCTGGTCCTCAGCCCAACAAGTTTCACTTACCAGCCGCCTGCCATCCAGAGCCTGAGGACGGCAGGAACGGCCCACATCAGCGGGGCCAGGGTACCTCAACCCCACTCAACCCCTGCCAGACCCCCGGGAGCCTGCACAGGAGAGAAGGGGAGGAGGGAAAGGCAGACCCGGTCCATCTCTGGGTCAGGACCCGTGGGTCTGTGGTCAGGCAAAACTGGGAGAAAAAACTTTAAATTGGATGTTAGACAAAAGTGTTAAATTAACTTGACAGTGGTGTTTAATACCCAAACGTAATAAAAAAAATCAGTGGTGCAGTCTGCTGCCAGTGTCATTAAGGCCAGGATGGAAGGCCCAGCAGAACTGGCTATGGGGAAACAAACAGGCACTCAGCACAGAGCCCATGGCGCCGGGCGACCAAGGCACTGAGAAACAAACAGGGCAGGCGTTCTAGAGACAGCAATTACTGAGACATGGCCAGCCCAGGAGCAAGGGCCAAAGGGAGGAAGCGGGGACCCCAGACTCAGGGACCAGGCTCACCCCCAGAAGCTGGACCCCCAGGGGCCTTTCTCTCCGCAGGCTGTGGGGAAGACCTACCCCAGTCCCCTAGCAGGGCTGCCAGTGTTGGAGACACAGCTTCAGGGCCTGTCCCTAAAGAGAAGGACAGAGGAGAGGAGGGTGGGGAGGGTCCCAGGACCAGCACAGCAGGGGCAAAGGTAGCGGACAGAGGCCCCCACTTCCACTTCACGTCCCGTCAAGCTCAGACTGTTCAGTAAATTAACTTATGCCGCGTGGACTCACGGGAAACAGGACCAACAGGGCTCAGACGGGAACACCAGGGTGTCCCATCTGTGGGACTAATCTCCTGGAGGAGGACCCCTGGCCACCCGCTTTAGGGTGGGCAGATTGCTTGGCCTGGGTCATGGGTGTATCCTGTGATTTGCACCCCACGAGGCCAGACTGGCAACTCACAGACCCCAGAATATAGGGGCAGCGACAGGGCCAGTCTCGGGGCTGCCCGGGACATCTGTGTGTGTGTTTGTGGGGGAGGATGCGCCCAAGAGGGGGACCTTTGTTATCCCCTCGGATCCTTACCTGCCCTAGGCTTGGACCCCAGGATGGGGGATTGGTCCTCTGCCTCTCCCCTCAGGACAGGGCCAGAGTCCCAGCTCGGCTGGAGGAAATGCTGGCCAGCTCCCCCTTGCCAGGCTCAGCAAAGCTGCCAGCGGGGCAGCAGCAGGAGAAGCAGGAGGCTGAGCTCTAAGTGGGAAGGGACTCTCCGCCCCACCCGGAACCTTCTTTGCAGAGGACCCCAAAGATCCCGCCAAGAGAAGTGAGAGAAGAGGAGAGGACACCGGGGTTTGCCTCTTCCCTCCGGCCCCAGCACATTTCCCTCCATGTAAAACGGATCGTTGTTTTGTTTGTGGCTCCTGCACTACCAGGTGGAGATGCAAATGGGGAGACTGGAGGGAGGACTAGATAGTTTTACATAATGCAGAGGAAGCCAGAAAACGTAGGGAAACAAGAGCCCTTTCAGGGATGGAGGGCAAATTAAAGCAACCCCGGGACAAGGAGAACTTCCGGATGGAGGGGTGGGGGCGGTGTCATGACTTCCTGGCCTACATGTGGGAAATCTTGTCTCAGAGCAGAGCCAACAGGTGCTAGGGCTGCTTTCTGAATTTTCTCATTTTTGTCATTTTAAGCATAAAAAGATAAAGAATTATGAAGCGGAGCCTTCCCAGTTACCTGGGTTCTAATCCCGGGGAGAGGAGGCAGGCACCTGATTACGCCGCCCGTGGCCACACTGGGTGTAAACTTGTGTGCCCAGGGGCCAGGGGTCTTTCCACCAAGTCTCTGGAATTTCTAAGCCTCCAAGACATTCTTGCAACCTGAACTCTACTTTCAGCACGGTTGACCATTTGGGTTTGCACCGGCGATCAGCAGACGGAAGCAGTAAGTTCGCCCACATCAGCCCACCTTGCCCGCAGCTCCAACCACCATTTGTTCACGGCAGCTGCCAGGTTAGGCTCCCTTGGTGTTCATTTCCTGCTCCGTGAGGCAGTGAATCATCTCCCTCCTGCCTCTCCTCCTCTAACTAGTGCTCTGAGACCAGAGTCTGCAGAATGAGAGGTCACATAGAATCCTTAATTTAGTACAGATGTTGTCAGCCCCGGAGGCGGGGAGTGCCCAGCAGGGGGAGCTAGAAACAGCCCCAGTTGATTCTGAGAACACACCTGAGCGAACGCACCTGAGCCAAGATGCTCCGTACAGCCAGGAATTCCTGGAGTTCTCAGAGGTCCCTGGTGTTCAGGACTCTAGAGCACTCATTTTTTCACTGGATAAAAGACAACTTGGGGTTGAGGTCTAGCAAGCTGGGGTGCAGACAGCAGGTAAAAGCCAGACAGCCCAGGAAAGCATCCCAGCTTAGGAAAGCATCGCAGCTTAAGCAGTTGTGTGTCCGTGTGTCCACCAGGTGGCGCAGGGCACGTCAGCCGTCAGTTCCCATCGGCTGCCCGGTGTTCACTGCTAACCCCGCAGACGTCAGCACCACAGAACCTGGAAATGCCTACAGGTGCAAGGCTAGAGCTTGACCAAATTATGTTTTTATTTGGACCAAGTTCAACCAAATTTAACAGAAGAATATAACCGGCTTTGGCAGGAGAGAAGTTTATTTGTTTCTATGTGAAAAGCAACCCTGGGCTAGTATAGGCAGCACTCCACGAAGGTGTGTGTCCAGGAGGCAGCCACCTAGGATATTCCCTCAGCCTTCTAGTCCAAAGTGACTGCTAGAGCTCCAGCCATTGCATCTGAATGCTATGCTGTAGGATAGAGGAGGGGCGAGAAAGTCATGGCCCACACTCTAAGGAGATTCCCCAGAATTCAGAGACATCACTTCTACTTACAACTCATTGGCCAGACGTGGAGGCTGGAGACTTGAGTCTTTTACTGAGCATTATTACCCGCAGTGTTCAGTTTGGAAGAAGAATGTGAGAATGGAGAGCTGAAAGCAACTAGCAACCTCGGCCACGTATTAATATATGCTGCTGAAAATCCCTTTACACCAACACATATTTTCCAACTCCTGGAAACTGGGACAACTGAGGGCTCCCTCACTGCCTATGCTTTATTGATGTGACTCCCAAAGGTATATCCCATGTCCAGATTCTTCTCCTAAACTCCAGGATTTGCATGTCTACCCAAATGTCCTACAACAATCCAAGCCAGCTCGCCCCCTCCCCATCCCGCTCCCGGTCCACCTGCTTCTTCTCCTGTGTTCCAGCTCCAGGAATCCATCATCAAGGCCCTGCCACCTAAGCCAAGAGCCAAGAAGCCATCCTGGGCACCCCCTTCCCCTACACAAGCATCCAGTCTGTCTACCCTGTAGACCCCATCTTCTTAGCGTTTCTTGAATCTATTCCACCTCCTAGTTCCCATGGTGACTTATTGCTCATCACCTCATGCCTGAGATGTTACCCCATCTCACCTCCTCCACACCATCCTCAGCTTTGCTTCCAGAGGAATCACTCGGAAATCCAAATCTAATCATGTCTCCCTCCTGATTAACACCTCAGTGGCTCCCCACTGTCCTCAGGGAAAACTCTGAATTCATTACCATGATTTATCAAAACTTTCAGGATATGACCTGTCCTTCCTTCCTCCTGATACTGGTTGGCATTTAAAAAGCATTTACTGCCATGTGTTTGTACAAATATTAACTCTTTTCATCCTCACAGCAACTGTCTGAAGCGGCAGGTGATGGCTGGATTATTATTCAGCAAATACTCACACTTCCCCAGAATGCACTTGGCCACTCCATCTGTGTTGGGCTCGACCATGCAACTTGCTTTGGCCAGTGAATGTGAGTGGCCAGAATAGATGCATTAAATGCACCTACGTGATTTGGCTTCAAGCTTGCTCTCCAGAGACCCAGGGTAAGAGGAGTCCTGAAGCCTTCAGTCTGTGCCTCAGAATAAACACAAGTGCATCACACTTGAAGTCAGTCCAAACCCAGGCTGCCCCACAGCCCAAAGCACAGCTGTGCAGCCACACCCACCCTGGATCAGCAGAGCTACAGTCCTGTGAGCCCTGTGCGTTTGAGAATAAATACTGATTCTGTTGTCAGCCACTGAGTTTGAGGGCTGTTTGCTACAGAACATTATTATGACAGTAGCTGACTCAGACGGGTAGGAATTATTACCCCTGTTTTCCAGGAATACCAACACTTGTTCTCACCTCTGGCCCATGCACCGCCTGCTGCCTCTCTCTCTGAGTCTGCTTCTCCTGGTCCTTTACTAGCTGATCCTTCAGGTCTCAGTTCAAATGTCCCTTCTCAGAGAGGCCTTCTCCACAGAAGCCCCACCATGACAGCCACCGGTACGGCACTATTTGTTTCCCTCATTCTCACGATCTGAAAGCATCTTACTGGCTTACATTTTTCTCAGTCTACCTGTGTGTCCCCAGCCAGGATGGAGGCCGTGTGATGGGGAGGGGGGGCTTGGGGCTATCCATCCCTCTTCCATATTCTGCTGGCAGCCTGTGCTCATCTGGCACTGTCACCACTCTCCTGTATTCCTGGCTAGACTGAAGCTCATGCCTCATTTTTATACGCAAGGCCTGCACCACCGGTGATTGGCGCAGAGGGGTGCTCAGTAGATGCTGCATTCCAGCTGTGCACGGACGTTTCTGGTTTACTGGTGGGAAAGCCACCTCCTTCCTGTGCCAGAGGGAGCTGCTCATCTGCCTGACCCCCACACAGGGCAGGAAGCCCAGGATTAAAGTCTTCTCCAAAGTCCAAGCAACATTGACTCTAACAACATCCCCACCTGCAGCCCCAGAGCAGGAGGAAGAGCTGCCTGCCAGCCAGGAGCCAGGTGTATAACAGCGTTAACCTTGACATTGGCGCTTGTAGCCTCCGCCCTTGCCCAGGCAGCCTGGCCGCACTGCTCAGCTGTCCCTTCCTTCCTTCAGGAGCTCTGAGCCCCCAGGGGTTCCTTTGACATTTGCTGAGTTTCTGCAGTGCCCTGGCTCCAGATCACACTTCAGAGGGAGGTGCAGAGAGCCCCCACCCTCGATGCATCTGTGGCTTAGTGGGAAGCACCGGTCCCTGAGGAAGTAACTGGAAATGGTGGTGGAACGGCTGAGATGGCCCCCTCCCAAGGGGCTGTGGTGTGCAGGGGTGTGGCCGGGTGGGGAGGGTCTGGCAGAGACCAGACTCTAACTGAACGGCAGAGTGGCCCAGGCAGGGAGGGAAGGACTCAGACAGGGTGATGGCTTGAGCAGAGACCCAGAGACGAGAAACACCTCGCTCTGAGCTGGGAGCTGCCAGAATCTCGCGCAGCTGGAGCAGGAGCCCAAGGTCAGGAGCTGTCCCCTAAGGCTGAGAGGGCCCTTGGGGTTTACTCAGGGCTGTTGGGCCCTGGGGGGCTCTTGGCCGGTTAGAGGCAGTGGGATCTGTCCTTGTACAAGCTCCCTGGGGGGATAGGCTAGTAGGTGGGTTTGAGAGGAACAAAGTGGAGGCAGAGAGACCAATTACAACTCTGAAAGTGTTCGTGCCAGAGACAAAAGACACTAAACCCGGTAGGGTGGTGGGAGGGAGTAGAATGAGAGGCAGATTCCAGAACAATCCAGGAAGTAAAGTCCCGGTGTGGGGACGGGAGGTGGAGAAGGAAGGAGAGGCGGCAGCTTGTGGGCTCCCAGCCTGGATGCGGAGATGAGCAGCACCTCCGGGGGACCCTGGGCTGGGGGAGGGGGACAGGAGGGGAGGGGCCTGCTGTGGATGGGTGCGGGGCGGGGAGGGTCGGGCCAAGGGCACACGTAGAGAGTCGGCCCCTGGATGGAGAGAGCTGGGGGCGGAGGCGGACAGGACAGGTGCAGGTGAGCTGGAGTCGGGGGTGCCTGGGGAGAACTCGGTCCAGAGAGCAGAGACGGGTGGGAAAGAAAGCTTGAAAAGAGGGGCCAAAGTTGGATACTGAGACTGAGAAAATGAGAGCTAGAGGGAGAAAGCAGAGACCCAGAGACAGACAGAGAGAGAGAGAGAGAGAGAGAGAGAGAGAGAGAGACGGAGAGACAGACGGAGACACAGACAGCGCTCGCTGGGAGGGCGGGCTGAGGCCCCGGGCCTCAGGGGACGTGTCCTTCGCAGTGCCTTCCACACGCCACCTTCCCCTCGCAGCCTCTCATTTTAGCTCCTCGTCACCGCTCCTAGCTGTCATTTTGCACTACTCAGGACATTTTTGGTTGCAAGTGATAAAACCCAGCCTGAACAAGGCTGAGGAAAAAGAGACAGGCTTTGAAAAGCCATCTGGGCTTCGCTCCCAGTAAAGGCATGATACAGGACCAGACCCTGGAGAAAGACGGATCCACTGGGACCCGGGACCGGACCGCTGCCAGGGGCCAACCTCCGGGCCAGGCCTTGTGCCTGAGCCCTCTGCGAGGGGTTCATCCTCATTGGGAGGGGGGGCTCTCCATGTGCAGGGCCTGTGCCCCCAGCCTGAGAGAGGCGATTCTGTCCCCAAGGCCAGTTTGCAAACTCCCAGGAAGGACGTCTACTGGTGGGGATCCAGGGACCATGGGGCAGTAGGCAGGATTTATAAGAAACCTTTGGCTCACATTCAACCTCCCGGTTG
This sequence comes from Camelus ferus, assembly GCF_009834535.1. Lineage (NCBI taxonomy): Eukaryota > Metazoa > Chordata > Mammalia > Artiodactyla > Camelidae > Camelus > Camelus ferus. The sequence goes on along the minus strand of NC_045702.1, from coordinate 5,603,450 downwards.
GGATGGGGAAAAGGCAGTGTCTGGAAGAATGTGCCGGACATCAGGGACAAGCAGAGCAATGGTGGCCCTAAGTCAGACGGCCCCCAGCAGAAGCCCCCTCCCCAGCTGATGCTCCACTCTCTGCCTTCCTTCGCACTCCCCACTCCTTCTCCCTCACCCCCATCTTCCTCTCCTCTCCCTCCCCACCCCCAACCCTCTCTTGCCCCAACCCCAACCCCCAGGCTGGGGACTCCTCTGCTTCTCCAAGTCTGCCCTCCCTCCCTCCCTGCTTTTCCAGCCCTGTTTTTGTCTAGAATTTGGGGCTCTCACACACTTAGGACATTTCTGTTCCACCATGACATTTAAGGTCCCCATAGTTACCTGGGCTCAGAGCTAAACAAAACTCTAATCTAGACGAGGTCTGGCCAGTGCCAAGTGCAGCAGGGCCATTACCTCCAGCGCTGGGCCCTCCGTTCCTACTGAGGCAGCCAAAGACCACACTAGCTTTCTTGGCAGTCTTTTCATAGCTGAGTCACACTGAGTTTTCTGTTTCCATAAAACATGTTATAAAGATTATAAAAGTAATCATGTGTTCATTGGAAAAAACTTTGAAAACGCAGAAAAACATAAAGGAGATTAAAAGTCAATTTTAGGGGAGAGTATAGCTCAGTGGTAGAGTGTGTGCTTAGCCTGCATGAGGTCCTGTGTTCAATCCCCACTAACCACCATTAAATAAATAAACCTAATTACCTTCCCCGCCAAAAAAATTTTTTTAATTAAAATAAAAGTCACCTTTGATGCCTCATTTTGGTATATTTCTCTTCCGACTTTTACTTATGCAGATTTTAAAACATGTTTAAACAAACGTTGGCTTAGTTTGTGAAATCTACAGATTTCACCTAACCTTTTATCAAGAGCATTTTGCATATCATTAAAAATTCTGTGAAAATACTTTGAATGGGTTAGTGTTATTCCCTTTATGGGTAACAGTAAGTGACAGTATTGTTAACACAATAGCTGATACTTACTAAATGTTTTTGCGCTAAGTGCTTTTGTGGATCATTTTACTTAAAAACCTACCAAGTAGCTTCCCTGGGAAGTAGGTACAATTATTTTCCTTATTTTACAAATAAGGAAACTGAGGCTTAGAGAGGTTAAATAATCTGCCATAGTCACACAGCTAGTAAGTGGCAGATCAGAGTTCTGAACCCAAAACAGCCTGGTTCACAGCTAATGTTCCCTCCATGCCACCTTCCATCTGCACACCATGTCCCACAGGTATGTCCAGGTGATGCTCGTGTGCGGTAGGAAGATGTCATCACTGTCCACCTGGGCCAAGGTATGTCTCTCCAGGACAATGATGGAGGATGCATCCTGTGAGTAGGGACATCCTATATGTAGTTGACATGTGACTTAGAAAACTTTAAGTCATGAAGTTGCGATGTGGAGCCCATGGCTGAAGTGTGGCTCCACCATGTGGGCTGGGGGCATGGGGATGAACAGCCTTCATGACACAGAGCCACAGAATAATTCAGAAAACCAGACTTTGAATGAAACCACCTCAACTTTAAAGGCTGTATATCAAAACCCCACAGCAAATATCATACCTAATGAAGAAATTTAGGAAACATTCCTGTTAATACTGGCAACAGGATAAGGAGGCCTATTAGCACTGCTATTATGTAACAAAGAACCAGAGGTCCCAGCCAATGCTATATAACAAGAAAAAGAAATAAAGGTGTAGGAACTAGAAGCAAAGAGATACAAGTATCATTATTTGTGGACAATATGATAACCTACATAGAAATTTGAACAAACTATGAGAACTAAAAAGAGGGTTACTGGATAGACGTAAGAGCAACTTACAAAAACCAAAAATACTTTATACCACAATAACCACCTAGACTATATAACAAAATAGAGTACCATTCATAATAGCAACAAAAGCTATAAAATATCTTTAAATATGACCAAAAAATACATCATTCTCAATGGAGGAAAATTTTACCTTCTATTAAATGAGATAAAAGATCAAAATAAATGAAATAATCCACATTGTTGGATGGGATTACTTAATATAAAATTATCAACTCCACCCAAGTATTATCACAATTAGAATCCTAATCAAATTCAAATTGTACTCTTTTATGAACTCAAACTTATTCTAAAATTTGTAAGGAAGAATAGAAGTTCCCAAATCACTAAGGTAATTCTAGAACAGAAGGGGAAAGAGGAATTGGTTTTATAAGAGATGAAAATATACTCCAAGGCCATAGTAATAAAACAGTAAAGTGCTGGCACCATTAACCAAAAAGAGAACTCAAATACAGACCCATGGATATGTGGCAGCTTGATTTATGAGAGAGAAGTCACCACAAGTCAGTGTAAAAAGAACTTGTTTAGCAAATGATTGTTGGGAAGCTAGTTCTTTATATTGTGAGGTGGATTCCTACCATACAGTATATGTAAAGGTGGCTCCAGGTGAATTAAAGACCTAAATGGGCAAGGGGAAGAGTAGGTAGAGTTCATGACTTGCATGCATAAGGTCCTGGGCTCAATCCCCAGTATCTCCATTAAAAAAGCAAATAAATAAATAAACCTAATTACCCTACCCCGAAAAAAAAAAACAAAAAAAATTTTAAAGATGTAAATGGGAAAGACTTAATCATAAAACTAATATGAAAAAATGTACAATAATATATCCAATACTTGGGCTGAATTCAAGGAAGATTTCATAAGTAAGACCTAAAAGGACACAAACTATGAGACAAAACTTGGTATTTTTGCTATATCAAAATTAAGAATTTCTGTTCCAAAAGAAAAAATACCATAGACAAAATTAACATACCGATTCCCAATGGGGAAAACCATTTGCAGCATCTAAAGCTGACTAGGCATTACTAGAACACACATGAAAGGGACACTACAGAAAAACATGGGAATGAAAAGTTTTGTACAGAAGCTTCCCTTTTTCCCCACACTTCATTTTTCACTTGTTACCTTTTCAGGAGCCAGACATGAAAGACATTCAAAAACAACTGCATATACAGAGAAAATTAGAAAGTGACCGTGCATGCCCTTGAAACAGCTCAGAAAATGCACAAGAAGACATTAAGCTTACAGCTCAAGCTGATCCTTAGCAAGATACAGCCTATAACAATCAAAAAATAATAATTATTAATAATAATAAAATACAGAAAACCCTGGGGGAGGCGGAGATTTCCAGAGTTACCACATTATTAGTTTCAAATGTCCAATGTTCAACAAAAAAAAAATTTATAGAGGATGGAAAGTGTAAAAATTAATAGAAGAGAACCTCCTTTAAAGTGGCGTCAGGAAGCCCTGCATGGGGAGCTCTGATGCACACACCTCCCATCAAGCATATTGTACAACTGTGGGCAGAAAGAAGCTTACTTTACTACCCCAGCAGGGGAAGGAAAATGTTCTCCTAGCCCAGCATCAGCCCAGCCAATGAGAAGCCGCTGCAACTCAGCCAGTAAGAAACTGTCACCCTGAATTCCCACTTTCCTCCAATGGACTTCCATTCAAAGTAGACCCTCCTAACTTCCCCTTTTTCTCTATAAACTAACATTCCTCTAATTTGTTCTCCAGACTTGCCTACGGTTTGCCATACGATCCAGGAATTCCACTTCTGGGCATATACCCACAATAATTGAAAACGGAGTCTCAAAGAGATATTTGTACACCCGTGTTCAAAGCAGCATTATTCACAACAGCTAACACGTGCAACCCAAGCTTCCTTCAATGGGTGAACAGATAAGCGGAATATTATATACAGATATACATACATACGCAAACACGATGGAACATTATTCGTCCTTAAAAAGGAAGGAAATTCTGTCACATGCTACAACATGGATGAACCTTGAGGACATTATGCTGAGTGAGATAAGCCAGTCACAAAAAGACAAATTCTGTAGGATTCCACTTATACAAGGTCCTTACAGTTGTCAAAATCATAAACACAGAAGGTATAATGGTGGTTGCCAGGAGCTGGGGGCAGGGAATAATGGGGAGTTATTGTTTAATAGGTGAAGTTTCAGGTTTATGAAAAGGGCTGTGAGCATGGACGGTGGTGATGGTCGCACAGCAATGAGAATGTGTTTAATACGACTGAACTATACACTTGGAAATGGCTAAAATGGTAAATTTCATGTTGTGTGTTTTACAATTTTTAAAAGAAAAAAAATGGGAGGAAAAAACTCCTTTTCCTTTTATCCAGGAGGAAATAAAGAGTTGATGTGCCGAGGACATTTGGGCAATTCTGTAGAAGTGGTGGGTTGAGGGGGTGACCTTTGTCCCTTTGCCAATTACAGCGTTTCCTTCACCTGTGAATGTATGGATTTTGAAAACCATCACTAGGAGAGACTGGTCCGAAGACCAAGGATGTCCTGGTCCCACAAGATACTTAATGTTGTTTATAACAAGTGAATAGAAAAGGGCGCAGAATCTTCTTTAGTCTTCACGACTTACATGGTCTCATTAGAAAACTTCGCAGGCTAGCTACTTTACGACATCTCTGTGAGAGAACAGAGGAAGCCCACTTCTCCATTCCCCTAAGGAGGACAGGATCGTTGAAATCCGTTGTCATAACTGTCAATCAACTTGGTGAAAAGCAGAGGGGCAGCCAGTCTCCCTGGAGAAGAGCAGTGATGTGGTCACAGCCACCAAGTGCCCTGCAGAGTAACCTTTTTTTGTCTGCCTCTCCTGAGCACGAGGGTGGGGAGAGGTGGGGAGCTGGAGTCCTGTGCAGAGAGAGAGACCGCTTCTACAGAGAGGTCCAGAGCCACTGAGGGTGGCATCCAGTGATTGGTCAGGTACTCCTCATTGGAAAATAGAGGGATTTGGTTAAGAAAATCCTTTCTGACTGTTGTCTGTCTTAGAAAACAGAACCTTTACAGGTTTTTTATAAACAGCCCAAATTAAGCCTAATTCGGGTCTACAAAGAAAGAAACTTCCCCTCTGAGTGGTTCCAGAAAGGCAGGACTGGGGCTCTATTAGCCTACGAGGGCCCCCATCACACAGCACCACAGACTGGCTAGCTACACTGCAGGGTTTTCTTCTCTTACGTTCTGGAGGCTAGAAGTCCAAGATCAAGGTGTCAGGGGAATTGACTTCTTCTGAGGCCTCTCTGCTTGGCAAGTGGATGGCCATCTCCTCCCTGTGTCCTCCCAAGACCTTCCATCTGCATGTGTCTGTGCCCTGACCTCCTCTTCTTATAAGGACACCCATCATATTAGGTTAGGGCCCACTCAGATGACCTCATTTGATCTTAGTCACCTCTTTAAAGGCTCTGCCTCCAAATAAAGTCACTTTCCTAGGGGTTAGACCTTCAACCTATCAATCCAATGGGAGGAGCATACTTCAGCCCATAGTAGGAGCTTAAGAAATGTGGTGGTAACTAGACAGTGTTCGTGGAGCGTGTATGAGAAAAGGCAGTGATTAAACCACTGCTAAGCTATGTCAGGGGCCTCTGAAACCAGAGAGCTGAGACATGTAGGAGGACAACTCAGCAGAGAGCCATGACCTTCTCCAGAATGACCTTGCAATGCAAGGATCTCCCAGTGGGAAGAAACAGTGTGGCCAGGAGAGCACGTGTGAGACTCAGGTACACTCGCAAAGCCCTCTGAGCCAGCAACCCATGACTAGGGGTTTCTTAGGAGATAATCAGAAAAGCTCTCAGAGATGTTTACTCAAGACCTTTTACCATAGCCAGATATACATTATCAAAAATTAGATGCTAGTTGAGGATTGGTTGGCTAAATTACAGTATACCTAATTAAATAATATTTGAATATTAAAATAGCTAAAATTAATAACATACATCTATATTTAATCAGACAATAGTCAGGATGGATTTTCTAAATCAAATCACCAGAAAGATGCCCACAATTGCCGAGTGAATAGCAAGTTACAAAATGCAATCCCATTTTTGTAACAAATGTATTACAAACATTTGTATTGCAGACATGGACATCTACAAGGACGTTCTCTGCTGTGTAAGCAGTGGTTATCTCTGGTTGGTGGACTTCAGAATGATTTTTTTCTTTATTCTTTATGATTTATGTTTCATCTGAGTTTTCACAAAATATATGAGTTACATGTATGATCAGAAGAAAACTGAGATGCGTCCCCAGGGGATGACCACCAAGGAGCATCATAGATGCATCACCTTGTAAATTAACCACATTCTAGTGTTTTGTCCTCAGCTTTGCTAGTGGAGAAACTCCACTTACACCCTGTACCAATAAAGATTATGTTCTGTTATAAAAAGAAAGCCCTACCAACTTTGGCTTAAACAGATAGGCGCTTATTTTTCTTACAATGTCTGGAGGGAAGCAATTCAGGTCTCATGCATCTGGTCATGGTTGTCATCAGGGAGCCAGAGGCCCCTCTATCTTCTTTCCCTGGCATCCTTGGGTGTGACTTTTGTCCTCATGTTATGAAATGGCTGCTATACTTCCAGGTCTCACATCCATGTTCCAGGAGATAGCAGTGGGAAGGGCAAAAACACTTTCTTCTCGTAAGGCTTTACATTCATTATCCAGAAAAAGAACACACTCCCGAGGGACTTCCATCTGCATTGCATTAACCAGAACTGTGACACATGGCTACCTTCAGCTGGAAGGGAATCAGGAAATGAGAATTTTTAGCTGGACATGTGGGATTCTATTAATAAGAAAGAATGGAAAATAGATAGGAAGGCAACTGTCTGTGCTGCACAGTATCCGCTGGTGATGCTAGCAGGGAACATTTGGTATTTCCCAACTTACAATAGACTGAGATGTTAACCAGATACCAAAGTATTCATTCTCAGTGCAGGGGATCCTATTGCAGTGACTAGAATTCTTATATTTCCCACCAGAACATTCTCCTCCCCAAGTATCCAGGAATTTGCTTGATGAACGTGGACTCAGATTCAAGGCAGATGGGTAATACCAGAGGATGTTTCACCCAAGCTATGATGAGCCACCCCTGCCCAAGCAACCAGCTCTCCCATGACCTGATTGCTCACATCACTCAGAGTCAACGTCCAGTCTCCTGACTGTACTGGACAGACGCTGTCAACCTTCATCTCTCTGACTCCCCATTTTGTGGTTGCATGTATGCCCAAATTCCCTTTGCCTCTTGTCACATTACTTCTTTAGTTCTGTTAATGACATCTCTTTGATATGTGTTTGGCCCAGGAGCACTCTGTCTCTTACCATTTGTGTTGATTTTATTCATCAAGCTTTTAGAGTCTTCAGGGACCCCCTACTTCCTCCCCCACAGGGGTAGCTAAAGGTTGAAGCTCTGCAGGCTAATGAAGTCAGTGACTTCAAACCACTGGTGAGGGCTGCGGTGCCATTTGATGTCAGCATCTCAAAATTATATCCTACAAGGAGTGGTTGAAGTTTTGGACGTTGTTTTGCCTGGAGAAGAAGAAGTTGAGGAGAATAAGGCATCTGTCTAATATATCTGAGTCATTGTCAGTGGTTTGGGTTTGTGGGGCTGCTATTAGAAGAAATAGAACTGATGGACGGAAGTTGCTCGAAGACAGGTTTAACCTAATAATAGACATTGTCTGAGGTATCACCTCACACCAGTCAGAATGTCCAGCATTAAAAAGTCCACAAACGGTAAATGCTGGAGAGGGTGTGGAGAAAGGGAACCCTCCTACACTGCTGGTGGGAATGTAGTTTGGTGCAGCCACTATGGAAAACATATGGGGATTCCTTAAAAACTGAAAATAGACTTACTCTATAATCCATCAATCTTACTCCTGGGCACATATCCAAAGAAAACTCTAATTCGAAAAGATGCATGCCCCCTAATATTCATAGCAGCACTATTTACAACAGCCAAGACAAGGAAACAACCTAAATGTCCATCGACAGATGACTGGATAAAAATTTGTGGTATATTTATACAATGGAATACTACTCAGCCATAAAAAGGAATAAAATAATGCCATTTGCAGCAACATGGGTGGATCTGGAAAACATCTTTCTAAGTGGAGTAAGCCAGAAAGAGAAAGAAAAACACTATATGATATTACTTATATGTGGAATCTTTTGAAAAAAGACACAAATGAACTTATTTACAAAACAGAAACAGATTCACAGACATAAAAAACAAACTCATGGTTACCAGGGATAAGAGGGTGGGAAAGGATAAAATGGGGGTTCAGGATTTGCAGATACTAACTACTATATATAAAAGAGATAAACAACAAGTTTATACTGTAGAGCACAGGGAACTATATTCAATATCTTATAGTAACCTATAATGAAAAAAATATGAAAAGGAATATCTGTATGTATATGGATGACTGAAACATGATGCTGTATACCAGAAATTGACACAACATTATAAACTGAGTATACTTCAATAAAAAAGATATGTGTGTATATATACATATATATGGAAAAAATAATAGGCATCATCCAATAAAAGAGAACATGCTCTATTCCTGGTCAGAGGTCCGTCCATCTGGGATGCAGTGATTTTGTATGGATAAAGTGGAATATTACAAGAGTCAGGAATTTATATTTGGCACTAGCCCCAATTCTTTCCCATAGCTTTTCACTTCTGTAACCTTTTCCTTATTTCTTTCATTTGTTTGATGTATTTAGGTGTCTCTTTAGAAGTATCTCCCCTGCTGTCAGCCTCACCACCGCATCCTCTCGGTGATGCCAGGTCTTCCCCCCAAGTCCTGGCCTGAGTCTGCAAGTGTGGAAACTCCCTTTCTCCATATTACAGTTGAGGCATTACAGTGGGGATACACGAAAGGAATTGTTATGAAGTAATAATTCAAAGGAAAATGCAAAGGAATAATTAATTTTCATTCCCATAAAGAGCACTTTTTTATGTTTATTGGCCGTGTGGTTTTCCTCTTTTGTGATGTGCTTGTTCATTTCTTTCACCCACTTTTCTATTGGTTTGTCTGCCTTTTTCTTACTGATTTATAGGGATTCTCTGCAGACTCTAAATGTGAGTCTTTTGTAAGTTATATGCACTACAAATATCTTCTTCCACACTGTGGCTTAGCTTTTTACCCTCTTAAATATGTATTTTTAAATAAACTTTTAATTTTTAAATAATTTTGTGTTTACAGATTTGCAAAGATAACACAGAGAGTTCCATATACCCATCACCCAGCTTTAACATCTTAAATTACCATGGTACATTGGGCAAAATTAAAGGATTGACATTGCCACAATACTATAAATTGAACTATAGACTATTCAGTTATCAGCAGTTCTCCATTAATGTCCTTTTTCTGTTCCAGAATCTCATCCAGGACACACATTCCACTTAGTCATCATTCTCCTTAGCCTCCTCTTCTAGGCTGTGACACTTTCTCAGTCTTTCCAACTTTTTCATGATCTTGACACTATTGAAGAGTATTGATTAGGTATTTTGTAGAATGTCCTTCAGTTTGAGTTTGTCTAAAATCTTCTAATGATTAGACTGACTGGGAGATGTGTTTTGGGGAAGAATTCCACAGACACAAAGGGCCTTTCTCATATCGGGGGGCACATGATTTCAGCATGACTTAGCACCATAATATGAGCTTTGAGCATTTGGTAAAGGAATATCTTCCAGGCTTCTCTATGGTAATGTTACAATTTTTTCCCCTTTCCATACTCTTTTCTTCAGAAGCAAGTCTCTAGGTCCAGCCCAAACTCAAATTCATATTCCTGGAAAGGGTAGATCTACGTATATTAGAACTTTTCTGTAGGGAAGGCATTCTTCCTCCACTTTTGCTTATGCATTCAATCAGTTATTTATATCGGTTTGCACTCATGGGTATCTATTTTACTCTGTAGGTAATAATTCAATACTACCATTATTTACTGGTTGCTTGAATTTTCCCAGCTCTGGTCACTGGGAGATCTTCCAGGGTGCCCTTGTATCCTGTTGGCGCGCGCCCACCACCGTGAGAATTTTTTTAGTGCCTCCTGAAAGTGACTTCCGATAAACAGAAGCTCGTAATTTTAACGTTTCCTACGATTACTTTCTAAAGCTTTTTTGGTTTTGCCTTTTTCACATGTAGGTTGTGGTCAGGAAGCATCACACAGGGGGGCTTCTACGGGGCAGGCAAGTTCTGTCTCTTGACCAAGATGGTAGTTATAAGAATAAAATAACATAAAGTATTAAATATATATTTAACAGCAAGAAATATAACATGAGCAACTAGAATGGGGGATGCGGACTAAAGGAGGAAGAGGATGTGGACTCACTCCCTGAAAGGCAGTGGTGGAGAATGTGACATTACAGTTATGCTTTGTCTGCCCAGCTTCCCCTCCTTTTGGAAATTTCCCTCAACAACATTATGTGATTCACTCGGTGCCTCTGACTTACCCACCAAAGAATAATCACATGACTCATGCATCGTCATCTGATTATTCCAGATTAATTCAAGAATGGGCACATGGCTCAAGTAGGGCCAGTTTTCCATTTGGTGCTGATTTGGTTATTCTGGTTGAGAGACACAGGGTTCTCGGATGAGAGCTGGATTTGTAGAGATCAAGATTCTGGCACTGCCAATAGCTTTCTTAAAGCCACAGAAAGAGAGATGTCAAAGAATGGAGCCAACCCTGAGTGAAGCAGAGTCAGCCTTGAAGAGAGCAGAGCATCATCAGTCGAGCACCCCAGTCCATCCACGTGAAAGCAGAAGGTACCTGGCCTTGGGCAGCTAGGGACGGTGGCATGAGCGTGAGTGATGACTGGTTGATGATGTGCATCTGAGAAGCTGACCTGTGAGGTTGATGGGAAGCTGGTGTGATGCTAGCGGATGATGAGTGGAAGACTGTTGGGAATGGTGGAGGATGGTGTGGAACAGACTGAGTAACTGTGAGCTTTGGAGGATAAACCGCTAACTATAGCACCCCAGGTGACCTCCAGTCACAAACATTCCATGGGTGATTTCCAAGAGGGTTAAAGTTCCTGGAAAAGCTCCTCAAATCCTTTTAAAATTATGTATAAAGGCAAAGGGCACGTTGATCAGATGTAAGACCATGTCAACAAGCTCGGAGACTTCCAGACTCGTTGTGATGCAGCTGTAAGTGTTCTAAAGACATAAACCCCTGTCCAGAAGTGGTGCGTTAGAGTGGGGCTGTTGTTATCGTTGTTCAAATAGACTGATGAGAGGTAGGCCTAGAGGTGAACAAGGGAAGTGTGATTATAACAATTCTATTTATAAGTCAGAAAAGTTCCTTGGGATATTTCTAGACGCTTAAGAATTTGGCAGACACCCTATGCAAGAGCTAGGACACTGAACGATGTACATCCAATTAATTTAATAACCAGTGCATTCACCTGGACTGGTGAATGGGACTGATTTACTTTGAGCTGCCAAGTGAGTGCCTGTAGGCAATGGAATAATGGCCCCAGACAGAGAAAATTTATAGCTCTTGGCACCTCTTCTGACTCCCTGCTTCCTCCTCCACATGTGTGAGGGTTTCAGGCTTTTAAAAAGAGGCTCATTTGTAGGGATTCAGCGGTCAGAACAGAAAGCATAGAACAACTCTTTTCCGGTTCCCACCCCCTGAGTCCAGAGATAGAAGGCTCCTCTTTGACAGCTTTTCAGGTTACAGACTTCCTAAAGGAGGGCAGGGAGTGGAGCCCCCGGCCTCGTGCAAGGTCCATGAGGCAGTCAGCCCAAAGGAGACCTCCAAGGACACGCTGGGAACTCAGGAGGGGCCCGGAGCTGACTGGAGAGCACTTGTCACTGAGCCCCTGGCTAAGTCGTGGGGCACGTGCCTCTTGCTTGATGCCAGAGATGGGAAGAGCTTAAATCTTCTGTCTCTCAAGATACATTTTTATTTCTCTTTATCTAGAAAATCCCCCTTTTGTGTGTTTATCTAGCCTAAGACCCTTGTGCTGAGTCAGATAATCTCCCCTCAAAGTCCATGTCCCCCCATACCCAGGGTGTGGCTTTACTGGAAACAGGGTCTTTGCAGGTGTAATCCAGTTAAGAGGAGGTCATATTGGATTAGGTGGTCCCTGATCCAACAACTGGTGTCCTCAGAAGACGAGAAGAGACACAAACGCAGAGAGAACACCATGTAAAGACAGAGGTGGATTCAGGAATTAAGCCAAGATAAGACCACAAGCCAAAGATTGCCGGCAGCCACCAGAAGCTAAGAGAGGCAAGAAGACCCTTCAGAGGGAGTGTGGGCTGCCAACACCTCCGGACTTCTGGCCTCCAGAAATGTGAGAGAATAAATGTGTTGTTTCAAGCCACCAAGTGTGTGGAACTTTGTTACAGCAGTCCTGGGAAATTTCACGCAACCCCTAATTTTGATTACGCTTGTTCAGCGTGTGTGCTTTTGGACACACAGGATACAGTGAGTGATCAGCATTTCACTAACACCACCAGGTACACACTCAGAATTTCTTAATTTCAGTTAATAAAAAGGACAGGAGACAAATAACGAACAGTCCATATTTTTTTTAACATTCTCAAATCGCCCCATTAAAAGAAAACAGAACTAGAATAACGAAGCCAAAACTTCCCCTGGACAACATTGACAACAAAAACGGCGCCAAGGTGTTCCCGCAACCCCGAACCGCGGATGTCCCAGGCAGACAGTCAGTGCTTGCAGGAGCAGCGAGCCAGAGCCAAGCGTCCAGGAGGACGCCGAGGAGAAACGGCTGGCCCTCTCTCTCTGGTGATCCTGAGAATCACAGAAACACAACTTGTCTGGTGTTTTTCTAGGTACTCACTGCTCGTCAGTCTGAGGAAAGCCACCAAAACTGGGAGCAGGGTTCAGAGACTCCAAGTCACAGGTGAGAACAAGGGACCCCCACGCTGTGTCAAAGCGCCCAGGGCCTGTGAACTTGCAAAGCCAACAACCAGGACTCTCTTCCAAATCCAAACCCAGCCCTGAGGGGAAACTGATGAGAAAAGAATCCACAGTGATCAGGTCAGGGCTCACAGGGGCAAAGGGAAGAAAAGGCCCAGTTACCAGAGGGGAAGGGAGGGGAGGGGATGGAGCTCAAGTGGTAGAGCGCATGCTCAGCACGCACAAGGTTCTGGGTTCGATCCCCAGTGTCTCCTCTAGGAGGAAATAAGTTTAAGTATCACCATGCCCCCAAAGAAAAAATAGTGGGGAAGGGGTTAGAGAAGAGGTATTCCAGAGCGTGGAAGGCCAAATTTTATAAACTTTTGCGAAAAGAACAGAAACAAGAGCTCTGGAGTCAAAGTTCAAAACAGTAAGCTTGGCCCAACCTGCTCTCCAAGTACAGAGCATTCCTGTCACTTACACGTGAGCAGCCGAGAGGAATCCCATTCAAGTGGGACTGTGAGTCCCTCTGAGAGGAAGGGGCGTGGCACTGTGAGTTCCTGTGAGAGGAGGGTGGGATCGCGCGGCAGCCCCGCAGCCCGGGAAGGCACAGAGGAGCGACGAGGCCAGGCGCAGACGAAAACTGGTCGCTTCGTGTTTCAAAATGAGCTAAAATAAATCGAATGATAGGAGCTATGAAAGAACGTCACGAGTCAGAATTAGGAAAGCTCAGGAAGGAGATGACTGAAGAAAAGGACAATATTAAAAAAAAAAAAAAGGGAGAATTAGATATGAAGTAAAAATTACTTTACTTTAAAAAAAAAAAAAAGACTTTGCTAATGAAGACTAAGCCAGAGGCACAAATGCAAATAAATAGGTGAAAAAGGGAAAAGTTTCAATCCAAAGAAATGAATAGGCGTGGAGGGTAGAGCTCGGTGGTAGAGTCCGCACTTAGCGTGCACGAGGTCCTGGGTTCAATCCCAGTACCTCCATCAAAGGAATAAGTAAATAAACCCACTCACCTTTCCCCCAAAAGAAGAAAAAGTTCTTTAATGGAATGAATAAGAACATGAAAAGATTTCAAGAGACAACAGCAAGAGACAGGCAAAAAATCAAATGTCCGTATAATAGGGAACCTCAAGAAGAAAACCAAAGATATAAAAAGGAATAATACTCAGAATTAAAGTTTAGAACATTTTTCCTGAAAAGTGAATACTTGAAATTGCATTTAATGGGCACACGGTACACCCAGGATGGTACACCATCCCCTGAGACATGTGCTAGTAGGGCTATTGGACTTTAAGGAAGAAAAATGTCTTTGGATATTGGTTAAATAGTCCATGTCACTTATAAAGGGACAGTTAGCAGGTTGCAGTTACACTTTTGGCAGACACACTGTTTGCCAGAAAACAGTGGACTGAACTGTGATACTCAAGGAAGGAAAATGCAAGCGAAGCCAACTTTTGAGTCTAAAGACCATAGACAGACAGACTGCTGTAAACATTCAAGAACTCAGGGGCTCTTCCTCTCATGAGCTCTGACTAAAGGGTCCATTAGAGAGCAAGCTTCGAACAAGAGAAATGAGTGGAAAGACATCAGTGTGAGGTCAGGCAGTGGGCGTGGCGCCCAGATCAGATGACAACAATAAAGGGGACCAAAGGGAAGGGGATGGCTGTGTCTGACACTGCGGATATAACACAACTAGCAAAAATAATGGGAGGGAGAGTGTGGGGAAGGCCCATGAAAAGGAGAATCAGCTTGCTGATTGCTTTAAAGGGGGAAACCGGAAATAAAAGAGTGTTACTTCAGATTACATGCTGGGGGGCAGAGAGGAGCAAGAAGCCGTTATCAGCTCACTTTAATACTGCTCCTCATAGGGCACTAATAGAAAAGAGGCAAATTATGGAGAACAGTGTGGAGTTTCCTTTAAAAACTAAAAATAGACTTACCATATGATCCAGCAATCCCACTCCTGGGCACATATCCAGAGAAAACTCTAATTAAAAAGATACATGCAACAAGTTCATGCTGTATAGCACAGGGAACTATATTTGATATCTTGTAGTAACTTATGGTGAAAAAGAATATGAAAATGAATCTATGTATGTTCGTGTATGACTGAAGTATTATGATGTACACCAGAAATTGACACAACATTGTAAACTGACTATTCTTCAATAAAATACACATATACAAGGGGGAAAAAAGATACATGCACCCCAATGTTCATAGCAGCACTATTTGCAACAGCCAAGATATGGAAGCAACATAAATGTCCATCGGCAGATGACTGGTTAAAGCAGCTCTGTTGTGTATGTGTGTGTGTGTGTGTGTATAAATATATATATATATATATGCCATGGAATACTATTCTGCCATTAAAAATGAAATAATGTCATTTGCAGCAACATGGATGCACCTGGAGATTATCGTAATACTAAGTGAAGTAAATCAGAAAGAGAAAGACAAGTATCATATCATATCATTTATATATGGAATCTAAAAAAGATACAAATAAATTTATACAAAACAGAAACTGACTCACAGACATAGAAAACAAATGTATGGTTATTAAAGAAGGGCAGGAGGGATTAGGAGTTTGGGATTAAGAGATACGTCCTACCATATATAAAATAAACAACAAGGACCTACTATATAACACAGGGAACTATATTCAATATCTTGCAATAACATATAACGGAATAGAATCTGAAAATGATTCCGTAGAACTGAATCATTTTGCTGTACACCTGAAACTAACCCAACATTGTAAATCAACTACACTTCGATTTTTAAAAAACAGACAGAAAGAAAGAAAAACGACAAAATCAGGGAACTGAAAGTATCAAGTAACATTGAATAAGTACGTTCATTAGAAAGTAATTCAAGCCTTCCTAAAGACCAAAAGAGAACACATAAAATAGATCCCACTGAGATCTACAGATAATAAATCAATGAGACAGAAGTGAGGTCAAGCAGCACAGTGACCATATCAATAAATGTAATTGGGCTTAACTCAGCTAGTAAAAGAAAAAACATTCTAATACTAAACTACCTATTAGAGACACATCTAATACAAAGAGATTCAAAAAGGTTAAAAATAAAAGGATAGAAAAAATTAAAAATAATTTAAAGATATAACAGACAGTTACAAGTAGAAGAGAAATCATGACTTGCCGTCTCAATACCCAGCAAAGTAAATTCAGGCCACATTGAGCATTAAGCAGGACAAAGTAGGACACTGTACTATTCTGAAGTCTGCAATGCATGATGAAGATTGAACAGTAATACTCTGTATGCATGCAATGACTTAGTAACCGCTTTCACAAAGCAGAAACTGTGCGAGATAGGAGAAATACACAGAAACACATTATAAAAAAAAAGAATACTTAGTACACCCATCTCAAACCAAGAAAGATCAAGCAGATAGATGGATGAGAGACAGAGAGAGAAAGAAAGAAGGCTGTCTGTAGAAAACTTTAAAAAGTCATTAAAGTTGACCTTATAGATAAATGGAGCGACCACAGCAGGTGCTGTGGTGTGCCACCCATTTTCCTTCAGAAAGGAAAGATTTAATTCCCCCATCTACTCCAAGTGCCACCAGAAGATGGCCCTCAGCTGTCAGCTCTCATGTGGGTTTGTCTCAGCAGAAGAAAATTGCCTGGTCCAAGGTCACACCTCCCTCCAGAGCAGCCCACATCTAATGATGGATGAGCATGGACAAGCAGACCAGCCTGTCATCCCAACTCAGAGCATCTCTGAAGGGCGTTCCCAGCTGCAGAGCTCCCTGTGGGCTGGGCTAGGCTGGGCTTAGCTGGGTCCTCTGTCAACATTGCTCAGCTTGTCCCTTCCCTTCCTTCCCGTCCCTTCCCTTCCTTCCCGTCCCTTCCACAGGTGATCGTCCAAAGATCATTCTTCAATAAACACTTTGCAGGCTAGCCTGTCTCAAACTCTGCTCCCAGGTAATTCAACTTGTACCAAGACATACAAATTAAAAATACACTCAGGTACTGTTTCTCGCCTATCAAATTGGGCACAAGGCTAAAGTGTGACACCATACTCTGCTGACAAGGTTAGAGAAAGAAGTACTCCTACATTGATGGAGGGAAACTGAGTCATATGGTACAAAATTACATAAGCAGTAATCTTTTGACCCAGAAAATCTGGGAATTTATCCCAAAGATATATTAGCAAATATATATGAAAAGATGCATGCCCAAGACTATTTATTGTTGCACAACTTTGTAATCACAGGAAAGGTCTGAAAACAAACGGCAATCAATAGGGTACTGGGTAGGTAAACTAAGTACATCCAAATGATGGAGTCCTGCGTAGCTGTGAAAAGGAATGATGAGTACCTCTTCGTACTAACGTGGAGTGCTCTCCAGACAGCACGTGAAAAAAGCAAAGAACAGAAAAATGCGCCTGGAACCCGTAAAAAAGAAAAAAAAAGGAACTAGCTAAATAGATCAGACAGACAGACAGACAGACATTTGTTTATTTTTTAAACTATGGAAGGATGAACAAAAAATAACTTAGTGGTTATCAAGAGGGGAGTAAGGAAGGAAACAGAATAGAGGAGACAAGAAAGAAGCTAGACTTCTTTGAAGGTACCTTGTTTTGTAAATTCAACCTTAGAATTAAACTTAAAAAGCAAGCCCTAAAAATGAAAAGGGAAATTATGCAAATGAGCCATAATTATGTAACATAACCACTAGTTGGTAATATAACCACCCAAGAAGGAATTATTCCCAGTAACTTAAACACAGTAATTTGACTGTATCTCCCTAGCGGGATACACTCTAAGCACAAAAAGAACTTCAAAAATATCGCAAGCAGTTTCTGTAATCACATTGTTAACTGTAGTGGTTCGTATTGTTACTCTGAGACTGTTGTGTGTGTGCTTGTTGTGGGATAAAGCAAATGGGTAATTACATTGGTACCATTAGGAGTCAGGAATTTTCAGTGTGAGAAAAAGGAGATAAAGATGTAAGATCAATGAGGTTCAATTAAAACTCTGCAGTTCTGAATTTGAATTAGTAATAGCAGTATGAACACACTGTACATTTTATCTCTTAAAAGTAACGCCTATTTCTTAGCTATGGACACTGAAAGTGCCTAAAAACAGCCAGTCTAGTAGCAATGGGCATCTCTGTCTATAAATACATTTCCCATTAAAAAGAGCCAAGATTCATTGGAGAAATGGCTGTTCCCAAGACCAGCAGGGGAATGTACAAAATATGTTGGGTTGGAACATCTTGTCGAATCATAAAACAAGGAAACTATCAAGACTACTGGAGTTATGTCAAAACAACTCAGAAACCAACCTGAGCAATTTCCCACTGGCCAAAGATGGAAACAACGTGAGTACCAGTAAGGACTATAAATACAAAACATTGAATTTTTTTTCTATCTATGAGTTTATAATGCTGCTAAAGGAAACTCATTCTTCACTTGAGGAGCATGCCAAGGAATCATATTTTGAAAAGCTGATAAATACAGGGGAAGAATTGAGCACTGACGGTGCCTTTGATATATGAACTGTAGCTCTTTTGGGTAACCAAAGAGTTGCTGAGGTTGTTTCTCGTAATAAAAGAAGTGCAGCTAAGAAATGGAAAGAGAAGGTAGAATCAGAACATCACCATTTTGCAACCTAATGAACGAGTGGATTGGAGCAGTGGTCGTTAATGACGGTGACGCCACAAAGGAAGAGGGAACCAGCCATTTATGCCCCTCTTGTTGGAACGACGCACCACCAACTAGGGAATAATCTTGCCAAAAAATTAAATCTGAGTCTGATAAAGGCTCTCGATTTAACTGCCAACTTATGAGAAGCACAGATGACAGGGAAAAGAAGTTGGGTGACCAACCTGATTTGCTAAGGACTTCCTAATTGAGCACTGGGCAAACTGGGTTGAATGGTCACCCCAATGTTCAGCTGCATCACGTGGACAAAATCAGCAAAATCCTGTTGTAGAAAACTAACACACACAAAAAAAATCCAGGTGTAGAAAATCTAAAAGATGAGCAACCTAGATCCTTCCATCAAAACCAAAAAAGCAAGCAAAAATATGGAGGAAAACACTGCAGATTAAAAGGAACTTGAGATTCCCATCAGTTGCAATACTGGGCCTTACTTGGTTTCTGATTCAAATAATTGTTTTTCAAAAGCATATAGAAACTGAAGAAGTTTGACCGCTGACTGGGTATTGGATTCTATCAAGGGATTATTATATTTTTAGGTGTGGTGACGCCATTGTGGTTGTTTCTTTTTAAGAGTCCTCATCTTTCAGAAAGACTGAAATATTTTCAGATGAAATGTTCTTATATAGTCTGTGGGATTTACACCAAAGTATTCTGACAGCAGGAAAGTGAATGGTCTAGTGTGAGACAAGATTGGACCTGAGTTGGTAATTGCTGAAGTTAGATACATAAAGGATTCCTACACTGTTCTTAGTGCTTTTGTATATGCTTAAAATTTTCAATAATAAAAATAAAATTTAATTCCAAAAAGAAAAAAACCTAGGAGTGAGGCTCATCTGGAAAGTTGAGCTCTGAAGCATCACTTTTCTCCATGTGCCAATACTTGTCCATTGGCCCTCCAACCCTCCCTCACCTTTGCATGCTTGCCTCTGGGTTTTGACGGCTGGAAGTCTGAAAACTACATATCTCAGACTCCACCCCTTAGCTTCTGGTTAAGTTTCATCTGTGGGAATCGATGACAAGAGATTAGAGGAGAAAGGGAAGAGAGAAGCCAGTCTGCTTCTGCTACAGCAGCAACTGTGACCCTTAGCAGAGCCACTGGTCTCACAGTGGCCACAGGAG
This sequence comes from Camelus ferus, assembly GCF_009834535.1. NCBI lineage: Eukaryota > Metazoa > Chordata > Mammalia > Artiodactyla > Camelidae > Camelus > Camelus ferus. The sequence continues at coordinate 5,583,852 of NC_045702.1, read as the reverse complement.
TGGTTGGTGTCCAGCAGCACCTCTGGCAGTGGCAGTCAGTGTGGGCTGGTGGGCTCTATCCCTCGGGTGCGAGCAGCTTCCTGACCTAGTGGTACCACCCTTTCCTCCCCTCTGCTCTTCCAGCCCTTCTTCCACATTTGTAACCAATGTTGCCAATATCCCCTGCTTGAAATCCCCAGAGAAATGTCTGTGACTGGACTGGACACTGACCGATACACCATGACACCACGCACTGGGGCAGCTGTAGCAGGAGTGGGGCTGACATGATGAGATGGGATTGACAGGGGGTTAGGGAAAAATGGCCATGAACGGGCTCTGGAATCCATCCCAAGCGTCCTGTGGATGTCACTTGGCTTCCCTCCACTCCGGGAGGAGGAAAGGGTGCTGAAGGTGGGAACACACCCACGGCTGGTCCTACACGCTCCCCCTCCTCACCCCTCCTTGCTTGCCTCTAGCTATGGGGCAGTAGACACGCGTTCTCTCCTATGGTTGAGCCCAGAGATGAGCAGTCGGGGCTGGCATGGAAGCTCCTCCACAATTAGAGACCCGGAGTCTTTCGTCCTGTGGCTCTTCCGTCTGTGGCTGAACACTGCACGCTTCAGTCAGCAGGAAAGAGCAGGGGTGAGAAGGGAGTTCTCCTCTTGAAGGGCACCCCTCAAAAGTTACATACGACACTTTCACCCCATCCAAGCCACCCAGAGGGCTGGTAAACGTGGTACTTATTCTGGGAAGCCATGGGCTTAGCTCAAAATCAGGGGCTCCACTATTAAAGAGGGAAAGAATCATGGATTCAGGGGCAGGCATCTAGCAGCCTTGGCCACGAAGGGCCATTATTATACGTGTAATTGATGTGTTTGTCACCTGGAGGGCCCCAGGCACACAACAGTGACGTTGATCTGTCTTCCTCTACTCCTCCCTTCAACCTCCTTAAATAAAAGTCACCTTCACTAAATTTGGGGGCCAGGGGGACTGACCCTGACTGCACTTGGTCAGAACATGCTGCAGCCATGGTCTTGTGGGGTCACCTGATTCCTAGCCACTTCCCTGCTCTGCCTCGTCCACTTTGCAGCCGTGTCTTCCTGGAAACACCCACTCCCTCCTTTTCCCAAAGCACCTGCATCACACACTGATGTATGTAGTGGATTCTACCAAAGGCCTGTGGAGCAAGAGAGGAATTTTACCACCACAGGTAGGAAGTAACCCAGAACTGAAGGTCAAATCTCCGTCTTCCTAAAAATTCATTTCCTACCAAAAAAATAATTTCTTACTCCCTGTGTGTCTTTGTGGGTCCTGGTGTCCTCTAGATCTCTCCCCTCTCGCCTCTGGGCCCCTCACCCTCTCTCCCGGGATGCCCATAGAAACGCAAGGGTTACTTCTGTTATTCCATCTCTGCCTCGCTCTCACTGAGCCAGGCCACGCTCTCGGGACCTCATCTTTAGTAACCAAACAAGCCCGTTAAGTTATCGCCAGACAGAAGGAGCCATTCCCTTCTCAACGGGGATGTTCTGACTTTCTCGCGGGACATTCAGCTGTAACTACAGTCCGCTTTTAAAACATTTTTTTCTGCTACATGTAGAAGATAGAAAGGCTGTCTCCACGTTCAGTGGGAAAACACCGCAGAGACAAAACAGGTATAAGTGATGCCACACTCAGGAGAGGAGAGGCTGGGAAGTCCCTCTTCCCGATAAATTGTAAAGGAGGGGGCTGGCGCGGCCCTTCCCAGCCTCGGCACTTCAGGCTGGACAACTCTGTCGTGGGGGCTGCCCTGTGCTTTGTGGGACGTTGGGCAGCACCTCCGGCCTTTACCCACCAGATACCAGTAACAACCCACCTACCCCTACCCCTGGTAGTGACACCAAAAATGTGTTCAGAAATCATCAAATATATCCTGGGCATGCAAAGTCGCCCCTGGTTGAGAACCGTGGGCCAGAGGAAAGACACAACAGTGCAGACACAGGGCACGGCTGGGTAACCTCGCTCTGGGCCTTCCGACTCGAGGTTCTCACAGCTCACTTGAGGTCACTTGAGTGACCAGGATGAGCTGGCACGGAGCCAGAAGCACAGCGATAGGTAGTGAAAGGGTCTTCACTACCAGTGAAGAAAGAGGCAGTGGAGAGAGTGGCTGATTATCTAGGTAGATATTGGTTGAAACAGATTCCACATCCCCATCTGCTCAGGGACAGTGACACCTCTGGGAAGAGGGGTGGGGAGGGGCTGAATGGCTAAACACAACCCTGCCCCAATCTCAGAGGACCCCCAAGCACAAGACATCCCACCAGAGCCTAGTGTATTATCTTCCTGCCCAAAGAACAGCCCGGGTTTTACAAAAGTAGATTCCAAGGGTTGGGAGGGTCATACATTGTGTATCCAGAGGTATAGAGAGACGGGAAGCCCTGAGTCCTGGACCCACGCTGATTCTCTGCACGAGCTTGGGCTGTGCATTCTCTCCAGGTTCAGGTGAGTGGTCTCTGTCATGAACAGATGGAGCCAATCACTCTGGGAGGAGTCTTCTGGCTCCGATGCTGGCCCCACGCAGCCTGCCTCATGCCCGTCCAGCTCAGTCTCCATCTACCCAATGTTTTCAATCAGCCACCCAGCCTTCACTGAGCCCACTCTATGCCAGGCTCGGTGGCAGGTGACGATGTCAAAAATGGGCAAAGTGAGAACATCAGGTTTCTGCTTCCTATACTCAGGGACAAGGGATGAGGGATTCAGGACACACCCTCTGCTGTGGCCTTCCACACAGCCTCTGCAGAGAGATTTTCCCACACGGCGCCTCATTTCATCTCAAGTTCAATCCCAGCCCTGGTTTCAAGGAATTTATAGTCGCGTTAGGAAGACAAGACTAACACACATTTCTATTTTATTTTGCCAATGGTGAAAAATGCCACCTTCCCCACAACAGCAACCTGTAAAGCATGTCCTGAAAATAACTTGGTGTATATTAGCTCTGTTTCATAACTTTTAACCCTTCATGTGAGCTTTTAAATTTTACTTTAAAATCCCCGAAGAACAAGTCCATCCTTTGGAGTTCATCCCCAGCATTCTTTGTTCTCCCTCTCACCAAGGAGCAGGTGGCTCTCTGGTCCGCCTAAGGATGCACCAGATGGTCTGACCAGACCATCCCCCTAGAGTTGGTCCATTCTGCTGTGAACTGAATATCTGTGTCCCCAAAATTCATATATTGAAACCTAATCCCCAAGGTGATGGCATTAGGATGCGAGGCCTTTGGGAGGTGATTAGGTCATGAGGGTGGAGCCCTTGTGAATGGGATTAGTGCCCTTATGAAAGAGACCCCAGAGCACTCCCTCTTCCCTTCAGCCATGTGAGGATGGCATCTCTGAACCAGGAAGCAGACCTCGCTGGACAGAATCTGCCAGTGCCTTGATCTTGGACTTAGTCTCCAAAACTGTGAGAAATAAATTTCTGTTGTTTACAATTCACCCAGTGTGTGGTGCTTTGTTATAGCAACCCGAACGGACCAAGACTCCTCCAGGTGCTGGAGTCCGAACTCCTGTTGTTTCCACATCTCATTCCAGGTGCTCTCAGCGGCTCCAGAGCTGCGGTTTCGAGCGACCCCGCCCCACTCACAGCTGCGCAGGTGCCACTGTGTGTCAGTGTATGACTTAAGCGTCATTGTCATCAGACTGGCCCCAGGGACAAATGGGACCCTGCCAGGTTCGGATTCCAATTTGTGGATTCCTCCTCTATGCAGGACAATTTTGTGCCTGAAAGATTTTAGAAAGTGATGTGGTACTGGTAACTACTAAAGCCCCCCTGCAAGCTCCCCTTTAGAGCAAAAAGAATGCAACATCAGTCCAGGAAAGCCCTGCCCTGCTGGCTTTGCAGCAGGAAATGAATGTTCAGTCCTTTCAAGAGTCATGTGCGGAGGTGGTGGCAGAGGGATAAATTGGGAGTTCAGGATTTGCAGATACTAACTACTATGTATAAAAGAGATAAACAGCAAGGTCTTACTGTAAAGCACAGAGAACTACATTCAGTACCTTGTAATAGCCTATAATGAAAAAGAATATGAAAAGGAATATATATATATATATATGTGTGTGAATCACTATGCTGTACACCAGAAATTAACACAACAATGTAAATTGACTATACTTCAATTTTTTTAAAAAAAAAATTCATCTGGGTGCAGGAGCATGGGCCACAGGTGAGCTCAGAATCTTAGGTAATCAGGCAGCACATGGGTGGCTCTGAAAGGAAATTGCTTCTACCACAAGTTTACCTCGGTCTCAAGCTATAATTCGCACAGACCCCTGGTCCCACATGAGGCAGCTTCCACCAATCTTGTGAGAAGAAATGGGTGGGAAGGACTTGGAATCAGAGACACGACAGTTAGACCAGAGCCTCTGCTGACACTCCTCCCAGATGACCAGCTCTATTGACCAACGCAGAGCTGGAGATGGAGCAAGACACAGGCACACCTCCCCACGTGTCAGGGTGCACCCTGTAGCCAGGGAGAAAAGCAGCAATTGAGAAAAGTGTGGCTAGGTCACACTGTGGATAGACCGAGTGAGGGGGCTACCAGGTGGGTCACAGCTCCTCCTCGCCACACCCTACACAGCCAGCCTCCCTGTCCCCGTCCGTGGAGACCTCACAGGGAACCCCACCCTGCAGCAGGGCTGAAAGGATGTGCCCGTGTTCAGGAAGAAGTCGGCAGCGGGCGTGTCATTATGGAGGAGAGCATCTCTACCCACACTTCAGAGGCATCCCCCTAAATCCCAGCTCTGCAGTGACGCACACACAGATCTCACAACAAGGAGTTTTCACTGGACAGTGCAGCACTGCATGTCACAGGAACGCCATGGACAAGTCTTCACAGACAAGGCCAACCGTGAGGCGAGTCTTGGAGAGTGAGAGTGGCGAGTCGAGCAGGGCAGGACCTGCAACGGCACTGCCAGGCACCCGGGGGCTAAGCCCAGGTCTAGAGCCAGGGAGACGCCATCCGGTGAGGATGGGGTGCTGAGAGAGAGGGGCTGGCCCCGTCAACATCTGTTGTGTCCCCTTGGCCAAGCACGTCGTCCCAGGAGCTGCCCCTTTACCAAAGTCACCTGCAGCTTCTCTGCATTTTACTCATTTCCAAACCGCACATTTGACAGTTACCCGGCACATTCAATATCTGCCAGTCAGTTGGCAAAAAGAGGGAAACCGTAAGGACTCTGTCCTCAGCAAGCAGCCTTTTGTGCCTTCCTCAGGGGCAAGTCTGATGTGAGTTGGGTCTCTAATAAGCAGCGGCACTTACAGTCCCTTCCAGAGCCCGCTCCTCCACCAAACACCCGAGGTCCCGAGAGTTGGTGCCTCTGCGAGAGGGAAGCTAATTGCCTCATGAATGTCCTAAGACCTGGGCTGAAGGGCTCAGCCCAAAATCAAGCAGTACCTCTGTGCCCTTCAGGACACCTGTGTGGAGGGACAGTGACAGGAGCCGAGCCGTCGTCAGCTCTGCCCCATGCTCTGCGCTGCTGGGCTCTTTGCCTCCCACTTGGCTGTTCTCTTTGCACCTTCCTCACCTCCTCTCTAAGTCCCCGTCTCTGCCCCAGATGCCTCATCATGCATCACTAGTTATTATTGCAGGGAAACTGCTTGCTAATCAAAAAGGAGGGAGGGAGGGAGGGAGGAAGGAAGAAAAGAAAGAGAGAAAAGAAAGCAAGCTTCACTGCAGCCCTCTCTCCCTTCTAGGGGTGTGATTAGCTCACTCTGGGTCCATCGGTTACAAGTCTGGATAGTGTCCCGATAGCCTGGAAGGGCCTCTTGGAAGGAGAAGGGTAGAGCCCCTGACAAGGGCGGCTAAGAGCAGCCTGGAGAGACTTGAATCGATCTGCCCAAGGCAGTAAGGTGAAACCTGAGTGTCTGGGGGCAGGCCAGGGAAGTGAGGAAAAGAAGAGGCAGAGAAGGATCTTCAGAAAAATGGGAACTGACCAAGAGGGTCTCAGAAGGACTAGGAAGGAGGTCAGCCAATGAGAAAGGCACCAACACGGAAACAGTCAAGAATTTAGGACTGGAATGCCTGAGGTCACCTTTTAGGTTGTTTTCTGGGCTGTACAGTGAGATCACTTCCCCAGCATTCACAATGACCCCCAAGATCTTTACTGATCATCCGCTACATGCAACAGCTTTTGGTTGGCGATGCTTCGGGATAATGAAAAGGGGGGACTGTCCACCGGGGGTCAGAATGGCACGAAGAGGGGGCAGCAAGCACAGGAGCTACCACACACTTAAGGGACAGGTGTCTACAGAGATGCAGTCACAGGGAGGTTAACCTAGAACAGAAGCTTCACCCCTGGGGCATCCCCAGAGACATGGGGAGGCATTGGGTGCACCCTACCTTCTGCAGGATGGGGCTTCAGCCACTTCCCAGCATCCTAAGGGAAGGGGTCCCCCAGGGCCAGAGGATGGGGGGCAGCTGGGTCAGAGAACTAATCACTGTTTAGCCTCATTCCCCCATGATCCTTCCACCAGCCCTGAGAATAACCCTCCTGTATGGCCACCCAGAGCCCCATATAAAGCCCAACTTCCCTGCGGGACAGTCACAGTTCCGAATCCCCAGGGCAGTTTGACATTAAATAAAGCCCTCTACGCTCCTTTTCCCATCTGCTCCAAGTTTCATTCTACTGAGTCCTCTTAACCGTGAGATCAGCTTCATTTGACCTTCCTGGTGTCCCCGAGCAGCACGCTCCCTCTGATTCCCCAGCTGTCATCACCTGGCAGAGCAGAAAGACGCAAAGCCATTACACGTGGCCACCTTGTTGCCGGAGCCTCTCCAGACCGCTTCCCTAATGACTGATTTTCCTGCCAGTTAGCATCTAAGTCTCTTGCAGCCAGACCTTAAGCTATTGCTAATTTTAAAACAATGGTAAGACATTAAACTCTAAACTCTTCTGCTCTGGTTTCTAAGCAATGGCTCTTGTGAACTTCCAACTCACTTATAAGGTGTGATTATAAAATAATAAAGCTGATTATTTAAACAAATGCCTCAGAAAACATTCTTTTTATTTTTGAAAGGCAAAAGTTAACAACAACAACAAAAAAAAAACTCTTAACCTGTACTTAGACTTTTAGAAAATAATGTATCAAGAATCACTTTATTTTAAATGCTACTGCAATGAGGCCATCAAGGTAAATTGAGTTTTTATAGGGTTTACTATCATGCACCTGTGCAGCTTTAAGAAATCTGTTATTTGTAATAACCTATAATTTAAAAGAGTATGAAAAGGAATATATACGTATAACTGAATCACTATGCTGTACACCAGAAGTGAACATATTGTAAATCAACTGTATGTCAGTTAAAAAATTTTAAAGAAATCTGTTACTATTATATCTTTCACTAAATCCTTATTGATTTTTACACCAACCATTCTTTTATGATGTACAGTCATCTAAAATTGTTTCCATTGGGGGAGGGTACAACTCAGTGGTAGGGTGCGCACTTAGCATGCACGAGGTCCTGGGTTCAATCCCCAGGAGCTCTATTAAAAAATAAATAAACCTAATTACTTCCCCAAACAAATTATATATTTTTTGAGCATTTAAAATAATAATAAAAATACATTTTAAAAATAAGTAAAATAAAAATGTTTCTAAAGAGTCACTTTGGAAGGCCCTATGCTTCAGATTCGTTTCGACACCTTTGAGCACTTGAGATAGACTAGACCCACTGCTCGTGTGCTTCTTATGGTCCCTGTGTGGTCAGACCACCAGGATGCCTTGTCCTGTGTGAACCGTGGACGGTGGCCCTGGTCAGCCAGGCCGAGCGCCCTTCAGTTCCTACTGGACTGTCCACCACCTGGGGGAGAAGTGGGTCCTGCAGACTCGAAGTTGGAACAGAAAAGCCCCAGGAGGAAGCGCTCCCAGCCTTGTGCAGCGAAGGGCAAATGAGCAGCCACGCAGAGGCCGGCTGGGAAATCCAGGGGCGCTCATCGCCTCTGTGTGCCCCCGGTCACTGGGAGCAAGACACGCTGGCAGAGTGCCTGCCATCTCCCGAGCCCCGCAACAGAGGCCCCTCGGGGAGAGGCAAAGATGACCAGTAGTCAGTCCCCCTTTGGACGACAGACAAGGGAACAGGCAGAACATGTGGGGACTCTAACAAAGACCTGAGCTGTGTGTTGTAGGAGGTTTAGATGAACCACGAAGCCTAGAGAAGTCTTCCTGGAGGAGGTGATGTCTGAGCGAGGACATGAAGGCTCAAAGGGTTTCTCCAGGCCAAGAAGGACGGAGTTCGTTTACAGGAAGAGGGAAAGACAGGCAAACGCAGGGAGAACTCAAGTACAGTTAACAGGATGTGAGCTCTCGTGGCTGGGGTATCAGGCACGCGGCAGCAGGAGGTATAAGGGCAGGTGAGTCTGAAAAGGAAGACGAGAACTTTCTGTGCCAAGCTGACGCGGAAGGCTTTGTCCTGCAGGCAAAGAGGAGGGAGCCATCTGTCCCTTCAGGACCTGGGCAAGCTCCAGTCCATCTGTTCGTGCAACGTGGGCAGGTGGGCTGCAGAAAGGGCCTGGCACAACCTCCTCCCCTGCACTGAGCCAGGACAGACCCTGGAAAAGTCAGCGGCCTGCAGGGGCTGCCCCTGGAGGTCTGGCCAAGCCGGGGACGCAGCATCTGCGAGGAGGATGAGCTTGCTGGGTTGGGAAGCAGACACAGGGGTTCCCCAAAGCTCAGCTGAGTGATGGCCGTCACAAGATATCCAGCTGTGCCCCAAGATGTTCACCAGAAGGGATTCCAGCCCCAGAAGGCACCAGGCAAGTTCCCTAATCGTAACTCAGAGCAAGGACCAAGCCCCACGCACTGACTGAGTCAACAGAATGGGATAGAAGATGTAAACAGCCTGGTCCTTGAGGGGGTCATCACTGGGGTATCAGACCCCTTGTCTGCTTTCCAGCAGAGGAGACTCAGAGAGTGCCAGAAGCCCCGGAGCCCCTTCCTCAGCCCTCACACCCCCAGCCTGGCTGCACAGGAAGTCACAGTTTCCCCGCTCCTCAAAGTCAAGCCACACAGGCCCTTTCAATGTTATGGATTTTACTGCTAATCACTACCAAAATCTAGAGATGTCCGTTCAGTAAACTGTCCAGTGGGTGCTCCGGGGGAACCACTGGGCATGGTGCTAGGGGAACAGACAGGGACACAGGGTCACACAGAGGTGATGAGCCCCCCCCCCCCCGAATTTGGCAGTCCCAGGTAGGGAGAGTGGGGTGGGGAGAGCAGAGGGTCATGCAGCAGAACAGAGGGGCCCCCAGCCTGAGAGGGGCTCCAAGCATTTCCTAGAAGAGTCACCAGAGGACAAGCAGGAATTCACTAAACAAAAGGTGTTCCAGGCAAAGGAGCAGAAGGTACAAAAGTCTGCAGGGAAGAGAAGGTTCTAGAAATCCCAGACACTCGCAAAGGTCTCTTAGTGTCTTTCCTAGAGCAAGGGAGGCAGTGTGCCCAAGGGTCAGGCCAGTCCGGCGGGTGGAGGGTGAGGGAGGTGCTGGGACTGCCCAGGTTCACACTCCAGCTCCAGTCCGGACGCCGGCAGGTTACGCCAGCATCCTGGCCTTTGGTTTCAGGCAGCAAGAATAATGTTCACCACAAAGGGTGGGCTCTGTGAGCACTGATTTCTCCTATTTGTCCCTGAAATATGAGAGCTGCCACTGCCTGGACCGAGCAGGGCAGAAGCCCAGTTAAGGACAGGTGCAGGGACAAGCTTGCTCCTAGGCCCTGGGCAGCAGCTGAGCCACTTGGGCCTCACTCCGCTGCTGGGCCCTGAGGGCCTTTTGGCCCCAGCATGGCAAGTGCAGTGAGCTTCACCTGAACCTTCCTTCCCACAGTCAGCCTCGCGGTGGCCTCCGCCTCTGTCAGTCTCATGCCCTGGGCTGAGATCCTGATGGTGTCTGCTCGCGCCCAGAGCCCACTTCAGCTGACACTGAATCTAGGGCATCCCCCCAGCTAGAACCCCCACCCCGCACCCACACACATCAATCCACCAGGAAGGCCTGTGCGTGAGCTCCCACACCGTGAACAGGTGCATGCCCACACTCACACGTACACACAGGTGCACGTGCGGCAGGTCCTGTCACACAAAGCCACCCTCTCTGCTTGGCCCACCTCTCTGTGTCACCCCTCTCCGTCACCCAGCTCATCCTTCTCCCGTCTTCCCAGCCCTGTCCCCCAGGGCACACTGAATTTACAGGGGCCCCTCCCTGGTCACACCCTCTGGGAAGGGAGCCAGGGCCCAGGTGCAGAACCACCAGGAACTTCTCTCCTTCCCGCTCTGGGCAGAGTGCACCCTCCTGGCAGCTCAGAGACCGGGGTCTCCTCCCAACACCTTCCCAATCCTGGGCATGGGCAGCAATGCCTTTGTCTTCAAAATGAGGTTAACAAACCCGCCTCAAAGGGTCAGACGGTGTGGGATTAAGCGGCCCCGGAGGCCTTAGGCAGCACCATTGCCCCCTGGCAGAGCCGGCCGCTCCCCATCTGCTCCTCCTGCTGGCCCACAGCTGCCCTGCCACGGCCACTGCATGACTGCTCCTCTGAGAGGCTGCGTGCCCTCAGGAGACCAGCAGCGTGTGCACACGCACACATGTACACACACGCGCGTGCATACACGGCCACCACCCTTCACTGGCCCCAGAAGAGCTCTTCTGACTTTTTCCCCCAATAACAGGAATGAGCCACCCTGAAACTTCCACCTTCTTCAGGCAGCTCAGGGATCACAGGTGACCAAGTGATGGAGGTGATCACAGTGAGGCCCGTCTGCAGCCAGATACCAGGGGAGCTCTGGTCAGTGCTGAGAAAACCAGCGTGCCCAGAGCTGGTTTGCTGTGGGGGCCCAATTACATAGGGTCCATGTGAGTCTGGGTTAAGGTCAAGATAAGGCCAAGTTAGGGGCTTAGCCAAATACAGTCCCAGGTTAAAGTCAGTACAGGCTGGGTTCATGGACTGTGTAGGGGACAAGAGTATGGCTAGATCAGTGGTCAGCATGGGGCCAGCTTCCGAGGCCAGTGTGGCACCCAGCAAGGCATCATGACCCTGGGGGCCAGACCCCAGGCCTGGGATCCCATTAGGACAACCTCTATATTCAGAACAGTCAGGTGGCTCTTTGCTCTCCCAAATCCAGGACCACATGGAAGTAGGGCCCACCGGAGGCAAGAAGCCCTGAAGGTGAGTCGTGTCAGGCCCCAGGGAGCAGCCCCCCCACTGCAACACCCCCACGTCCAGACGTTGGAGCTGCCCCTGCAGGCCCTGTGCACACAGAAAGACCGGCCCAGATTGTTGCAGAGAGGCCAGTGCACAGGTACACTGCGGCTGTGACCGTGGGGTGCAGCTTGCTGATGGCTGCACCCTCCCAGCACCACTGGAGTCTCCTCAGGATAATTATTTATTATTCATAGTCATCAGCATCTTCATTAATTATTCATATGATCCTTAATTATTATCCTTAACAATAAGAGCAGTAAATAGCAGAAAAGTCCTTGAGGTGCCTAAGGCCCAGGGCCGGGTGCCTCCGGGCAGTTAGACCAGCTACTGCCCCCAGGGCAGTGGGGGGACCACAGACCCCCATCCACTGCCCCGCCCTGCCCCTGCCCCTCCCACTGGGGCTCAGGGGACCGCAGGAGGAGATGGTCCCAAGGGCTGGGGGAGGAGCTGTGCCTTCCTGTTCCTCTCCCCTCCGCGGCCAGGGCCTCCTGGGCAGGGCCTCCACGGGGAGGGGCCCAGACAGTGCGCTGAACCCTGGGTGAGCCATGTGTCCACACTGGGCAGCCCCACTAACTTCCTGGGTCTGAGCCGTGTCTGTGCAGGGGCTGGGAGGTGAGGGCCCCCAGCTGGCCCGGCAGGGAGAGGCGTCGAGCGGGGCCATCTTGGGGTAGCTCCTCGCACGCCATAAACTGGGAAACCTGCAAAAGAAATGGAGTGAGAAGCCAGGAGTGGAGGATGGGGGGAAGGTCAGAGGACAGAGAGGGTCAGGAGGGAGGCCGACAGAAGAGGGCAGGAGGGGATAAGGAGATGGGCCAAGGCAGACAGAGCAGGACTCCGACCACAAAGGGGAGGCCCAAGGTTGGAAGGAGAGAAATGCACTCTCAAGGGCAAGAGCCAAACCCAGCAGCTCGGGGCCTCGGGAGCTTCCACCTGCCACAGGGGAGAGCCAAGGCCGTAGCTGCTTCCTTCCCCAGGGAACGTGGCAGCTGAATTCAAAACCAACCCAGAATAAGGGACCCTGAGCTGGGACAGAAGCTGGATGGAAAGAGAAACAATGTTCCTTCCTCCAATCTAGAAAGAACTCAGGGACCCAAAAACAGAGGCAGGCTGGCGGCCAGGCCTCGGAAGGCCAGGGAGAGTGCCAGGGCAGGCGGGAGGGGGTTTGTGGGTGCTGACGAGTCTGCTGTGAGATCTCTGCGGGGGCGGCTGTGAAGGGAGACTGGCACATTTGCTGACGTGGGCTCTGGTGTCTGCAAACAGGAGCAGGCAGCATATGGGAGGGGGGAGCAGATGCCAGAGGAAGTGGGGATCAGAGCCCAGGCCACCTCTGGTAGCCAGAGGAGCCCCTTCTAGGGGCCCAGACACAGCTCTCCTGTCAGGAGGCCACTCAGGAGAGGACAAAGGACAACAGAAGCCCATCTCTGGCAAGAGAGGAGAGATGCCGGCCAGGAGTGCTACCCTGGGGCTTAGCCAAAGCCTTGAGGACAACCCTGCAAAGGGCCCAGCATGAGAGCCACTGGTTGGCAGTAGAGCCAGACCCAGGGGGTGCCAGTCACTGCAGGGACCTGGGACCCTGTCCCAAGGGGACCCCGGCATACAAACCCACCACCAGGCCTTGGGCTCAACAGTCCCCTCTACTTGTAGCCATGACACAGGCACCATGAGTAGATCTGGCCATGCAGGTGACACTGGGGGAGCACATGTCACTCAACTGGCTGATTTCCTTGGCCCAGCTGTCTAGGGGCTTGGTTTGAGGGCTCTCCTGCCTTGCTCTGTCCTCACAGCTCCTGGAGCACAGCCTGGGAGGAGGGCAGGAACAGGGTGGGAGGAGCCTGGGGCCCAAGGCCGAGCAGAAAGGGTAGCAAAGCAGGTCTGGGAGGGAATCAGGGTAGAAAAGGCAGGGCTAGAATGCTCAGAACTTACCTGAGAAAGCGAGTCCAGGGTGAGGGTGGGGATGGGGCTGACGGGCAGCAGAGGGGAGGTGGAGGTAGGGCCAGGCCCCGGGGTGGTCACAGCACTGTAGGCAGGTGGGACCAGCGTCATCTGCCTCTGCAGCAGCTGCAGAACGGTGGCCATGTCTGCACTCAGCCGGGTCTCCAGCCTGGGGCAAGAAGGAGGAGGATGCTCTGGGTCTCCAGGAGATGGAGACACGAGTAACTGTGACTTCGGGACCACCCTATGGACAGCCAGCTGGTCAACCCCAGGCTCACTCTTCATTCTAGGTGTGGCAGCCCCTGGTTCAGCTCTGAATGCAAGAAGACGGTCAAGCTACTGGACACTCAGACAGGACTGGACAGAGCGGACACCCCTGCACCCTGCAACACTGCCAGAAACCCACAGGTCACAGAGCAGTACTCCCACGCCCAACACCTACTAGACCGTCCCCCTTGACACACACAGCTGGGCCTAAGCTGGATCCCAGGGACCACCCTCACCTGTTGAGCTGCCTCTGGAGGGCATCCAGCCTGCTCTCCATGTCGCCCCGGGACCGCCGGCCCGGGCTGGAAAGAGGGATGTTGAGGAGGCTGGGGGCGGGGGCGGGGCAGCGAGGCAGCTCCTGGTACTGGCGGCCCCGGCTGTCCCCCCAAAAGCTGAAGATGTTGGACACTCCTGAGAAGGCGCCTGGAGCCAGAGAACTGGGTTGAGATGGGGACAGATGCCATTTCCCGCCCACCCGGGCAGCCCTGGCCCTACCTGACAGGGGGTTACAAGTGTCACTGCTCTTCTCTCCGTCCTCAGTCAGGGGGTCCCCACCCGGCAGCTCTCCGGGGGGCCTGGGGCTGGAGAAGGGCACCAGGCGGAGGGGGCTGGAGCTGCGGCCTGGGCCCTCATCCTCACTGCTCTCAGGGCTGGAGGGGCCGCTGGACAGGCTCTCCCCCCATGGCCCCACCTGCCGGCCCCGGCCACTCGGCCCTGCCCCCGCCCGGCTGGGCCCCAAGGCTGACACCTCCCCTGGCTGTTCCGGGTCTGTGGGAAACAGAGAATGAGCCTCAGAGGGGCAGGAGGCACGGAAGGGAGGAGGGGTGGAGCAGAGGGAAGAGGAGGAAAGGGCCCGGGTCAGGGGGATGGGAGCAGCCCTGGGAAAGGACCGCACAGGACCCCCTGGTTTGTCCCAGGTGGTTTCTTCTGCTCTCTTTCCCCACTTTCAAGAGGACTGAGAACTCCCAGTGCAGGACCAGGTCATCTCTGACCTCTGGTTGCACAAGCACGGGCCACGGCACTGCTGGGCGGGGCTCTTGGGACCCCGTACCCTCAAACCCCGTTCTGGCCTCCTCGCCCTCCTTTGCCCTGTCTTTTCTCCCATCATCAGTTCAAGGCAGCGCCCACCAAGACGCCAGTCCTGGAGGACCAAGCAAACTTAGGCACGCCCCTGCCCTGGAGGGTGGAAGAGGGCTTCCTGGAGGAGGTGACAGTTCAAATGGGCTTGAAGGGATGGGCAGCGTTTGGAGAGCTGGGGTGAGTAGTGGGAAACACTGAAGGTGGGGCACGAGGTCTGTGGAGCCTGTGTGGAGCAGACCGGCCCGCCCACCGCGCTCCGCCCTCCTCCCTGCCTCCCCTAGGCCGCGCCCCCCGCCCGCCTCCCGGCTCACCTGCACCCCGCCCCCTCCGCTCCCCCGCCTCACCCTTGTCCGTGCGCCTGCGGAAGGACAGCTTGCGCTTGCGCTGCCGGCTGAAGCCGCCCTCCAGCTCTGCACTGCCGGGAGAGCCAGGGATCATATTGGTCTGGAACCGAAAGCGGTGTCAGGGCCTTTGCGCGCCCTCCCACCCTGCCCGGTCCCGCCCAAACCCCCTCATTAACAGAAAAGGTGGGGCTGGGAGTGCCGGCTCTGGGGGATTGACTTCTGTCCCAGGACCAGGGCTGAGACTGGTATTTTTCACAACCTGATCTGACCCAGCTACCGTTTGACAGGCAGGGAAACAAGGCCAGAGAAGGTCACACAGGGAAGGGGCAGCCACCCAGCATGCAGCCTGCCGCGCCGCCCACTTACATCTCGCAGATTGAAGGTGATCTCCAGGCTGGACCAGAAGTGGTCGGAGAACTCGGGGTACATGTCCAGCACCTCCAGCAGGTCGTCCCGGTGGATCTTGTGCAGGTCACAGTAGGTGAGGGCCCGCACATCCCCGTTGGACTTCCCAGGCCTTGCATACAGGTTCAGAGGCTCTCCGAAGATGTCATTCTTCCCTGGAGGCCACCAAGAGGGGGGCTCAGCCCCTGGGGTGGCAGCAGAGGCAGCAGGCACCTGTCTTCTGGGCATTCTCACCCTGGGCCAGGCACCTCCCCTCAGTCTGGTCAGCAGCCTCCAGAGCCAAGGAAGCATCAGCCAGCCCCATCCTCCCGAGGCTCCCAAAGGCAGGACATGTGCAGAGCCCCAGGGGTAAAGGGCCAGGGACCTTGTGCCTCCCAGCTACTGGGCCAGCCAGCAGCTCCAGCCCAGATGCCAGGATCTGCCCACGGCCCTGGCTTCCTTGGGTTCCAACTCTACTTGTACTCCCCAAAGCCCGTGTTCCAAACACCCTCCTGGCCAATTCCTACCCCCTCATTAACTGTTCTTCAAACTACAGATCATAACACAGTAGTGACTCAAGACCAGCATTTTGTTTACTGAAAGAAAATACGGCAGCACAGCTACAGCACAGCACAGAACAGAAACCGCCAGAACGCAGTACGGCAGCCGGCGTCCGGCAAAACTTTGGTTTTAGTTGTGTTTGGGGGCGTTTGTGGCATGAGTGTGTGTTTATGCTGAACTGAGAAGTTAAAATCTAAAAAGGCCCACCGTGACACATCTGCCCTGAGGTGTCCAGGGCCAAGGGAAGGACAGGCAGAGGGCAGGAAGTCCCCAGTGCCCAGGCACACGTGCCCACGTGCACAGGGAGTGGGGAAAGCAAGGGGTGGGAGGGGAAGAGGGGCAGGACTCCCTCGGCTTGGGAGGCGAGGGCTTGGCTGTATTGCCTGAGGCTGCAGGGAACCACGTGGCCCTTGGTAAAATCAGATGCATAGCCTGTCTCCACTGCCCACCTTGGAGCATCTGGATTTGGTCCTGTTTTAAGGAGCAAGAGTGTCACTGCCTATGAAGAGACCCCAAATGGAAGGCCCCAGAATTCAGCAGCCCACCCCATGCGGGGCTCCTCTCTGCCACGCCCCTGGAGAGCCTGAGTTTAAGTGAATTAAAGGAGCTCAAGGTCCCAGTGGGTAGTCCCCAGTCCACAGCCCCCAGGGCTATGTCCTTCCAGGGCTCGGACCTCTCCAGGCCTCAGCAGGCAGTTCAGGCCCAGCTCCCGGTCCCCGCCATACCCAGGATGGCCACCACAACATCGCCCCGCAGGATCTCGATGGAGCCCCGGGAGATGAAGTAGAGGGCAGTGAGCAGGTCCCCAGCGTGCACCAACGTGTCCCCTGGTGGCGCGTGCGTCGTCTTGAACTTCATGGCCAGGGCCCGCAGGCAGCCCTTGGTGGCCCCTCGGAAGGGCTTACAGTGCTGCAGCAGCGAGCGGTTCAGGTGCAGGCAGATGTCGGCCTGCAGGCACTCGGGGAAGCCCTTCAGCACCTGGGGGAGGGGGGCTGGCTCAGCATGCCCTCTTCTGGGACCCTACGCCCACCCCCCACCCAGATGTCCTGCAGGAAGCACCAGAGCATCCAGCATGGGGCCAGGGACCTGGGTGCCCATTCCAGCTCACCCGTCCCACCCCTTCTAGCTGTGTAGCCCTGGGGATGACGCCTCACTGCTCTATCCTCCAGGTTCTTATGTGTGAGGTGTGGAGACCAGCTCCTGCCTGGGGCTCTTGTAAGGATTAAACATGATCACCTAGAGCCTGGTCTGGCCCCCGCCCCAAAGTGAGAGCTCTCCCCGTCAACAAGCTCACAGGCAAAAGGTGGGTGACGTACCTCTCAGGGTCCTCCCCAGTGCTAACTGGGACCTCCTGAACATGGAGTGTGACTCTGGTGGGCTGATCCATGCTCACTGCACCAAGAGGAGTCCCCACGGTCACCCTGCTCCCTCCAGTCCCCACCAGCCCGTGGCCAAGTGCAGTGGCCTCACCGCGTTCATGTCGATGCCATTGGTGTAGGACCAGGCATGCTGGAAATACTCCTCAAGGCGCTGGCGCAGTGGGTTGGGGATCTGGTGGAAGCGGATGAACTCCCGCACACGGAGCATCTGCGTGTGGTAGCGGGCCGTGCCCGAGTACAGCCGCTGAATGATGGCCGACACATTGCCGAAGATGCTGGCATACATGAGGGCTGGGAGCAGGGTGAGTGGGGCCATCAGTATCTGAAGGACCCCATCCGCCCTTGCCCCAAGTCAGGGACACATGCAGTCATGTCTCAGTGTGAGCACACACTCGCGATGCACACACACAGACGCCCAGGAACACCCGCCCCTCCGCTCTGCCTTGTGCCTCTACCCTGGCGTCCCAGCACCCAAATGTGCCATGATGGAGGTCCCTGGGACTTAGAGACCCCACTCTGGCTCATCTAGCACCCTCCCTCTCCTCTGTCCTGGGCTCTTCCTGGACCCTGGACTGCTGGCTTTTCCTACCCCCGGCCCCGGGGGCACTCACAGCCGATAAGCATGACACAGATGGAGAAGATCTTCTCGGAGTTGGTGTTGGGTGAGACATTGCCAAAGCCCACGCTGGTGAGGCTGCTGAAGGTGAAGTAGAGGGCGGTGACGTACTTGTCCTTGATGGAGGGGCCGCCCAGGCCGCTGCTGTTGTAGGGCTTGCCGATCTGGTCGCCCAGGTTGTGCAGCCAGCCGATGCGGGAGTCCATGTGCGGCTGCTCCATGTTGCCAATGGCATACCAGATGCAGGCCAGCCAGTGCGCGATGAGTGCGAAGGTGCACATGAGCAGGAAGAGCACGGCCGCCCCGTACTCCGAGTAGCGGTCCAGCTTCCGCGCCACGCGCACCAGCCGCAGCAGCCGCGCCGTCTTCAGCAGCCCGATCAGCTGGAAGCGGGTGGGATATTCAGTGTTGGGGGCAAATGAGGAGCCGGGGCTCTGCAGCCCTCGGGGGCGGTGGCAGGGGGCATCGGAGGTGAGATCTCCAAAGACTTCCTCCCAGAACCTCTTCATAATAGAAGCACCTCCCAGGCGATGGGCCCAGCACAGAGTCACATTAATCTTCATGCTAGCTCTGTGACAAAGGGTTCACGGTCCCCATGATGAGAATGAGGAAATGGGCTCAGAAAGGTGCACCCACCCTAAGATGCCTGGCCAGAGGACCCACTAGCTTCCGGGACACTTCCATGTGACTCAGAAGCCAGTGGCCACTTTGGACAGACACATTAGGGAAAGGGGAGCTACTCTGGGCCTCTAAAACCAGGGAGAAGCTCGTATGGAAAGGAGAGCAGGCCCAGCTTAGCTAGGGCACCTGCTGTGGGTCTGTGGCCCTCCTTCTCTCACAGCCCCCTCGGCCCCACCACCTCCCACCTGCTTCCCTCCTTTCTCCCCTGTGTCCTTGCCAACCTACCTCCTCAGAGCCAGAGCCGAAGATAAGTAAGTCAAAGGGGATGGCAGCCACCATGTCGATGAGGAACCAGCCCTTGAAGTAGTGGACAGCAATGCGGCCAGGGTGGCTGACCACCTCCTCATTGGCGTTGACGTAGGTGGTGCGGAAGTTGATGAGGATGTCCACGATGAACATGATGTCCACGATGAGGTCCACCACAGCCAGCGGCTGGCAGGCATAGCCACAGTCGGGGCCTGCGGAGCCCTCTTCGGTCTCCTTCAGCAGGAAGGCAGCCGAGTAGGGGGTGAAAACGGCCGTGTAGATGACCAGCAGCAGGATGAGCCAGTCCCACACGGCCTTGAAGGGGCTGTAGTGCAGGATGGTCCAGCGGTGAATGCGCGGCGCCTGCAGCTTGTACTCCGGCAGCACGTCGGCCCCCAGGGACAGGACCTGAACGGGCAGGGAAGGTGGAGGCGAGCGCATGATGTCCAGCTGGGGTCCCAGCAAAGGAGAACAGGCCACAGACCATCCAGGGTAGAAGCAGGTGACATCTCTGCTGGGCCCTCCAGAGAAGAGGCCAAGTAGTGTCGGGGGCGGGCCTACACTCAGCCAAGTGGCCACAGCCACTGACCACCCCTCGACTTGGGCACTACAGTTCCCCATGCTGCACAGGACCTCCTGGCCAGCCACCTGAGTCCAGGGCACCTCACAGTAACACCCACAAGTACTGTCCCCCACCAGCAATGCAGACCCATAACTGAGGATATAACTCCCACCATGAGATCTTGCCCGCCCCCTCACCCAAGACCACATACACACACACGTGCACACAAGCACGTCCCACATACACCACGGTCCAGAAAATGCTCCAATGACCACATCTCGCAGCCTAAGCAATATAAATGGTGGCAGTCACTGCAGTTTCTTACAAGTCCCACTGCTGGTGGTCCAGGGACTGAGGGCCTAAATGTCCCTTCATGCCACTGGCCCGAGGACCCAGCCACCCAGATCCAGGTCCCCTGGCATCCAGGGGAGAGAGACCAAGACACTCCCACCCTCCCCTTACTCGCCCTGGACCAGAGCAGATGTTCAGAAGTGACCACCCAGCCTGCACAGGCTCACCTCACGTCCTGCCTCCTCCTCACTCAGGCAGAGGCAGGCTCGCCATTCAAACCAGGTGGCAGTAGCCACGTCACCCTTTCTCCCCAAGCCAAACTAGGCAGAGCTGAAGCCAGCTTTCCCACACTGTCCCAGGAGCCTCTGTCTATCCCCCTGTGGCCTCCCCTTACCCCTCAGAATCCCCAGAATTTCCCAGCCTGGCCCTGTCTTCCCTGGGCAGCCAAACCCAAGGCTCCCCCCCCACCCCGAGAGCCAAGGTTGAAGACCCCACAGGAGCAGCACTAAGTGTCAGGGCCCCGCATCCTCCAGCCTCTGTGCAGTGGGTGGAGCCCCAAAGATTCCCATTTATAGTCAAACTGGGGATTCCCCTGCAACCACCGCCCGCCCCCCCCCCCCAGGTGGGCTTCGGAGAATATCTCCTTAGAAGAAGTAAGTAGAAGTTAAGACGGGCCATAGTTAGGGGCTTAACCACCCTGGGGTGGCCACAGGGCTCCAGAGGCACATGATGAGGGTGGCTGGGAACATCTGAGGCCTGCGGCAGAGGAAGGAGAATGTGGCTTCCAGGACCCCACTTCTGCCCTGCTTTCAGCCCAAGCCACCTGTTCCTTAAGGCAGAGAACATGGGGCAGTGACCTTTGGGGAGTCAAGTGGGTACTGAAAAACTGGAACTGACCAGAGCCCTCGCAGACTAGGAAGCGAAAGAAGGGGCTCCTTGCCCGGCTCTCCAGGGACTGTGCTGGACCACACCTGACAGATGTGGTCCTGCCCCTCCTCCCCGAGTCTGCCCACAGCTGGACTAGCACCACCCCAATGCACACACACACACACACACACACGCACACAGACACACAGACACACACACACACACACACACACACACACACACACACACACACAGAGGAGACAAGCCCAGAACACAAGCCCTGGACCCACAGACCTCATCCTACAGGGGCTAGGCTCAGCCCTGGAACCACCAGTTTACCATACGGCCTTGGGCCAGTGTGCAACCTCCCCTGACCTGCCAAACCCTGGTTCCTCACCTGTGGCCGAGAAGACTCCCCCCCACAACTGTCCCCCAGCCACGAGGAGCGTAAGAGCCAAGACAGACAGCTCAGCTGCCGGGTGGGAGTCTCAGACTCACCCCTGAGCCACTCTAACGCCCCCCTGCCATCCTCCCTGAGCTTGCTCCTGGCTCTCTCACAGAAGCCCCTGGGGGCAGAGAGGTGGCTCCCAGGAGGAGCCTACACAGTCATCAGCCTGGGGAGCCACCAACACCTCAGGCTGCCCCAAAAGAGGTGAGCCAGGTGTCCCAGCTCAGCCTGCCCTCACTACTCATCCAGTGGCCTCTGACCCCCAGCCTCCTCAGACTCCAGGCCCCAAACCTAGACCCCAGAAGCAGCCCACGCCTCCCTCGTCCACCACAGGGTCCACCCCAGCACACGGAGTGCTGGAGGGGTGGGGCCCCAGGGCATCCAAGCCAGGCCGGGCTGCTGCCCGCCAGCCCTCTCACTGTCCCAGCCTGCTGAGGGAGGTGGGGTGAAAGCGGGAGGCACACTCTTCCCCCATCTCCCCACCATCCTCTCTGGGCACCCATTTCATTCCTGTTCCCCTCTCTTCCTTTTGCGTCTTGAGCTAGAAGACTGGGCCACGAAAGCCCAAGGAGAGCAGAAGCCCTGGCAACAAAAACACTGTCCACCTAGCCTGGCAGGCCTGGGAAGAGCAGGCTGGAGCCAAGAGTGGGATGAATGGGGCCACAGACCCCATGGCTCCCCAAACCATCCTGCATTTCTGAAGCCCTCTCCCCGCCTGGAACCAGAGCCCTCTGGGCCACATCTGACTTGTGGTCTCAGTGTCCCAGCCCCAGAGGGAAAGGGAGGGACTGGGGGATCACCTACCTCCTGGGCCACCAGGCTGGAGATGCGTACGGCCCGCCTCACCCGGCCTTTCTGGGCCCTGGGCTGCAGGGCCCCTGTCCCGCTCGCCTTCCCCGCTGGGGCCGCCATGGAGGACTTGGCTCCCCCCAGCCTGCCTGCCCTGGGGCCCTAGGGCCCAGCCAAGCACCTCACCTGCTCCCCAACAGCAGTCCCAGCCCAGGCTGTGCCCCAGAGGCTGGCGGCCTGGCTCCCGAGGCAGCCTCTGCCTCTGGCATAAAGCCAGGGTCGCTAGGGCTGGATCTCGGGGCTGGGGTCACCCTGGCAGTGAGCGTGGATAGCGGCCCGCCTGGCTCGGGCTGCCCATGGCCCCCTGGTGCGGGCCCCGCTGCCAGAGTGCCGCGCTGTGCCTGCTGCCAGCCCAGCAGCCGCTAGGCGGTCGGAACCTCGGCTCCTCCAGCCGGCCCCTCCTCCTCCCGGGTCCCCACCCCCACCCGCCACACTGGGCTCCCCCGCCCCGCCCCGCCCCGCCGGCCAGAGGCCCCCTCCCCCCGCGGCCCGCTCAGGGCTCCTGCTGCAGCCGCTCCCGCAGCCCGCGCCCCTCCCCCTCCCCCAGCAGCCCGGCCTGTCACCACAGATTAATGGTCTCCCCAACACCCCCGCCCAGCCGGTCCAGTGACCAGCCAGCCAGAGTCAGACAGACACCCAGAGATGGAGAGACTGCCCGGTGACCAAAGAGCCAGGAACACACGCGCGCGCTGACACACACAGACGCACAGACCACAACACGACAGCACACATGGTGGGCACCAGAGCAGGGCAGAAGCCTGGGCTCCAGGTGGGGCAAGAGAGAGGCAGGGAAGGGGTGAGGAGGAGGCAGCCAGATATGGGGCCTAGGGTGTGGGAGAACGTTCTGGAGTCAAGGCCAAGGGGCTGGAGACCTGGCAGGGGCCCAGAGAGCCAGAGGCAGCAGCGGGAGCAGGGCCAGGAGGAGGGCCGAGGAGGCAGCAAGCAAGCGGACAGCTCCCTCACTCGGGCCAACTAGGGGAGCTGCTGTGGGAGGGACAGGAAGGGGCAACGGGGACTGAGGCGAGGCAGGCGTGGGACAGGAGCCCCCACTGTTCCTACTTCCAACTCCTGAGCCTCCCCCACCCTACCCCCAAGGCCAGGACCGTGAAGGGGCTGAGATGGACTGCGCAGTGGGGGTGATGCCAACCACCTTACTGCCAAAAGGCGGCAGGAGACCAGCAGGTCCTGCCACCAGACAGTGCCCCCCAAGGCTGGCAATCTCTGGCCCAGGATTCAGGGACTTGATCCTCTGTATCTGTGCTCCCACCACCACACCCTCCCCTCCCAACACGGGAAGGAAACTCTCCTCTCCTGTGGTTTGGGGAAAGGATGGGCACCTCTAGGCCACCCTGGCCCTAGCACCCTCTGACTGGCTCATCATATTGGCCTAGAAGAATCAGGACCCCCCAGTCTCGACCTCTGTGGCCTCTTCTAATTGGAAGTCTCCTGTTGGTTTGCCCCCCAGTGCTCTCCTACCACAAGGTGTGAACAGACCCTGTTGTGCCCCTCTGGAGGCCTTCTCCTACCCACCCTGACCCTCCCAGGTGCCCAGCCTCAACTGCCATGTCCTCCCTGAGCCCCATCAACCTGTCCTCTGTATCTGCCCCATCCCAATGCTACCTCCTCTCCAGTCCTCTTTTCTCCAGGACCTCTCATACTGTTTGTTCTCTTGTCCCAACTCTGAAAGCCTCCCTTCCATCCCCAGCCTGCAGGTCCGCCACCTTCAAGCAGCCCTCAGTGACTGCACCCCTCCACCCCCACTTTTGACCACAGTCCACTCCCACCTTCCCTCCAAGCTCCTCCCAGGTGAGAGGAGAGCCAGGGAGCTGGGCACTGACCTGGGTGACCTTCTCAGTGACGTTGTGGGTCCGTTCCTTTATCTTGGGGGCTATGATCTCCCGGTCACTGGTGGGCGAAGCCAGGAAGGGGTCACCCTTGAGGTCCACAAAGTTGAGGGTGATTTGGGGAATCTTGCTAATGGTGCGGTAGCGCACGAGATCCGAATCTGATGTGGAGTTAAGCAGGCCGCTGCGCAGGGGGTGCATGGCCCCTGGGGTGGAGGGAAAGCGGGTCAGGGCAGCAGGCAGGGTCAAAGGCAAGTCAGGTGGACCACGTAGAGCTGAGGTGGAGACAGGCCCTGCATGAGCCAGGCCGTGGCGTTCAGTGAGTCAATGAAGCCAGCTCAGGAGAGAGGGGCAGAGTCACTGAGAAACAAGCAAGGACAGGCCCCTCCCCAAGTAAAGGAAGCAGGCTGAGATGCAACTATGAGATGACAAAGGAAGAAAAGCCTCCATAAGGGCCTGTTCAACGGGGCCTGGGGGCCTGCCAGAGGCCCAGGTAGGGGCAGTACAGAGATGCCTCTCCCGCCCTCCAGACTCCCCACGGCCATCCCCACTCCAGCTGGGAGAGCCAGCTGCGGGGCCAGCAGGGCTCTGAGAGTGGAAGAATGCAGGGGGATAAATGCATGATTAATGGACTAAAAGGCCACTTAATGGGATTAAATATGGGCTTAATGGGATTTCCGTCTCCCAGGCACACTGGACAGGGCAGGGAGGGAGGAAGCTGAGGTCCTGGAATGGGGCAGGCCTGGGGTGGGGACGCGGCCAGGCGGTTCCTACAGGGGTGGGGGCCGGCACTCACCGGTGCTGGCGTGTCGTGGTGGCGGGGGCAGCGCCCCAGCGCGCATGGCCTCGATGTCGTCGGCCGAAGAAGCGCGGCGCACGCTGGCGCAGCTCTCTCGGGAGCGCGTCCGGGCCAGGCTGCAGCTGGAGCCCGAGGCGTCGGGGTTGAGGCTGTGCGCCCGGGGCGACGGGTGCGGGCCGGGCGCGCAGGAGGGCGGAGAGCCGGGTGCCACCAGCGCACGCCGCTCCTCCGCTGGCCCAAGCCCCGCCACATGGTTGTCCATAGCCGTCACCTCATCCAGGGCCAGCGACTCGCTGCTGGGTGCCGCGGGCGTCAGGTCCACGTCCACCACCACGGCCCCTGGGGCACCCGCGCCGCCCGCGCCACCCGGCCGCACGGACGACTCCCGGGCGGTCAAGGCCAGCAGTGCGGGCAGCTTCAAGCGGAAGGTCTTGGCGCGGCCTGCGGGGAGAGGGGAGGCGCGTGGCGAGGGGAGGCGCGTGGCTGTGGGCACCGCCACAGCCCCAGAGGGGGCAAGGCCCAGGATCTGGAGCCCCAGTCACCAAGGGGAGGAAGGAGGGAAAGCAGGAGCCTTGACAGCCAGCACCCCTGCACCCCCACTCCTACTGCACAGAACTCAAGTCTCCAGAAAAGTCTAGAATACAACCTTATCTAAGGCTCTGGCAATAATAAACCACCATTTCTTGAGCCTCACATCACCGGGGTCTCTACACAAACCATTTGAGACTCTCACAGCTGCACTTGTGAGTACCATTATCTCTACATTTTAGACCTGAGGAAATTTAGGCACCAATGAGTTGTGTGATTGGTAGGAGGTCACACAGTAAATGGCAGGGTCTGCATCTGAATGGAGGAGTGATGCCATGGGTTCCTGCCATGACCTGCCATCTTGCAAATGGCACCTGTGGAACAGGTAGGGCCAGCGTTATTAACACTGCCATTTTAGAGCTTGAGAAACCAAGAGGTGATTTTTTCCTTCCTGTGACTCTAAGGGAATACTTAAAATTAAACCCAAGAGGGCCTTGGTTGGGGGCAGGAGGGGGGGATGACTCTGAGCCTTTGAGTCACAGGAGGATAAAGTGAGGTCCCCAGCCACAGGGACCACTCCCCTCGCATCCTCTTCTCAATTAGCCGAGGCCACAGCAGGGAGCTGGCCAGACCAGGAACAAGGACCAGAGGTAGAAACTTCACAGAGTTGAATCCATGAGAGAGACTGAAACTTCTCATGAGCAGAGGGAGCCACTTGGAAGTGGCCAGAGCCATCTGGGAAGGGTGAATCCCCGATCCCTGGGGCAGGAGAGAGGACCACTCCCAGGAGATGCTGTGGTGGAAACCCAAGCAGGTAAGGCTGTGAAACCAGTTGTGATCCTGCCCCAAGGACCTGTGAATCTGGGCTCAGTCAGTCACTCCACTCCCGTTTGTCCATCCTGAGCCAGATGGGACCAGCCGTATTCTCCGTGTTCTCGCCATCTTTTTGTTTTGTTTTGTTTTGTTTTACTATTAGGGGAGGTAATTAGATTTATTTATTTATTTTTAATGGAGGTACTGGAGATTGGACCCAGGACTTCATGCATGCTAAGCAGCTCACTCTTCTACTGAGCTGTACCTCCCCCCTACCATCTTTGAAAGGATCCCTTCCACACCCCTTCCTTGGGTAGCCTCATGATCCCAGGGAAGGGAAACCAGGTGTTTCTGCACCAGCCCGAGAGCACAGCTGCACCTACCTGGGGCCAGCCAGCTGGTGGGGGCGGCGCGGTGATTGGTGTCACGGGCTGGGGACCCCACCATGTCTTTCTCCATCACCACCTCAAAGTTGAGGATGAACATGATGACAGCCCCATCTTCATTCTTCACGGGCACCACATCCACCAGGCACAGGAAGCAGCTCCCTGCAGAGCGGGGACACAGCCACTGTGGTACCAGGCGGGATGGACCCCCAATCCTAAAGGGGCCTGTCCACTTCTGCCTCCCCCACTGCTCCCACAAACAGTCTCACCCCTTCTTGCCAGTGTCTCCTGCCCCAAGCCCTCCTCCTGCCACATGCCTGCCAGACTGAGTTTCTTCCCCAATCTGGCCGCTCCAGCTTGTTGCTCTCAAAGCCCGCCCTTTCTCTCTCTCTGCTTGTCTTGTTTCTCCAGCACCCCCTCCCTATGTGCAGTCTCCTCACACTGGCTTATGTTCCTTTCTCCCTGCGTTGTTTCATCTTCTTCCCTAACCTCTCAATGTATCTCTGCTTTCCCTCGTGCAAGGCAGCGCAGCCTGGTGGTTAAGCCCAGAGACTTTAGGCTCAGGATCTCAGGGTTCAGATCCCAGCTCTGCTGCCTCGTCGTATGTGCCTCACTTTCCCCATCTACAAAATGAGAATGATAATCATTCTTTCCTCATAAATTGTACAGATTAAATAAGTCAACACGTGCCAGCTGCCTAGGGCAATGCCAGGCGTGCACTGAACACTATAGACAGGTTAGCAGGTGTGCTGTCTGTCTCTGTCTTTTCCCTACGTCAGTACCCAATTGTTGTGTCATCTACAGCATGACAAGTTCAGAAGTTGAGAGCAGGAGTTTCAAAAATTTGGCATTGCCACAATATCCAAGCACATGATTTTTGTATTTCACACAAGCATTGGTCTGCAACTTACTAGAAATAAAACTGATCCTTCACCAGAGCCGAGAAGCACTGCTTCTACACCTTTCATCAAAGTCACTCATCTTTTTCTCTGTTCTTGGATTTTTTTTCCCTCCCAATCTCTCTCTCTCTCTGGCCACCAGAGCCCCTATTCTAGGTGATACCAGTCCATCAGGCCAAATGTACCCAGTCCACCTGGGTCCCTGTCCAACTCTGCTCCCTGTCCAGTGCACGGCCCCCTCACCCTCCCCTCTGCTGATTTCTGAAAGAAACCGTGGTGCGCTCTCAGGCTCCGCCTAAAGCCTAGCTCAGGACCCCACCTGCAGGAAGCCCTCCTGGATACAACAAGGCGCATTAACATCCTGTTCCTCTTTCTCCACGGACCCTGTGGGGACCAGGCATTTTCCTCATCTCCTTCTCTTGCCAGGGCAGAGACTTCTTTCCTTGTCTCTGCTCCCCCATGCTCATGTCTTCTCTGAACTGCAGGGGCCTAACTCACCAGCGTCTGCGTCCCCTCTGAAGAGCCTAGCGCCTAGAACACTGCACCAGCCGGCAGGTGCTCCAGTGCTAATGCTGAGGGGGCAGTGGTGAGGAAGGAGTCAAGAATCAAGACTGGTGGAGAGGAAGTGGCGGGGGTGAATGAGTCAAGACCAACAACCTGGAGGGGCTGGCAGCCAACCTAGCCCTGGGGAGTGCAGCCGCAGCTTCACCTTGGACCTGAGAAGGCCAGGCACAAAGGGCCTGATTCCTGGGAGATGCTGGCCAGGCTCAGGGAAGATTTTCCAGGGGAAAGAGCTGAGAAGGGGAAGATCAGCGCCTCTAACAGCTGTGGGATTTATCTCATGGAAGGAGATTCTCTGAACCCAACTGAAACAGGGTGGCACTGGGATGAGGGGGGCTGGACCAGGGGAGGGGCTGGCCAGGAATTCTCCGCCCCACCCCAAAGCCCTTCCACTCACCGCATCCCAGACACTCATGGCTCAGCCTGCAGGACCTGAGCTGGGGGGCTCTTTCTGGGTCTCCCTCCAGTAGCTGCTCCTGTCCCCTGACCTCCGGCCTCTGACATGGCCCGGCTGAAGCCCGCCTGTGGTGTTGGGAGCTGCAGGAGGCCGGGCCCAGCTGGAGACCGTTTGGCACCCAGACAGCCCGCCTAGAGTTTATGCCCTAATATGGTGATGGCCGGCAGCGGCCTGAACAGGGACTAGCCCTCAAAGGGACTAAGGAGAGGCTAGAGACCAGGAAACCTTCACCCTGCAGACCCCCAACACCCCACCCCTGGGAGCCAGTGATCCAGGCCCCTGATCCTCATTCCTTGCTGGAAAACTCATCTTAGATAAGTCCAGAGTCTGGAACCCCAATGGGCGCAGCCCTTCAGGATGGCCTGGGGATCCTGCCCCAGTGCACAGCCTCAGGATTCTGACCTCGAGGCCTCAGCACCTATGCCCACTTCATTCCAGCTTCCCAGCAAGAGAGGCCAGAGCTGCACTCTGCAGCCCAGACAGCCCAGGACACTAGCATCCCAAATTGCCAGCCAGTCCCTGCCAGGCCCCCAAACTCCAGATATAAGCCCCCCCTCAGCAGCCCAGTCCCACTCCCCAACCCTAGACCCACAGACATGCACATGGAGCCCTCCTGGTCCTCTCCCTTTGTCAATATTCAAGGAATTTTCCCTTTCAAATAACCCTGTAAAAGCCCTGTTATTCCAAAAATGTGAACTGGAGCCCTGCCTGATGGCTGGGGCAGGATTTGGGGGGTGGAGGGTGGGGGAGCAGTAGGCTCCAGCTGCTGTTTTCAAGGGGACATAAGAGCAAGGAAAGCAGGTGGCCCCCGTTCACCAGGGCCCCATCAGGCTCTGCCTCCCACCACCCTGCCTGGCTGGCTGGGACTTCCGTGAGCCAGCACAATACCCACCCCAAGCTCTTCAGCCAGACCTCAGCACACCCCATCCCATCACTGGCTGGAATTATGGCGGGCAGGGGTCCCTATGGGTAGCTGGAGGTCAGCAGGCCAGAGGTGGGACACAGGGACAGCCAGAACTGGGCCTGGGTGCAAAACAAATTGGTGGGGCTCTGACCTTGGGCAAAGAAGTGATGAGAGTCTGTGGCTGGGC
This sequence comes from Camelus ferus, assembly GCF_009834535.1. Taxonomy (NCBI): domain Eukaryota; kingdom Metazoa; phylum Chordata; class Mammalia; order Artiodactyla; family Camelidae; genus Camelus; species Camelus ferus. The sequence continues at coordinate 5,554,777 of NC_045702.1, read as the reverse complement.
TGGCGCTGGATGCACAGAACGGTGCCTTGCCCTCCAGGAGCTCTGCACCTACCCACCCTAGACCCTGCTCAGCACTCTGCCCCTCTTCTCCTCCTACTTGCCCCGCCCCCCCCAGAGCAGGTTCTGAGCTGAGGCTGACTTCACCCCAGAGCCGGGTGAGGCTGCAGTTCCGTCGAAAGCCGCTCTGTGGCAGGCACTGGCCCACACTTCCGAGGCAGCCAGAACCAGGAGGAGGGGCAAGGAGGGAACCGACTGGAAGAAAGCAAGCGGAGAGGACCCCTGCCACACCCACAGGAAGCCTGTGGGGTTCCCGGGTGCAAAGGGGTGGGGCACAGGCACAAGAGTTAAGGAGCCTTTACTCATGGCATCAGAATGACTTTGGGCAAGTCACCTGCCCTCCCCCCCGAGCCCCAGGGAGCTCATCCAGTACCCAAGGGAGGTCTTGATAAAAGGAGGAGGAAGAGTGGGAGATGCAGGTTGGGGGGGTGGGTTCAGGAACAGAGAGGCCCCTGAGGCCACCTGGCCCATGTGGCTGAAGCCGGAGAACACCCCACTCACAGCCCCCAGGCCCAGGCCCAGCTGAGACACCTGGGTCTCGGTGAGGAGGCTGGGCACCCAGCCTTTGCTTGCCTTCTGGGGCTAAGGGCACCCTGGGCCCTGCGGGGATGGAGACCAGGAGAGGAGGGGAGTCATGAATGGATAGCTGCACACTGACAGGCTCCTCTGGGTCTCAGATTATAACAGCCACAGAAGTCATGCAGCTCACTGCAGGCCACTGAGGAAGGGAAAAGAGGAAGGGGCAGCTGGGGGGGCTCCCGAGAGAGCTAGGCCTGGCCACCTGCCAGGTGCCGCAGTTCCTCCTGACTCCAGGGAAGAGCAACGTCACTCATCAGAATGCAACGCTGGCTTGCTCCCCGTGGTGCCAACCCCCGCCTGCCGGTGCACCTGGGGGCATTGCCCCACCCTGAATCCCGACCCACCCAGAGGCCCCACCGACAGCCCCAAACCCACTTTCCCAACTCTGGGCACCCCTGGCTGTGCCCCAGGCAAGAGCTGCCCTCTGCTTTTGCAGGGAGGCCTTATCTCTCAGGGCAGCACCAGGCAGCAGGGGAAGGGGAGGCCTGCAGGTGGCCTGAGTGTCCTTGGACAAGCTCCCCAGGCAGAGTCTCCAGGTGCTCGTCTGCAAACTAGGTGCCATCACAGCTCCTTCGAAGGCGGCTCTTCAGCCCCTCGAACACTAACCGAGCACATGCATGTGAAGCATCTGGGGTGCCCACCCTCCCTGAGACGAGGTTCCCTGGCTCGGAGTCCAGAATGAGATGGCAGAGAGAGGGATCCTGGGGACTGAGCTGAGCTGATCTGCCCTGACCCTCAAGAGACCCAGGCAACTGCTGTGTGACTGTGGGCAGGCCACCCACCTCTCTGAGCTTCAGACTCCCTAGGGGTACTGCAGGGACAAGTGATTCCTGCCCCAGGTGCCAGATGAGATGACAGATGGCCTTGTGGAAGCATCCAGAGCTGTAACAAGGCAGGGTGCCGGGTCCTTGCAGGGAAGGTGACCTCGGGGAGGCAGCCATCCTCACCCTAGTCGCCTTCCTGCCTTGCTGGAGCAGGAGGAGCTGGGCCCAAAGTCACGCTGAGGGCAGGAGGCTGGGGCTCCAGTTGGCCTGTCCGCCCCCAGGCAGAGGCTGTCTCCGGCGGCGGCCCGGGGCTGTGCAGTGTCAGGTTATATTTAGCCTGGTGGCGGCGACAGGAAGATGCAGCAGGAGCTGCTCCTGGCCGGGGGCCACCGTGTCGCTAACACCGCTCTCATGGGCAACAGGGGCCCAGAGAGGGCCAGGGACACTGCAGGCCCAAGGGACGGAGCAGGGACGCCTGAGAGGCCATCCAGTGAATGGGTGTGCCTAAGTGTGTGTGCGCGTGTGTGTGTGTGTGTGTGTGTGTGTGTGTGTGTGAAACAGACGGGGTGGGGGCAATCCTATCCTGACTCCAGGAGCTGAGTGGGACAGACTCGCCCGCAGATACTCACTGCAGGACAGGGATGGGGAGCCACAATCCAGACCCCAGCTCATACAGAGGAAGCATCTCCAGACAGACCCTCCCGCCACCCCTCCAGCCTCACACCTTCGCAGAGACCCATAGGGCCATACAGAGGGCCTGTGCAGTCATCCAGACTAACACCCACACCCCTGCAGGTGGCCTGTATGTGCTGTCTTTCCCTGAAGCCACTGTGACGTCCTCGGGAGAAGAGCTCTTTCTAGAAAATCTCTGGGGCTCAGCCCCACTCGACCTCTGAGGATGCAGCCTCATAGTCTGTAAACTGGGAGTCACACCCCTGCCCCGCTCCACAGAAGCCCAGGAAGGTGAAACCAGGCCATGTTTATTCGGGGAAAGCTTCTCTTCACAGCTCCATCCCGTTCCCCGCCTCCCTGAGGCCTCCACACTTAACCTCCCTCCTCCTGCTTCCTGGAGCCTGTCCCTCCGCAGAATCTTTCAGAATCCCCTGTTCCCGACCCACACATCCTTCAGCCTGCTCTCCCAGTTGGGCCTCCCATCCCGGGACACACAGACTGGCCAAGTCCCCAGCAGGCGGGTCCGGGCGCCCCCTCCAGCACACCCCAGCTTCACCAGACCCTCCCACTCCCCGCGGCCCCACCCGGCTTCTCTCTAGCTCCTCCCAACCCTCTAGGCCCCGAAGGCCCCCTCTACAAAGAGTTCCTTGACTGCTCCACCTGGCCCACAGGGACGTTTCTCATTGAGAACTCTTCTCAAACTAGATCCCTCATGTGGGAGGTGATTGTGCATGGCTTCCGGGGTAAGCTTCCTCCCTCCCCCCAGAGCCCTGAGGGCAGGGTGGGGCTGGGCTCACAGGAGGTACTGGGTAAGCAGGTGTCCAGGGACTGACTGTGGACTCCGGGCAGTGACCTGTGCTGACGGCAGGTGTGGCCAGGGCCATCTCCCCACCCTCTAAGCTCCCTTTCAGATCCAGGGGCACTGACTGTCCTTCCACAAGAGGATTTGCCCATTTCAAACCCACCCTCAGCAGTGAGAACCCCCATGGGAATTAGGTGATGTCTTTTGCTGAAGCACTGTGAAATCCAGTCAACAGCACAGAACATGGAAGCTGACCACCCAGCCACGGGTGGCAAGGATACAAAGAGCCGTGGTCCACCAGGAGACAACCGAGGTCCCTGCCCTCCTCCAGGGCTCAGCGAGCTTCTCAAACGGCGCTCCCACCTTGGCTCCCAGCATATCCCAGAGAACCTAGGGACGCTTTGAGAGAGCCCTGTCCCATCGGTCACCCAGTCGGCCACAGCTTCTTGGTCATTAAACCGAGACTTGCAATTCCTCCCTGACTCACCCACCTTACAGGACACTGGAGGGTCTCCAGCAAATAAACACAAGTACATGTGAGAGCCTGCTGAAAAGGCAGATGGAATGTTCCAGCATCAACACATACGGCAGTGACCCAGGCATAAAGAGGAAACCAGCATTATTCGCAAATGATAGGATCATCTCCCTAGAGAACCAATAAAATCAACAGATAAACCATTAGCACTAACTGATAAGAGAGTTCACTCAGCAAGGCTGCCAAATATAAGATCGGCCCACAAAACACACAGCATTTCTCTCCACAAGCATTAAGCTATTAGAATCGGTAGTGGAAAATAAGATTTCTTTCATAATAGCAACAAAAACTATAAAATATCTAGGAAGTGACCAAGAATGCACAGGGCCTCTATGGGGAAAAACAAAACAAAACCTTAAACTAATAAAAGATGCAAAAATGATCTGATAAATGGAGAGCCACTCCAGTCTCTTGGATGGGACAAATATTACAAAGATGTCAATTCTCCCCAGATTAACCTACCAAACCAACCTAATTTCAATTAAGATCCTAGTGGGGTTTTTCTTCCCAGGAACTTGATAAACTGTCTCTGAAATTTACAAAGAAGAAGAGAGGTCCACAATATCTGTGTCAACCTTCAAAAGATGAACAGAGAGGGAAGCTTTGCCTTTCCAGATACTGAGACATACTAAATGCCATATTTTTAATGTGGTTTTGATGCAAGAACAGACAAATAAATATTTGGAACAAAAGAGTTCAAAGACAGATCGATGGATATATGGGAAATTAACCGGTAATAAAGGTAGCCCCATAAATCAGTGGAAAAGAACAGGCTGTTTACTAGATGTGTTGGGAAAATTGGCTCAGTATATGGAAAAAATACAACTTGATCCCTGTTTGACACCACAGACAGCGGTAGGCAGGATGGATCAAAGACCCAACTGAGAAAGGTAAAACAATTAAGTTAATAGAAGAAAACATAGACCTTTGCAACCTTGGAATGGTGAGGAATTTCTTAAACAAAACTTCAAAAGCACAAACAAAGCTCAAAATCCATGACTTTGTATCAAAAGGAAGTATCTTTGTTGGATAAATTTAACAGATGACTGAACGGGAGCAGATATGTGCAGTATCTTGATTCAACAGGAAATAACATCCAGAATACGTGCTGGATATTTAACTGCATACATCTGTATTTCGAGACTACATAAGCAACTCTGGCAAAGCAACAAGAACAAAAGGCAGCAGCGTCATAGAAAAATGAGCAGAGGATATGAGCAGGTAACTCGCGGGAGAGAAACCTGAACGGCTACCAACAAGATGCTCCGACTCGCATGAAATCAAAGAAATGCAAATTAAAGCAGCAAGGTATCACTCTCACCCACTGCACTGGCAAAAATTAGAACAGCCGATGATGCCAGGTGTGGCAGAGATGCGGGGGAATAGAAATCCCTTGCTCTGCGTGGGAGTGCGGTGATAGGTACAGCCCTGCTGGTTACAGCTGGACAGTGCGTGGTTGAATTGCATGTCCACGTACCCTGTGACCCAGCAACGCCACCCCTGGGGATGAATCCCCGAAACATCCCTACATGAGTCCAAAAGGGGCCATGGATGAGGATGTTCACTGCAGCATCATTTATAGAGACAATGTGGAGGGCCCTCTCCAGGAAAGCAGACAGGTGAAATGAGGTGGGAGCACCCCACAGAATATGACACTACGGACTCAGTGTCAAGGAGCAACCTGGCTGGACTTAAAGGCGTACTCCTTTGTAACAAAAGTGAACACCAGAATACAATATATAGCACATATCATTTACATAAATTAAACCTACATGCAGCCAGACAAAACACACATTTTGCAAGAACATATGCAAGCAACACATTCACAGGAAGTACATTTGAATGGTTGCCTAAGGGAAGGGGAACTAACGGATGGGGAGTGAGAAAAAAAGAAAAAGGAGAAAAACCAATGAAAGAGAAAGAAAAAACCAGTAACACGAATATCTTGGTTTCCACGATTTAGGGAGGAGGCAGGAGCTGGGGCCAGCAAAAGCCTGGGGTGGGGGGGAGAGAGAGAGAGAGAGACACACACACACACACACACACACACACACACACACACACGCATGCAGAAGCCGGGTGCAGGGCAAGGAGTGAGAGCTGTAGGGAACAGGGATGCTGCGGCCCTGAGTCGGCTCAATTCCTTGGTTGGCCAGTACCTGTGGCCGCGTGGGCGATGCCCTGCCTAATGGCAAGTAGGGTGCCAAGAGCCTTGGCACTCGATACTGCCCTGCCTCTATTCTCTTTTTGCTGAACCTCTCCCAGCGGTACCCAAGAGGACAGGTGTTATGATCCCACTTAGCGAATGAGGAATTGCAGCTCTGGGAGCCCAAGCTAACACCCAAATTTCCTGGGGCTTTGAGACCATCATGCCGAAAAATGGCCCTCTGAGGCAAGTCAGCCTGTGCGGTGGTGTTCCATGCTGGGCAGGACTCGAGTGGAAAGAGAAACACTGGATAGGAATTCTCACCCAAGCACCTGCCAGCTGGGGAAGTCCCCTTAGCCTTTCCAAGTGAGAATTTCACTCCCGTAAAATGATGGAGAGGAGGCCTCCCCAGTCTAAGGACCACCTGCCACAAAGCGTGTGTCCCAGCTTGCAAACTACAAGTGTAGTCACAACAGTGAGGGAGCCTGTGAGAGCTGGTCATGCAGCGGCCATCGTCCCCTCCCCCAGCTTAGCTCCCTGGTCCGGGCCTCCTTGGTCCATCTCTGAGGCGGGGAGGGTGAGAATCCCCAGTACCTTCCCTGCAGCCCACAACATCCCCCACACTCAGCTGGGCTGGAGTTCTCCAAACTCTCTAAGTGGCCACCTCAGTCCACCTCTTCCTGACCCACCTTCCTCTGGCCCTGACAGCCTCCTCATCCACTAAGATCCCTCCCAGCCGTGGCATTCTGTTATTCTAAGGCTTTTCAGAGAGGGAGAAACCAAGGCCCAGAGATGGGAAGTGATTTGTCCAAGGCCACACAGCAAGTCTGTAACTAAACCAGAAATTGCTCCCAAGACTCTGACTCCCAGGATAGGGTTTCTGCAACACAGCACACTGCCCACTTCATTCATTCATTCACTCATTCAGCAAGCATGAACTGAGCTCCCACTCTGCAGTACACACACAGATACAACAAAGAACAAAGCAGGCCACTCTCTGCCCTCACAGAGCTTATAATCTAGTGGGGGAGTCAGACATGGCAGCCTCAACCACAACTGTGGGCGAGGGTGATGGTGGGTCAAGGAGAAGATACCGCCCTGCCCTCAAGGTGCTTCTAGTCCCTGGACACTTGGTAGGAATGGAGAGGAGTCCACTTGAGGCCACTCACAGTTCACAAGATGGAGATCTTTATGGGCCCCTGGACTAAGGACAGGAAGGGACTTTAGGGGGACAGCGGTTCATCCAGACCCCCCCCATACTCATCACTGGCCCCAGGTGGCCTTCCGTGCCCCCTCTTTGGCCCTGACCCCACAGCAGGGAGGAAAGTTTCTGTTAAACTCCTTCACACTGAAGGCTAGCTATTTCCACGTCCCTCCCTGCTTACAGGGGAGGGGTGATGACAGAGAATGTCTTTTTAAAGAAAAAGGTTCGTTCTCAGCCCAAGCAAGGGGTTCCCTAACAGAGGCATTTCAGGCCCCTTCGGGGAAGATACTTAATTTTGAAAGAACTTTCTTGGAACCTTTCAAGTCCTGCCACCCTGGAAGCCACCTCTGGGCAGAAGAGAGGCAGAGTCTCACCCATCTCACACTCCAACCCCTATGCTGGTCCCCCCTGCTGCCCACAGCCCCCCTCCCCAGAGCCCAAGGCCACCATCAAACTCTGCTCCCATCCCAGACGGCTCTGCACAAATATTTACATAGCTCCTCTCGGGGGCTACAGCAGACACAACACGGAGGAGCCACCCTCCCGACACTCTCCAGACCCCAGAGGAGAGCAGGAGTGGCCCACACACCCTCAGTCATGGCAGGCCTGCCTCGCCCCCAGGGTGGAGCTGGGACAGGAAGCCCCAAGCAGAACAGGGCACCCTGCTCCCGCTCAGGAATGACCCCCCCCCCCCAAGGGAGCCCCTGGAGCTGCGGAGGGAAAGCAGCTGGGCCCTGAGGCAGCCCCGCCCCGCTCCTGGCCACCACGGAGCAGGTGCTCTCCCCCACCTGACTCCAAGCTGCCCCAGGCCCTGACCAAAAGGCCCAAGGTGGAGGGAGACCCCTAATGGCTTCCCCACTCTCCTGTCCAAGAAAAGTGCTACCTGTGTCTAACCGCATTCCTCTGGGGGTCACCCCGGTCGGCTCCATCTTAAGGGTGCAGAATACACCCAGGCGCCAGTCTCCACCTGACCTGCCTGCCGGCCTCAACATACCCCTTCACCAGCAACCAAGACTGGTGGCGGTCTGGGGACCTGACAATCAGGTTCCTGCCTGGTGGGGACGGAGGGCAGTGAGAGTCAGAGCTCGGGGCCACAATGCAGAAGGGCGTGGTGTGGGAGCCTCACAGTGAGGAGTCTGATTTCAGGGACCAGGGAAGAGATAAGGAAATGGCCCGGAGTGTGTGGAAGGTCACAGGAGGCCCAGAGGAATGGCACTGGTGCCAAGAGTACCTGCACAAGCACCTGGGAAGCTGAAGTCTGAGTCTGGGGACCACAGACCAGTGGGTGTGGGGCCACCTCTGGGTCTCTGGCTCCCCATGGGCTCTGAGGGTGCTGGGGAGCATGCTGGCCCTCTGGTCTCCAACCCTCCCCCAGCCCACAGCTCAACTGTTGCAGTGGGGGGCCCTCTGACCCTGTTACCATGACAACCAGCCTGCAACTGGAATGGAGAAGCAGACAGACTCTTCTCTAGAGACACCCCCATCCTCACCCACACACAGGCTCCCGGGGACACAGGGACATGGAGACTAGGCCAGGACAGGCAGAGGTACGGGGAGCCAGACAGAGACTTCCAGATGGAGCCCAGAGAGGCGGAAGACACCAGGGCAAAGGGAGAGTGGCAAAGAGGAAACTTCAGGGGTGCTGGAGGGAGGGAAGAAGAGAGACAGCTGCAGGGAGAAATCGGTAAAGACCGTGGGGAGAGAGAGAGGGACAGAGACCATGGGCACAGGCAGACGCTGAGTGTGGCGGGGGGGGCGGGGCAGAGAGATGCGAACAAAGAGCAGAGAGAACACAAGAGACAGAGAGCAGGGGACCTCCATGAGGCCTGGCAGAGAGGGGAGCACAAGAGGAGGAGCCGTGCTCAAAGAGGCCCACGGCCTACTCCAGTGCAATGTGGGAGGGCAGGTGTGCCCGGCATCACCGGCCACCAAGGCAACGCCCAGAGCCCCACAGGGATGCCACCACCTGCCAGCCCCATGCTGCGGGGGCCCGGCTCCCAATTCTACCTTAATCCTGGCCTGACATGAAGGGGCAGGAACACAGGGCCAGTGAGCCCTTGGCACCCCATGTCCAGTCCACACCCCCGAAGTCCGGCCTCCCAACCTCCCAGCAGCCCCAGCAGCTAAATAATGGGGCTGTCTGGCTCCAGGCCCTGACACTCCACAGAGCTAGCCTAGAGGCACCGATACAGCACAGCTGTCCTCAGTGGCGCCTGCCAGCAAAAGGTCCCGCCTCCTCCCCAGCCACCCACCTCCCCGGGGCTGAAGCCCAGGGACCCACTCTGCTGTGGCTGGCCCAGACCGAGACCCTGAGAAAGGCCTGGACAGAAACAAGAGGTGGAATCAGCATTCCTCACTTCTGCCTCTCTCCTCTGCCCATGCACAAAGCTGTGAGCTCATGCTCATACACACACACACACACAGCCCAGGTCAGGCACAGAGACCTGCCCAAGGGACTGCACAGAGGGAGAGGGAGGGAAGGCAGAGGAAATATCTCTGCACCCTAGGCCTGGAGGGCCAGGACAAGTAGGGGCCCACAAAGCCTGAGGGACAAGGCCAGCCTATGGGCCGGCAGGAGATACCTGATTCCCATGGAAACTAGGTGACAGCAGAGAAGGGGGCAGGCAGAGATGGCTGGCATATGACTTTCTGGGTCACAGCCCCATTTGGAGTAGTAACCTGGAGTGGGGAAAGAGCTTGAACTTGGGTGGGGGGCCTGGGTTCTAGCCCCACTCCCTCCACGGATTCACTGGTAACTTGACCTCTGCTTCTCAGTTTTTCCATTTGTAACTTGAGTGGACTGGATTAGGCGATCCGCGAGGTCACCAAGATTCCATGATAGCACCTCTGCAGAAGGGGTCCCATGGCCATCCTCTTCAGAAGTCACCAGCCTGGGGCAGGAGGGAGGGCCAGCTCCTCACTCACACTACAGCGAAGACAGAAGCACTCAGGCCCCAGATGCCAAGCGGCCCAGCAGGCACACTAAACCAGAAGTAGAAACAGGCTCAAGGCAGTAACCAGCTTGGCCCATAGCATAGAATCTCTGGTGTTAGACCTGAATCCAGGACTTGGGCATTCACATTCTTTTCATTATATCAACGGTTTGCAAACTTTCAAAATAAATGTGTACATAAAGTAACATGCAGTACATAGGCATACCTATAACTATTTTGTGTCATTTTTAATCTGTGACAGCAGAGCAGAGTGGACAGGGCTCTGATCAGATAGACATGGTTCCATTCCCAGCCCTGCACTTTCTAGGTGTGTGTGTCTTTGAGGGAAGTTTCTTAATTTTCCTGAACTCCAGTTTCCTCATCCATAAAATGGAGGGGAAAAAACAGTATCCACCTCCCAAGGTTGTTGTGAAGAGCCCATGAGATAACGCAAGTGAAACATTTAGCTCAGGGTCCAGTGGATAAAAGGCACCCACCAACATTAGCTAGTACTAGATGAGCAGACAGATATTAAAGCAGATCTGTTTTGATTAGGTTCCGGGGAGACATCAGTGAAAAGCTGCACAGAAGGCCCTGCCTTCCAGAGTTTGCCTCCAGTCTCCCAGCCGCTGCCTCCAGCCAGAATGCCCACTTGCTGCAAGCAAACCCTCTCCCAAGGGCCCCAGAGACCATCTCCCATCTAATGCTATCCAGGGATCTCAACTGTGCACTTCTGCAAAAGCAGGGGGGTGTAAGCCTTTGCAGGGCAGCCTCAGCCAACTCTGAGCATTCAGGGGAGGTTCCAAGGTACAGGGCTAAGGGCATACAGGGGCTGCTGGCTCACTATGCCCCAGAGGGAGACAGAGAGTGCTGTCTACAGCAGGTAAGCTCCCTGCGGGCACGGACCTCATCTGTCTCTTACACTGCTCTTGCTGCACCCAGCTCACAAGGATTCCGTAAATGCTCATCAGATACATGCTGGTGAGCAAAAGTCCAGTGGCAACTTCTGGAACCCCCTCCCCAGTCTCTGATAACTGCAGGTCCCCCAGAGACCTGCTGCACGGCCCTCCCTGAGCAGAGCCCACCCCGCCAGGGCTGGAGGTATGGGAGCAGCTCCACTCAGGGTTTGTTTATCCGCTCTCCGGAAGCCCACAGCAGCTGGGCCGGGAAGCGGTGGCTGAGCAGAGACACCTGGCACAGGAGAAGGTGGTGGGCGGGGCGCTCAAAAGATGAGACAAAGGGAACTGAGGTTGTGGGGAGAGGCACACACCTCCTGCCAGGTGCAATTGAAGTGCAAGAGAGAGGGGGCAGGAGAGGGGCAGCAGAGAGCGAGCCAGAGTCCTGCCGCCCTTCCCCGGCTCGCCCTCAGCGACAACTCCCCAGACCAGTCACCTGGCAGGGGCTGTCCTAGGGTAACTAGAGGCCTGTGGCCGGAGGTCAGTGCCCAGCCGCCGGCCTGGACTTCTGTTACCTCCGTCCATGCACGCACCTGCCATCCAGGGGCCGTCAAACTCCAACCCACCTAGCTCAAGGTGCCCACCACATCTGCCTAGGGAGGAAGGAACCAGAGGCACAGGACCCACAGCCAAGCAGCCTCTTGGTCACCCCGTAAACCATCCCACCAGAGTGCTTTAAGTAGAGACCCAGTCCGCCCTGCAGCCCCAACGCCCAGCCCGCGCCTCCCGCCTGGCGCACAGCAAAGGTCCCTGCTGGGATCACGCCCCCATGGAACCCACCCGGGATCCAGCCAACCTCAGGCCGCCCCCAACCCACGGTCCCCACCCTTACCCACGGCCCCACCCCTACACACGGCCTTTCGGCCCCGCCCCCACCGTGGCTCCACCCCTCGCCGCGGCCCCGCCCCTAGCCCCCGCCTACCATCTTTCCGGTAGAAGGAGATCTCCACTTTGCGCTCCTCAGCGCCCAGCAGGGCCTGCGCGATCTGCGCGGCGGCGCGGCGCTGCGTGCGCGGCCCGTGTAGGAAATCGCAGGTGCACGGCCGCTGCATCACCTCGGCCCGTGAGTAGCCGCACAGCTCGCAGAAGCCGTCGTTGCAGTAGATGACAGCGCAGTTCTCCACCCGAGCGTTGGCTATGATGAACTTGCGGCCTGGGGGGCGGAGATTAGAGGGCACGTGAGCAGGGACCCTAGCCTGCCCGGCTCCCAGACCTTCCCCGCATTCTCTTGTCACATACAGCTGCCCACCCCCGGGGACTCCTCGCCCCAGGAAGCACAGCAGGGACTGGGGTCCCCAGCAGGGACGAACGCAGCTGTGCCCTGACACAGGTGCCACGGCTGGGGACGGCCGGGTGGCCCGCCCCCTCCCCCGCCCGGCCCGCGGGCTGGCTGCGTGGCTTCCCCCGGGCGGGCTGCCAGCTGCGCCCCCCCCCCCCGCGCCCCGCTCCTCCGCGCCCGGGGCCGAGGCCAGCCTGGGCGGGTGTCAGCAACGCGTGTCAGCAGCCGCGGCGGAGGGATAAACACTGGGCCTGGAGAGGGATCCTGGGAAGGGCCAGAGATGGCGGCCAGCCTTCCCTTTGCACCGGCTCCGGCTTCTCTTCCTGACCCCTGCCCTCTAGACTGAGAGGCGCTCCCTGAGCACTCCTTACCCCGGGGATCCCTAGGAAATCACTCCCCCAAGTATCTGCGGACCCTGCCAGGTCAGTACTTCCTGGGACTTCTGCGCCCCCTCCAAGGGCAGTCAGGGGCTGGGAAGTGGGCGTACCAAAGAGGAAGAGGAAAGTAGTACCACATGAGCATCTACGATTCTTTCTCTCATTTAATACTCTGATAACCCGGCCACTATCCTCATTTTATAGATGAAGAAACAGACTCAAAAGAAGTTCAGAACATGCCCTTATCTTGCAGCTTGTAAATAACAGACCCAGCTTTGGAACCTTTCTGGCAGAAGGTGAGGAATAAGCTGAGGGTCACAAGCAGAAGCCCAAGGTCATAGAGAGCAAGGAAAGCGACCTGCAGCTCCAAACCCTGGAAAGACCCAGAGGTCAGGGCCAGCCAGAGAGAGTGGCTCACTAGTAAGGAGACAGACCCAGAAAAGGGGGTCTCCCCCAAGGATGTGAGGCCTTCCTAGTTTGGCCCCATTAAGGTGAGAAGCCCCAACGGACCTACTGCAGCTAGACTTGGCTCACCCCCATCACACCTGCCCCAGAAGCCAGGCTGATGGGTGAGCAGCAGGCAGCAGCAGCAGCCCCAGCTGTGCCAGGAAAGATGCTCTGTGGATAAGAGCTTTTTATAAACATAGAGGTTTCCAGGCACTTTGGCCTTTAATGCTGGGGCTTTCAGTAAGAATCGGAACTCTGCCCTGTCCCTTCCCAGTGGGCACAGCCCTCAGGCTGCAGCCCTGGGCAATCCCATGGGCAGGGCCCAGGCTGCTGCATGGCCTCCTCCTGCCTTCTCCCCCATCCTTAGCCTGGCTTCCAGGAAGTTACTTTTGAAGTCAGGTCATCTTTAGGTCAGTTCTCCAGGCCCCCCATAACTATCAGGCAGCCATCTACCCCAGAAGGCAGGGCTCCCTGTCAACAGGAAAAGATCCCCGACCAAGCCTCCATCTCCACCTGAGCCCAGGGCAATCCTGAGTACAAGCCACACACGCGCCAGCTTCTGAGAGGAACAGCCACCTGGCCACCCCCTACTCCCAGGCCTGGAGAGAAGAGTGAGTTTCTTCGAAGGCAGGCCCCACCCCCACCTCCTTCCCTGAGCTCCTGGAATTCTGAGACAGAAGGAACCTGAAATGTCCCACAGTTTGGGCCATGTACGTTCTGTTCTTGCATCCACAGACCCCCATTCACATCCAGGTCCTTTTGCCACCCCCTCCTTCCCAGGAAACTGAGAAACTGAGACTAGGACAAGGAAGAGAGTCACTCAAGGTCACATAGCAGTCAGTGGCAGAGGTGAGGCCAGAAGGCAGGCCCCCAACTCCTAGCCCAGGTTCTTCCCGTGCCTGCACAGCCTCTCGGAGCTTGTGGGAAGGAAAGCCCCAGCCTCACCGCCCTCCGCCACGTCAGTCTCCTCCCCCTCAGGATCATCTTGTTCCTCTGCTTCAGACAATGCTGCCCATCTAACTGACCCCTCCCTCCCCCCACCACAGTTACAAGCACATGTTGTCCTGTGCTCACAGGGTCATGGGCAAGGAATGTCACCCGCTCCCAGGGCCTTTGGCAGTCACACCCACCATGGCACATGCAGCCTTGGGGGCAAACACGCATGCCAGGAGGGTGCAAACAACCACACACAGAACATTCACCTAGCCTGGGACACTTCTGGAAGCCTCTCCTACTGGGCCAGCATTTGAGGTGCTGTAGACCCCATAAAGGGGCTCGGGACAGGAAAATCAACAACTTGAGGTCACTGCATGGAGCCTGTTAGACCCCCAAAGCCCAGCTTCAGCCCTGATTCCCTCTCACCCCAGAGCCCACAGTTCCTAGCCTTGTCAAAGACACGCTCCCCCTCCACTGCCCGGGCAGGGTCAAACTCATGGGAGACACATACACACGCCACACACACCCAAGAGCAGACTGGGCACTGACCCCGCATGTTTGGCTTTCAGTCTCTAGCAACACAATCAGCATGGGCACGGTGCTCTTAGGGTCCCACAGTCTGGACCGTATACATTCTGTTCTTGTGTCCACACAGCACCATCCACTTCCAGACACCCAGAGTTAGAGATAACTGCACCCTCCCATCCCACCTCCCTTCCCTGCACACTCAGGGTGTTACATTCACTCTCCCCATACCGAAAACATAAGCTGAGCCTCCTACCTTGTGCCCCAACACCAGGCCCCTTGGCCCCAAGCCCCCGGCCCCCAGCACCAAGCCTTGCCCCCGCGACCCCTGGCCAGCGCCTTGGGGCCACCAGCCCCCACTGACTCTCACTTACTGGATGCACACGGCCCGGGCACGCCCCCCATCTACACTCTGGAGAGCTCGGCCCACCCCCAGAGCCCCCTCCCCGCCGGCCCCCTCCCCCACTCACTCTGGCCCTCAAACTTGCGGATGATGGTGTCCAGGAAGGTGTTCTGCGGCGCGACGTGGCCCCTCCGCACGGGCATCCTGAGCCCATGGGCGGGCCGGGCGGGCCCCCACCCGGCCCGGCCCGGCCCGGCCCAGCACAGGCTTCGGGTGGCCCGGCCCGGCCGTGATCCCCGCGCCCCGCGGCCAAGCAGAGCACGGGCGGGGCCGGGACTGGGTTGCGGGCGCGAGGTCCCCGCTCGGCGCCGGCTCCGGACCGCGGGCCTGGCCTGGAGCTGCCTGAGCTCGGGCCGCCCGGCCGCCCGCACACCTGTCTGCCGGCCCCAGCCGAGCCGCAGGCTCCGCTCCGCCGCGTCCCCGCGCTGCGCTCCACCCGCCCGAGCGCCAGGCTCCCGGCTCCCGCCCGCCGCGCGGACAGCCGCTCCGGCGCCCGCGGCTCGGGCTGCGCCTGCGGCTCGGCCCGGCCGCGGAAGGGTTAACGCGGCGCGCGCCCCTCGGGCTCCGGCCCCCGCCTCCCGGCCCCCTCCCGCCAGCCGCGCGCCCGCAGCGCCGCCCTCTCCCCCCACACACCCCGCGCGCCCGCCCTTCCCATTGGCTGAGCCGCGTCGAGGGCTCCCCCTACCCCAGCCCCTCGCTCAGCCCAGGAGCCCCCGGGACTCGCGCGCCCCAAGAGGGGGAAGGGACCCTTAGGTAGGGGAACTATGAGGACAGGTGCGACGGCGCCTTGAGGCGGTCAGGGAGGAGTCTTGGGAATCCCGCACCCCCACCACTCCACCCACCTAGCCACCCGGGACTGGGAGGACTGAGGAACCTGACTTGAAGGGAGAGGGCAAGTCCCTTATGCCCTGCTCCCCCACCATGCCAGGCAGGCTCAGACACACAGCATGCGCTCCATAACCAATACTGGTGACATAGGCGAGGCCTGGGCCCTGGGAGGAAGAGCACAGGGTCAGGGGAGACCCGAGAAGTGTGAAGGGCAGGACAATCTGTAGGCCCCTGGCCACCAACATTTGAGATCAGGGTGGGTGAGATTTAGGAGGGGCACACACCCACAGCAGGGGCGCTCCCCCAACGTAAACACACACACACACACACACACACACACACACACACACACACACACACACACAGCCCTCTCTGGGGTAATTCCAGGCCCTCCTGCACAGAGGGACATTCTGACAGGAGTTACGGCCTCCTAGCTGCGGGATCAAAGAGAAGACCCTGAACGCGAGGTTCCAGCCTGGGGATCCCCTCGTGCGAAGGGCCCGCCCTCCCTCTGCAGCGCGGGGCCAGCAGTGCAGGCCCAATCGGCGGGCTCGGGGCCCTGCGGCGCTGCGGCGGCCCAGCCCCTCGGAAAACCCTGGCCTAGCCGCAGGCCCCTCCCCCCGGCCAGCTGGCTCACTCCAGCTGCAGCTCCCTTATTTAGGCAAGGAGGCCTGAGGATGCTCAAGGGCAGGCAGGGTGTCTGCCCGCCGCCTGCCCATCGCCCGCCTGGGTCTAACGGAGGGTCTCCGGGGCGCAATGTCCCCAGCCTGAGCAGCCAGGCAGGGCCTCAGGACACTCAGGGCCGGAAGGCGAGTGTTGACAGCTGAGCTGGCCAGTGGGGAGGAGTCGGCCACTGAGCAGCTGCTGGCGGGTCCCCTCCCCTGCAGCCCGGATCAGAGACCTGGGAGATGGATAGGGCCATGTGAGGGCCCCTGAGGGCTTGCAGCTGCCTCTGTCCTTGGAGCAAGGGGGTGGGTCTTGTCGCCGGGGAGAACCATCATGGGGTATGGAGGGAGGGGAGGAACAAAGGACAGAGAAAGCAGCAGAGCCTGGAAGGCAAAAGGCCAGAGGAAGAGGTCCCAGTGAGACCACCCTGCCTAGACTTTCACCTGCCACCCGGGAACAAGTAGGGGCGAACCCTGGGGCCAGATGGAACCATTGGCCAGCAGATGACACCCCTTTTTTATTTGCTGGTGGGTGGGCAGTGACTCAGGGAGGCAGCCAGTGGGAGAGAAGGAGGTGGCTCCACCAGCTGATGCTAAAAAAGACCAGAGGCTCTTGCCTGTACAGTCATCCCTTCGGCCCTCTCCACCTCCGGCAGCTTCTTCACCCTCACTTCAAGATGCCCAGGACCTTTGGTAGCACAGACCCCCCTTCCTCTGTGACCTGGCATCAGGTACATCAACCCATCTGGATACTAGAAGGAACCCAGTCTATGACTCAGCTCTTCCCCCCACCCCCAGCAACCACCCCCTTGTTGCTGCTTCGCCTGCACTAAGTCCAGGGTGATTCACCTGCAAGTGGGATGTCTTCCCCTCCAGGTCAAGGGATTGAGACAGTAAAAAAGGGTCTGCTTTGAAAATGGGTGTGGGGAGA
This sequence comes from Camelus ferus, assembly GCF_009834535.1. Classification (NCBI taxonomy): domain Eukaryota; kingdom Metazoa; phylum Chordata; class Mammalia; order Artiodactyla; family Camelidae; genus Camelus; species Camelus ferus. The sequence goes on along the minus strand of NC_045702.1, from coordinate 5,537,738 downwards.
GAGGAAGGGGAGAGGGACATCTGTATTGGAGAGCTGGGCTGCCTAGCCTGGCCAGCTGTCCACACTGAGGTACCCATGTTCCCATGTTCCTCTGCTCTTATCCCTTGGGGAGGATGAAGGAATCAGAGGGACCATTGATCCCCCCAATAAAGAGGAGACTGGGCCCAGAGCAGCCCTCCTTCTGTGCATAGAGGCTGCAGGCAAGGAGAGACCTGTTCCCTTAGGCGAAGGAGAGGTAAATCTCTGTCTTTCCCTCTCTTTCCCTCTCTTTCCCTCTCTCTCTCTCTCTCCCTCTCTCTCTCCCTCTCTCTCTCTCTCTCTCTCTCTCTCTCTCTCTCTCTCTCTCTCTCTCTCTCACACACACACACACACACACATACACACACACACACACATATGCACAAACACCTCAGTGAGAGGTGAAAGCTGAATGGAAGTTCTGCCTTCCTGGAGGCTAAGGAGAGTCTGAGGGCAGTCCCAATGAGCCAACCCCACAGCCAAGGACTGGGACAAAGAAGAGGGACCATGAGATGGGAGGAATTTGCCCAAAGGCATCCTTCCTGGGGCCACAGGTGCCAGGCCCCAAGAGGTAAAGAGCAACAGATGAGCTGATAGAGAAGCCTCCGCTGCCACCCCCTTTCCACCTCCACTACCCCCAGATCCAGTAGAAAGAGGAACATGCCCAAGCTTAATACCCAGAGCAACCAGAATCCGCCCCACCCCCACTGGGGCTCACTGAGCCATTTACAGGGATCAGTCCTAGGAAGAGCTTCCTCCACCGGGCCTGTGACCCTGAACTGTGATGGAGGGAGGGAGGGAGAAGCTGGTACTGACAGTGAGACACACGGGCACTTCCCAGCTCCCTGAAAGAGATGGTTTGGGGAGAAAAGTCCTTGGAAAAGATCCTCCCCACCCCACTCTCTGCTCCTGCTCAGTCTGAGGGATCCTGTCCTGGGAGGAAAAAAGGAATTGAAGCCTGCCCCTGCTGGTGGATCCCCAAGGAGAATGCAGCCAAAATGGGGCCCAAGAGAGCAAGTGACAGTCACAGGGGACTGGAAAGCAGTTCCAGTCAGGTGGGCACAGGAAAGACAGCTGATGGAATGGCTCCTCAGAAACCCCAGGGAAGAACATGGAGTAGTCCCTCGCTGCGCTAGGGGAGGCTGAGACTGCACGGTGGGGCCTGTGTTTCTGCGTGATTGGGTACTGAGAAGGAAGATGTTCTCAGAAAGGAACTGGGGTTAGAGGAGAGGAAGGTCAAAGAAGCAGCATGTTTCCCTGCAGAAGTGGGTGCTCAAGGCTTGCTGAGAACACGAAGAGAAGGAAGGGAGGGAGGGAAGGACCCACCACAAACCCCTAGCCAGGAGCCAGAGCTCCGTCCACTCACTGCCATCTGTAGCTCCATGTGCAGTGATCTTGTCAACCTCCTGCCAGAGCCAGCGTCTTCTCCCATCCACCTGATAACCACTCTTGATGGGACTTTTTCCTGCCTTGGTGATATCCAAAGAAGCAAGTAAGGTGCTGGAGACTAGGATTCAGGACATCTGACTTTTAATTCTGGCTCTGCTACTAGTCGCATCAACAGATGTCTACTGGGGGCCCTCTATGTACAAGGCCCTATGCCAGACACCATGAGGGATGGGAGGGACAAGCTAGGATCCCTCCTCCAGGGATTCGCGGTCTACTGGGGCTTGAGAGAGGTGATGTGCAGACAGAAACTGCAGTCTACGGTAAATCCTGTGGACTACAAGGAGGTGTCACTTACTCTCAACTGGAGGAGTCTGGGAGGACCTTGGGAGGGGACAAGCTTTCAGAGCAGGTCCTTGAAGGTCAAGATGTGGCAGGGCAGGAGCACTGCAGGTGGAAGGGACAACGTGAGCACAGGCATAGAGAGTGGAGAATGAAGACCAGGTTTGGGGACAAAACAGTTTGATTTAGTGTCAGTGGAGCATAGGCTAGAGCCATTAGCAGAGGGCTGAGGAGTATGGATTTTATTTTGTGTGCAAAGGAACAGTGGTGGCAGCTGAAATGTATTGTCCATGAATATAGAAATCATATCTGTTGTTGTACAGATCCTAGCATATGGTCGGTATCTAATAAAGGTCTATTGAATTAATGAAACGTGTATTAATAGTTTAGAGAAACTGAGGCAGATACAAACTGTTTCAGTTGTCCCAAACCCCAAACTTAAATCAATGACAGCATTTATTTTACTGATGGGGCTGCCTTTTGGGCAGTTTCAGCCAGGACCTCTTGTGTCTGCTCCACTCAACTTGGGACTGAGAGGCTCATTCACTCACGTTTGGTGGTTGATGCTGGCTGTCAGCTGGGACCTCAGCTAGGACAAGAGCCAGAATGCCTCCATGAAGACTTTCCTCGTGGCTGCCTGGCTTCCTCACACTGTGGTGGCTGGGTTCCAAGGGCAAGTGTCCCAAGAGAGGTCCAGGCAGCAGCTGTACCACCTTTAATAACTTAACCTAGAAAGTCACATAAAATAACTTTTGCTACAATCATGGCCCATCAGATTTAAAGAGAGGAACACAGACCCCCTACTTCTCAATGAAGAAGTGTCACCAACATAAAAAAAAAAAAAAAGCACGTGCAATCAGATCTATTGTCATGACCACCTTGGAAAAATATAATCCGCCACCCAAAGCTATTAAGTAGTCCAGGGAGAGAGGGAGAAGACTTGAACCAGGTCAGAGGTGATGGAAAGGAGCCTGTTTGTTGGGTAACTTTAGGAGGGTCACTAAATCTCACTTTCCTTGCCTGTAAAATGAGGAGACCAAACAAGCTGATCTCTGAGATCCCTCTTAGCCTCAACAGTGAGTGATTCCTTAATTCTGCACAGCCGTGTTCTCCACCCGCCAACCATCCTCCACTTCCCTCAATACCCGTCTCCACTCCACTTCCATCTGCTACCTCTGCTTTTTGGTCCTAGGTGCCCTTGAGGATAATGGTTATGCCACAACTAGGACCCTGGTCCCTCCTACATGTTTATTTCATACTAAAAATAAATGGAGTGGGAGACCCCTTAAGGGAAGGTGAGAAGACCCTCAGACCCATCCAGTCTCCCATCCCACCCTGCTCTGTGCTCCCCCTGCAGAGTCTTCTGAAAACAGACATATGGTACCTGCAAGGAATCCACAATCCAACTGGGGAGAGAGAACCAATGGGCATGAAATGCCATGAAAACAGTCAGGTGTGACACTGTGCTACTGACAATATGTCCAAGGGAATCCAGAAGAGGGAGGGCCCTGAGTGGGCTGAAGCAGCCAGGGGTGCCTCCTGGGAAGGCTGGGCCTCCTGGATTGTAAGGGCTTTTTCAGGCACAGAAGAAAGGAATGACCATCTTCATAAAGCAGGATCCCATAGGAGTCAGGTGTGGAGTCCTCCCACCAATCTACTTACCCCAAAATGAAAAAAGAAGAGGGGACATTTTAAGTTGATTCTGTCTGAGAACTTAACAGCCATCTGTCCCTTTGATTTAAGGGTGGGGCTCAGCCTTCTCATACACAGGAAGGGGTCCCTCCAAAACTTAGCAAGTAACGGAAACTCCAGAATTATTATATAGGAGGCACTGATGAGGAGGGGAGAATCTGATTACAAAGATAGGGGGCTGGGAAATTTGTCTGGAGACTGAATTTCCATGTATTCCTTTAAAATGAGTATTTACTAAGCACCTACTACGTACCTGACACTGTTCTAGGATATAGTTCTGGTGATGGATGTTGTTAAATAATGCCATCAGGGTTTGCAGAACGAGTGCATTATTTTGACATAGATTGGAGGTTTATTTTAGGGTGTCCTTGAGAGACTGAAAAATATTAAGGAGCAAACCGTGCTTTGGTGCCACCTCGCCAGGGAAGCTGGCCTGGCAGGCAATCCCAAGCTCTCTTGGCTGCCCAGGAGCTGTGTCTCTGTCCAAGGTGCTGAAACCCTCCATGCCAGGCTCTGCAGGAAACCAGGGAGGGCAGCTCAGGTGACCAAGACTGGGGCTCTCCTCCAGACCCAGAGAATTAGACAGTCACTCCAAACCATAAAAATGCTTCTGGAACTGGACAGTGGTTCCAGGAGGCAGTACATGGTGAAGCAAGAGCTCGCGTTGCCCATTGGTTCTAGGAAGCCTCAAGTCTCGCTTTCATCTGTCCAGGATGCGTCTTCCTCCCTCACCCCAACACAAGTCATCAAGGAAAAGATATGAATCCTCTGAACTTTACACTTGCAGCTCTTTCCCTTGAAGTTATCTGTTGCTTTATGAAATATTAGAGCCAGAAAGAAACACTTTCCTATTTTAGATGAGAAAACAGATTCAGAGCAGTGCAGACCCTTCCTCGGGGTTGTGGCACAGGAGAGAGGAAAGATACAAGACCCAGAGAGCTCTAGACACAGAGGTAGCTATGTTAGCTCTCCAGAACTATTCCTTGTTCACTCTGCTAAATTCATCAGGTGGAATTTAAGCCTCCCCCAGTGTGGGTGGGAGGGATGGGCATGGGAATGCTAACCCAACACTAGTTCCATATCCTAAAGGGTATCTATCCCACCCTATGAATCTTCAGCCAATATGAAGGACCAGAGAACAGAACTCAGGCCCTACCATGTCTCCCTCTCCATCATCTCCCCAATCCACAAGCAATTATCTGTCACGTTCTATGTGCCCCATGCTGTGAGGGACCCCTAGAGAAACACATGGCATAAAATGCAGCCCCTGGGCCTTAAAGAGTTTGCAATTAGTTGGGAAGAAAATATGCTCACACACAAATAGACAATATTAGAGGGGCCAAATACAAATAATGACAGCCAACTAGAAAAGTCACATGGTCCTAGATCCCAAGTGCCAAGAAGTGGTTCAGACCATGAATGCTTTGACTTCAGAACAGGGAGCGATCATTTTAAAGCTGGAAAGGGAAGGGAAGACTTCACAAAGGAGCAGAGTTTAAGGAGAATTTGACTGAGCTGAGAACATCCGTCGGGACACCCTCATCTCTGTCCCTCTGGAGAACAGAAGCCCAGTGGGGAGCCTTCTGATAGGAAGGCTAAGCTGGTGAGGGTGTGAAAGTGACAGCAGTGGCCAATCACGGGCCAGGGGTCCAGAATGTTCAGGAAGCGAGATGTCTCTGTTCTCTGGAAAAGAAAGGGCTTTGAGAGCTCCCCCTTCTGGACCCACAAGGCAGAACACCATCTCAATCAGGCTCCTCTAAATCATGGGTGGACCAGTTCCTACAGCAGCATAGACTAGAATTAAGGAAGCCAGACAACAGTGGGGACCCAGGAAAGGCCCAGATCACCACCAACAGCAGATACACCAGGAATGGCTCGTTTTCTGGTCATTGGAGGTCAAGGGGCTTATAATTCAGCAGGAAGACAGGAAAAAACACAACACAAGGACCGAAGGTTTATCAGGACCTGGGATCAGAGTGTCTCTGTCTCACAGGTCAGTAGCAGGGATATAAAGGCTCATCCTCCCACCCTGGTTTGGAGAGAGTCTGGAGTCTGGCCCCTCCCTGGGACACCCGAGAGGCAAGGGGAAGGGATTCTGCCCAGCCAACCTCTGGTGATGGTTGCTGGAGAATTCCCATGCTGGGCACGCTGGATGCTCAAAGCCCCAGTTCCCAAGAGACCTGGAACCACAGCAACCACACTAGGAAACTGGGCCAGCCTGAGGGACTGAAGGAGAGAAGAGGGGAGAGGAGGAGGGAGGAAGGGGATAGGGCCTGTCACACTGATCCCTGACAACCTTGGCCTTCTGTATAGGGCCCCCATGGCCTGAGACAGGGGGCCACATGGTCATCATTTGAGAAACCTCAGCCTAACCCTAAAAACTCCTCATTTTCACTCTGGATCCCAGGACGAAAGGGCAATTTCAAGTCCCTGTGAAAACATTCCTATCCACCCCAATGTTCTTGGTCCAAATTAGCTTCGGAAGGGACCAGAAGAGGAGGTCAAGGAGTGAGCCCCAGGCCACACTGCCCAAGGGCACACACACACATGCAGACACACACACACACACACACACATACATGCACATACTATACATAGCCATACACAATCACACAGACTCATACTTACACACACACACACACATACACACACAAGCACAGAATCCGCCCAAGGCTGTGGTTCAGAAGGAAGATTCTAAACCTCAAGGAGAATCAAGTCCTAGAAATATCCAGGTTCCCTCAGGAAGTTAGTGCCATCCCCTCCCAGGAACTCCCAAAGGTCGACAGTCACTGTCACTCCCAGGGCAAGGTCTTGGGATTCTCACAGTCCTCTCAGCCCAGTGACTGTCTTACCAGTCTGAGGATCAGGAAGCACAAGAGTCTCCAGAACAGGATCAATGTCCCTAAGGAACCCCCTGCGGGATGGGGCAGCATCTGGGAGCGCTCCTTCCCACAACCCCCACAGCTGCGGGAACTGCCTCCCCTCACGGGAGCCACGGGGCACCTGCTGATCACACCCTGGGCTCGGCTAGATGTGCTCCCTGTGCCTTCAGTTCACTACACCCGTGTGGTCTGCTCGGAAGCAGAGAGGTTCCCTGGGGAAGGCATCCCTGCGCCTCACGGAATCATCATCAGGAACTTCAGGCTTATGCAAACAAACCACTTCAGGGTCCCAGAGGGCTAGTGTGGACCCACCACCCCAGCTGAGCCAGAGGCACACGCCACTGACCCTCGCTCATCCTGGATCTCACGGAGAATCAGGGTGTCTGTGCTCAGGCCTTTGCTCTAATCTCTTCTCTCCAGCTCTCTGCTGCCCCCATGTGGCTTCCTGAAGAAGGGCTGGGCTACTTGAAGGCGCCCTAGTGCCAGCCTGGAGCCCCTTCAGACAGGCAACATCTTCCACTGCCTGAGCCTTGAACACCCCAGACCCTGCCTAGAGCCCCTCCCCAAACATCCAACCTCCATCTTGCAGTCTGGAATCTCAGCAAAGCTTTCCGACGCAGCCTGAGTTGCATCCTGAGGACAGAAGGACAGAGGCCTCCCTGAGCCACAGAACACTGCTCCCCTCCCCTCTGCTTGCTTCCCCACCTCCCTTCCCTCTTTTCCCCTCAGCTCCCCACCCAGGCTTGCCAGCAGGCAGGAAGGAAGCTGCTCATAGTGGGGAGGGCGGGGCGCTTCCAGCTCACACTGAACAACCCCGGGCTGGGCTATAAAGAGCCAGTGCCTTCCGCTCCGTCACCCGCCACCCTCCACCACCCCACAGCCCCTACACACACCCCTGGGGCCAGGGCCTTCCTCCCTCAAGGTCAGGGCATCCCACCCCAAGCCCTGCACAGCTCTCTGGTCTGAAAGGGAAGGCAGGAGTAAGGTTTGCTGCCTTCTCAGGGAGCAGGAGGAGCCGAGGGCCTGACTACTAGCCTGCAGAAGGTCTGTCACCCTCCCTGACCAGGCCGATGGGGGCTGGGAACTGGGCTGTCCTCCCCCAGTGGCAGAAAACACAGCCACTGTCAGAGACCAAGCAACTGGGTTCCCAAACAGATTCTCTCAAAAGTCCTTTCCAGCTTGAAATCTCATGAGTTAAAGTTAAAATTCTTTCCTAGCAGTGGAAACTTCAACTCTGTGCGTTTTGAAATTTGGGGGTTTTTTTGCAATGATTCTAAAATGCAATTGCTAAGAAGAACAGTCAGCCACTGAAATGCATAAGTCTTAATACCCATCAAGGGTGGCTGGCCAAAAACAAGGCAGGACACGAGGAAGGGTGGGAAAGGCCCCATCCCAGGGGTGGAAGAATCACAAACCATCAGGAAGGCCAGAGCCCTTGATGGAAGTTAGGACACATGGGCAGTGCTGGCTGCAACTCCAGGAAGAGTGACCAAAGGGGGACTCCCCTGTCGTCAAAGCCTCACCTCGACGTTCTCCAGCTGTACTTTTTCTCCCTCTTTTCCTAAAACCACTGCCATGGCTCCCTCTGCCCAGATGCACACCAGTTCAGGCCCACCCCCGCCCCCACCATCAGTGCTGCTGTGCTGAATTGTCCCTGACCTCCCTATGTCTGGAGAATGCCCCCTCTTGGCGCCATCACCCTCAGCAGCACAATCCCTTCCCTCTGCCCTCCCAGACCCGCCAGCCTCGGGCCTCCCATCTCAATGGCCCCTCTCCAACTGCCTCTAGAACAGAGCCATGGGCCCCTGGGCGGCCGCACACATTAGCAGTTGAACAAGCCAGTATTCACGAAGCACCTACTCAGTGTGGGGGACACAGGCCTGGCAGAATCCCAAATGAGCAAAACTTGACCTGTCCTTCCAGAGCACACGAATTCATTTGGAAGAGAGATCAGACACAGAGCAAGCTGCCCACGAACCACTCTGGGAGGAACCAGAGCGAGAGATGTTCCCGTGGCCTGGGGAGCATGGAGAAAGGGGTTGGGAGGAAGGCGTCACAGAAGAAACACAGTGGGGCCTTGTGGTGGTCAAACCCGCCAGGAAGCGCACTAAGAAGGAATTAGAAGCCTAAGAGATTTGTGCCCGTGAAACATAATGGGGAGGCAGGGAAAGGCTCTGGAACAGGATGCAGGTCTGACATCTGTGAAAGGAGAGAAAAAGAAAGAGGATGAGGTGGGAGAAGCCTCGGATCAGAGTGAGTTCTGAGATGGTCTCACCAGGCCAGCGGGAGCACCACAGAAAGACCGCCTGTAGACGCCCCCAGGGCAGCAGTGGTGAGCCATGTACCTGCCGGGGCTCAGGGATTGGCGCTTCGGAGGAGCGTGAGGGCTTGGGTTTTGCTGCTGGGCAGATTCTGAGGCCATCACACCTACACCTCCTGCAGCAGGTTCCCTATGGACAGGGTGCCTCCTGAGATGCCAAAGCTGGGCCGTGAGGAAGGAAAAGAAAGCTCTTTAGTCAGAAGGCAAAGGGAGAGGTGGACGGGGCAGCATTAGCAAGAGCCCAGGGGCAGGAAGACACAGGACTGGTTGGATATCTGTGAGGAAGCCTGTTTGTGTAGAACAGAGGGTGTGAGCCGCACATTTGGGAAACTGAGGGCCAGGCCAGTGTGTTGGAGTGGCTCTGACCTTGGGTTGAAGGTTTCAGGGAGAGCCAAAGCATGAGGGAAGCCCTGATTTCGAGATGAGTCTGGCAGCAGTGTGGAGCACAGATGGGAGGGGAGACCCCAAGGTTAGGAGACCACATGGAAGGGCTAGGGTCAGTGCTATCGGTGAGAGGTCATGAAGAGTTCAGCCTGTTACGCTCCTTGTCCCTGAGGAAGCCAGCCACAGCTCTCTTAATTGGAATCTGGAAAAAAGGAGTGATGTGCAGTCAGTGGTGACCGAATGGGAGCCAGAAATGGGGTCGGCCTGCTTCAGGCACAGTGGGGAAATGTGTCTGAGAGGTAGGGGCCTGGATCCCAACTCCAGCCTCACTGGAAAGGGAGGTGAGTCGGGTGGGGCCTCAGGCTCCAGGGCAGAGGCAGGCTGGGGGACAGGCCAGGAGTGAGCACAGGCTTGGACCTTCTGCCTCTCACCTGCCCCTTGCCTGCAGGAGGGCCAGCAAAGCTTTCCAGGCACCCAAGAACTCAGGCTTGTCCATGTTTACAAGGACCACTCACCCTCCTCCCTCCAGACTGGCAGACCCTACCTTCTTGGTGTGATCCCAGAGCTCAGAGCACAGCCCATTCCTTCCAGCTGGTCTGCCTGCTGCCCCCCGACACCCACACCCAGGTCCACACCAATCACATCCTCCACTGTGTTTCAGAGGAGTCCAGCCAACACAAATCTACATGTTTATTTGTCTGCCTGTCTGCCTCTCCTGGTCTCTGCCTATCCCAGTCTCTCAACTTTTGTTTCTTTCTTGCAGATTCTCTTAGCCTCTGTGGTCTCAAATCCACAGGGCTTCGACCCCTGTAGATCCAAATGCCCCAGCTCATGGCCTTTCTCCAGCCCCTCCATGTCTTAGAACTACAAACCCCAGCATGCACTACTGCTCAAGGTGCCTGGAGAGTGTCAGTGGGCACCACCTGCATGCTGGAAATTGTAGTTCCCCTCTCCCCACCCTCTTGCTAGGGCTCCAAGATCTCCCCAGTGGGCAGTGTCTGCCTCAGCCCTGGCTGCTGGGTTTATCTCTGACCTACCACCCCCAGGGAAGCATGCGTCACTGGATGACAGGGTTGGGGTGGAGGCCCTGGATGGCAGCTTCCTGCTCTTTTGTGTCCCCCACTTGAGTCACAGGGGGTGGGGGTTCCAGGAAATTGGAGCTGGGGGGGAAAGGGATACCCTAATGCCAGACCCAAGGACAAAGGGTCACTGCATTCTTGCTGGGCCTGTATCCTCAAGAATCCGAAAGGGCTCAAAGGTCCAGGAGCACCTAGATGTAGGGAGGGTGGTGAAGGAGAGTACGAGGGTGACCCTAGAGTTCCCTGGTGTCACTAAGAGTCTGGGAATCATTGCCTGCAACTGACAGAGGGCTCACCTGCTGCCTGACCCCTCAGGGCAAGGCCAGCAAGGGTGAGGTGGAAGGCCTCTCCGCTGGTCGGCACCACAGAGGGCTCTTTCTGCTGCTCGGGCTGTTCCACCCCACCATTTTCCTGGGCCCCAGGGCTCTGCCAGACACCTGGGTTCCCACTTGTCATCCCTCGTTCTCAGAACGGAACCCAGGCGTCCGGCCTCCCCCCCCCCCACCCTCTGGGCCTGCGGGCGGGGAGCCGAGAGTTTAGGGCCTCCCAGCCGGCCTTGTTCCTGTCCCATTGTGTGTGGGACAGGGGCGGGGCGAGGGCCAGCAGCGGAGAGCCCCCTCCCACTGCCCCCTCCCCTTCCTAAGGAAAAGGCTGAGGCTCGGCTGGGAGCCGCACAGCAGACGCGAGGCCCAAGACGCCAGGCCGAAGCCAACATGGGCAACCTGAAGAGCGTGGGCCAGGAGCCCGGGCCGCCCTGCGGCCTGGGGCTGGGGCTGGGCCTCGGGCTGTGTGGCAAGCAGGGCCCGGCCGCCCCAGCACCTGAGCCCAGCCGGGCACCAGCACCTGCACCCCCACCGGCGCCAGACCACAGGTGAGGGCCACGGAGGCTAGGAACAGATGGCAAGAGTATGGGTGGCAAGGCCTGAAGGCCAGGGCTCAGAAGGGCTGGAGCTGCCAGCGCAAAAGGCTGTCAGTGTGGACAGAACAAGCCGGCCAGGGAAGCTCAGACAGGAGACCAGGACAGGGCCAGCGGGCAACAGGTGAAAGCCGGGGGTGAGTGTGCCAGCTTACCAGGTGCGAGTGGCCACGGTTTGATTTCTTCTCTGCCGCCAAGAGCTGTTGGACTTCGAGCAAATTAATTAACCTCTCTGAGCCTCCATTTATATTAAAATAGGGATATAGCAGTACTCACCCCGTGGGGTTGTTGTAAGTTTCTAGTTCACGGCAAGACTTCAACAAACAGCCATGATAACAGAAGAAGAAGAAAGGAGCTGGGGAGACATAGGTACAAGGGAGTGAGAGGATGGGGGAGAGAGTTGGGCCAGGAAACGGGGTCCTCAGGGAGGTTCTAAGAAAACAGAGCAGCTAGGCTCTTTTTTTTTTTTTTAAGGGTTTTTTTTTTCCCTAACTTTTTTTTTTAGCAGGGGAGGTAATTAGGTTCATTTATTTAGATTTCAAGGAAGGTCCTGGGGATTGAACCCAGGACCTCATGCTGCATACTAAGCACGCACTCTATGACTGAGCCATACCCTACCCCCGCCACCCCCAGCTAGGCTCTTTTCTTCTGCTCCAGGCCCTTCTGCCCTCTAGCCATCAACCCCAAAACTGGCCCTGCAGCCCCAGTCCCCAGAAGGGGCCCCTGTGGGGCAAAGGTCCCTGGAGAGAAGGACACAGGCAGAGGCCAGGTTGAGTGCCAGGCCAGGCAGGGTGGCTGGGGCTGCGGGCAGCTGTGTGGGGAAGGGCTAAGGGGCCAGGGGCCCGGCCGCACAGGCGTACCCGAGGCCTGAGTCCCTCCCTTCCTCTCTGAAGCTAGGCTGGCAGCTCTGGGAGGAAGTGATAAGGCCTCCAAGGCTTCCCTTCACACGATGGCCACTGTCAGGAGGGGTGTGAGCCGGAGGGAAATCTGGGAAATCTGGACTGAGGAATCCCTGCTGGGGCTTCCTCCACTGCGAAGGAGGCTCCCTCCCTTCAAGGCAGGGTCATCTCAACTTCAGGGGGCTGGACACCCCAGGCCCAAAGGAGCAGTGGAGATGAGGACTCAGCCTGGGGCCAGGGGCTCAGGATCCCAGCACCACAGCCCCGGCAGCCCAGGGTCTGGCTGAGCATCAAGAGGCTGAACAAGGCAGGAGTGAGGCAGGCCTGGGTGTAGAAGGGGCAGCTCTGCCCATGTGGGCCCTGGCAAGATCCTTAACTTCTCTGAGCCTCAGATCTCTCATCTGTAAATGGGAGTACGCTATTGCCTACTTCCTAAGGCAGTTGTGACAACTGATGAGAGAGAAGGCAGGCAAGCAGTAAATCACTAGATTACTAGTGCTGTACATCCAAAAGCCACACTTCTCTCCCATGACCCTGCCCTGGCTCCCAACAGCCCCCCGCTTACCCGGCCTCCAGAGGCGCCCAAGTTCCCTCGTGTGAAGAACTGGGAGGTGGGAAGCATCGCCTACGACACTCTGAGTGCTCAGTCACAGCAGGTATGGCCCAGAGCACCCCCCTCCCAAGTTGGGGGTCAAGATGGTTGAGGCCCATCCCCTCCAGCACTGGCCCCTCCTCTCCAAAAGTGGAGGAGACTGGGAAGAACCAGAGGGGCAAAGGGATGCTCAGGGGACTTCTATCACTCTCAGCCTCCAGCCATTGCCCTGAGTCCTGCCCAATTCCGCCTTATTTCCAGTCTTAGCCCAGGCTCTCCGCTGACTCCTCCCGGCACCCTCCCTCCCTCCCTCGGCCCCAGGCTCTGGCCTCCAGGCCCCAGCCCCAGCCCCTTCCCCCTGATCTGGTCCTGACTTTTGTGCTCCCTGCTCTCTCGGCTGCCCCCTACTCTGACCCAGGACGGGCCCTGTACCCCCCGACGCTGCCTGGGCTCCCTCGTATTTCCACGGAAACTGCCAGGCCGGCCCTCCCAGGGCCCTCCACCCGCTGAGCAGCTGCTGAGCCAGGCCCGGGATTTCATCAACCAGTACTACAGCTCCATCAAGAGGTGAGAGCCTCCTTGGAGACCCACAGCCCACCCTTGTCCTCTGACTGGGTCCTGCTGAGACCTAGAAATGGCGTCCCTTCTCCCAGGACCACTCTCATTATTCCCCCATCCTGACTCTCGAGCAGGGCCTGAGCTCACCACCCTTTCCGCAACACTCACACAGGCCTGAGCCCGCCCCCCACGACTTCTTTCTGCTCCCTCTCCTCCCCAGGAGTGGTTCCCAGGCTCACGAGCAGCGGCTTCAGGAGGTGGAAGCTGAGGTGGCAGCCACGGGGACCTACCAGCTTCGGGAGAGCGAGCTGGTGTTCGGGGCCAAGCAGGCCTGGCGCAACGCTCCCCGCTGTGTGGGCCGGATCCAGTGGGGGAAGCTGCAGGTGTGACTGGCCAGCAAGCACCCAGGTTGGGGGCTGGGGGACATAGAAGAGGAAAAGAGAGGTGCAACAAATCCTGAGTCTTCCCTGGGGGGCCCCAAGCAGTGGGGACATTCCTGCCTGTTCCCTGAGAGACTGGTACCTCCCAGGGGAGCCCTCAGCCCAGGAGCTAACACCTGGTTGTTAAGCCCCATAGCAGTGCCTGGGTCGGGGGAGAAACACTTGGATGGATGGTTGGATGGACGGATGGACACACTGAGTAGTTGAGGACAGATGAGCAGTGATCCCTGGGGGTACTGTCAGAACAAAGGCCTCTGACTGCTTCTTCTTCGTGGGCCTCACTTGCCCAGCACAGCCTCCTCATCCCAGACACACCTCCCAGTCTCTGGTGATTGGTCCCCACACCCTCCTTCACACATGACCCACAGCGCACCCGGAGTTACTGGAACAGCCTGTGGCCAGGCACTCAGAGAAGCAAGCTGACCCGCAGGGGAACTGAATGCATGACCTTGGCATCCCTAGCTATAACTGGACACCAGAGAATCTGAATAAAGCCACATGCTCAGTAAATCCCAAAGGAGTCTCGAATCAAATCAGAACAATCCTGTCTGACACTTGCATAATCCCTTAAACTGTGCAAAGCTCTAGCTCAGCTTTGAACCCATCAGAGATTCTATATTTGATCCCGCACATGCCCTCAGGCCAACCGTTGCCACCTCTGCCCCTGTCACTAACACAAGTCTCCTACCTGAAGCAGGAAAGGGACCTCCCAGCCTCTTGCTGGGGCCTCCACCCAACTGTCAAGAAGACTTGCTTAGCATCAGAAAGTCAGGAAGTGCAGAGTCCCCGGAGGCACCTACTGCAGCCACCCTCCTCCCATCATCACTGTGCTCAAGGAGAGTCAGAAAACTGGCGAGAGTCACCTGCCTTTGCTTGAGCACCATGGGTGAAGGGGAACTTACCACCCACACCCCTAGGTGGCCTCCCGGTCATCAATTTGGCAATGACTTGGTCCCTCCTCAGTACCAGGCACCAAGTCAGCTTCTGTAGGGATGGGGAGACACTTGCCCCAGCAAGGAGACAAGGAGAAGACCATGCTATGCCAGGCTTACTGGGTGAAGGGCAGGAAGGGGTAAGTGTGGGTGCAAATGGTCAGGGAGGCCCCCCAGAGGAGAAAGAACCATGCCTGACAGCTTGTGACTCCCCCAGCCTTTGAAAGCTTCGGACAAGGTCACTACTCCCTCCCCTGCCTCCTTCCCTTCTCCTGGGGCTGATCCTCAAGACCCCCATCTCCCTCCTGTCTCCCTGCCTCGGATGGCTCAGGTGTTTGATGCCCGGGATTGCGGCTCTGCACAGGAGATGTTCACTTACATCTGCAACCACATCAAGTATGCCACTAACCGGGGCAACCTTCGGTGAGTGCCCCGCATGCTCTCGAGACCCCACCCCTCCCCCAGGCACACCCAGTGACATTGGGCTCTGACCAGCTCTCGTCCCCATGTCAGCTCGGCCATCACAGTATTCCCCCAGCGCACTCCGGGCCGTGGAGACTTCCGAATCTGGAACAGCCAGCTGGTGCGCTACGCAGGCTACAGGCAGCAGGATGGCTCCGTGCGGGGCGATCCAGCCAACGTGGAGATCACTGAGGTGGACACAGAGGCGGAGAAGGGGGAGGCCAGCCCCTGAGGGCTTGAGAAGGAGGCAAGGGGGTCCAGTCAAAGAGTGGTCAGTGCAGCAGGGAGAGGGGACCTCACTGAGATGAAGGATGTGAGATGCCAAAGAAGGGGGTTGGGCCCCCCAGACCCATCTCCGACCTCACTCCCTGCAGCTCTGTATCCAGCATGGCTGGACCCCAGGAAACGGTCGCTTTGATGTGCTGCCCCTGCTGCTCCAGGCCCCAGATGAGCCTCCAGAACTCTTTGCTCTGCCCCCCGAGCTGGTCCTTGAGGTGCCCCTGGAGCACCCAACGTGAGCACAAGAGGGACTGGGTCAGGTGGAAGAGGGGAAAAGAGGGGCTGCCCAGCGGGTGGGCAGGCAGGCAAGGCTCCACAGGGACTGATCCCACGCCCTGATGCCCCCAGGCTGGAGTGGTTTGCAACCCTGGGCCTGCGCTGGTACGCCCTCCCGGCAGTGTCCAACATGCTGCTGGAAATTGGGGGCCTGGAGTTCCCTGCGGCCCCCTTCAGCGGCTGGTACATGAGCACTGAGATCGGCACTCGGAATCTGTGCGATCCTCACCGCTACAACATCCTGGAGGTGAGGACTGGGCGCAGGTGGCAGGGGCGGGGGCCAGTGGAGGGACACACTAGGAACTGTGTGCCCCACCCCATCCAGGGCCGGAGGTTTTGACTCACAAACAAGTATACAGGATGTCAGCAACGGGGAGAATCTGAGCAAGGTCAGGTCCAGTCTGCCTCCTAAGCTAGAAGGGCAGAGGAGGGTTCTGGAACCACCAAGTTTGGGGTAAAGGGGGGCACATCCCAAAGCATGAATATATAGTTATTTTTCTGTGGATAGTTTCTCTAGCTCTATAGCTTTCATCAGACTCTCAAAGTGGGTCTTGACTTGAAAAGTGTTAAAGCCCATTTAGAGATGAGAAATGAAGGCTAGGGCTGAGGAGTGGCTGGCCCAGGGCCCCTCTCTGCTCTGTGGTGCCTTTGCCAGCTAGAACCTGAATCAACTCCAAACGAAGCGGTCAGGCCTCCTGACAGCCGCACACCCACCCTGACTCCTTGCACTCACGAGTCAGAGAGAGAGATGCTCTCTGTCACCCTCCACTGCCCCATCCCTAACAATGCCATGCACTCCTGCTCCCAGGATGTGGCCGTCTGCATGGACCTGGATACCCGGACCACCTCGTCCCTCTGGAAAGACAAGGCTGCAGTGGAAATCAACTTGGCTGTGCTGCACAGTTATCAGGTGCACAGGCTCTGACTGGCCAGAGTGTGAGGGACCGGGGCTAGAAGAGAGGGAGGCGCTTAGAAACTGGGGCAGGGGTCACAGACAGCTGGAAGGAGTTCCAGAGCCTGAGTGCCATGGGACACACCAGGCCTGCAGTTCTGGGCACGTGGCACATGATATCCTGGGCCCTGCAGTATGGGGGCCCCGCCCACCAGCTCATACTCAGTCATTCTGGTCCCCAGGGCATACTAAGTATTGCATTTTGTGGGACCCACTGGATTCTGGGAACTCTAATTCCAGGATCAAAGGCAAGCTGAGTGTTGTAATTTGAGGAAACCAGTGTTTGCTGAGTATTTCTATAAGGTCTCAAGGGTTGTGGCTATTTTGCTATGGAGGGAATACAGAAGGTGGAGATTGGAGCAGATTTGGCCTGCTGAACTTGGAGCAAGACCATGGATGCTGCAGTTAGGGGCAATATGGTGGTTTGGGGGAAGATGGTATACATCAGATTTGGGGGTGACAGAAGGGTGGGGTCTGTGGGCCGAGTCTAAGCCCATCCCTCCTTCCCTCCCTCACCCTAGCTGGCCAAAGTGACCATCGTGGATCACCACGCAGCCACGGCCTCCTTCATGAAGCACCTGGAGAATGAGCAGAAGGCGAGGGGAGGCTGCCCTGCCGACTGGGCCTGGATCGTGCCCCCTATCTCGGGCAGCCTCACACCTGTCTTCCATCAGGAGATGGTCAACTATGTCCTGTCCCCTGCCTTCCGCTACCAGGTGCCCACCCCAGTGGCTCTCGCCTACTATGTCAGCTCTAACTGAGCAGCACCCAGGGGCCTCCCACCTTCGGTTTTCTTTCCTCACCTCTCCCTCCACTCCCGCCCCCCCCATCACTTCCTTGCAGCCAGACCCCTGGAAGGGGAGTGCGACCAAGGGCGTCGGCATCACCAGAAAGAAGACCTTTAAGGAAGTGGCCAAGTAGGTGCTCTAGGAGTCCTGCCCTTCCCCCATACCCAGGGGGACCTCCCCAGCAGTGGTCTGGGCACACCACCCCTCCACACTTCCACACCAACCCACACCCACCAAGACCATGCTTGGGCCCGGCGCCTGGAATGGTCCTGGCCCTGTACGCCTGGGATTCCCTCACCCCGCCCTCACCCACAGCGCAGTGAAGATCTCTGCCTCACTCATGGGCACCGTGATGGCGAAGCGAGTGAAGGCAACAATTCTGTATGCCTCCGAGACTGGCCGGGCCCAGAGCTACGCGCAGCAGCTGGGGAGGCTTTTCCGGAAGGCTTTCGACCCCCGGGTAGGACTGAGATCAGAGGGCAGGGTCTGGAAAGCCAGGGGAGGGGGTGTCTCCCCATCTTCAGACACACCCTGGAGGTCAGGAGAGGGTCACAAATCAGGGCCCACAAGGAACCCCAGGATCCTCAGGGATTCAAGGATCAAGTCAGGGTCAGAATCTTGCCCTGCCAGGGAGGGTCAGAGTGAGAAGGACCGGGGCCCAAATTCCTAAGACATCCGTCTTCTCCTTGCCCACAGGTCCTGTGCATGGATGAGTATGATGTGGTGTCCCTGGAGCATGAGACTCTGGTGTTGGTGGTGACCAGCACATTTGGGAATGGCGATCCGCCCGAGAATGGAGAGGTGAGGCTGCCGGGAAAGGGGCTACTGGAAATGAGGGGAGACTCAAAACTTAAAGCCATACTTGAGGCCCATCCTTGTGGCTCCTACACACACACACACACACACACACACACACACACACACACACACACCTTCTTAACCGTATCCCCAGTCATTTCCATCATCAGAGCAAGTGTTTAATACGCAGAAGGCACTTCATTCCTGGAAGTGAAGTGAGAATGAGCTCAGGCTTTGACAAATGGGAAAGACTGCACTTCAAGTGAGATCTAAGCTCTGTCTTCTTAACAAAAAAAAAAAAAAAAAGCACTCAGGTGCCAACAGAGACTAGGTAACTTCACTTTCTGAGCAAATCTTTAAAGAAACAAACTAGAGTCTCACCTCTGAATACGTCATTGTTAACTATTATCTTTCCCACTTCTGTCTTAGGCTGTCCCCAGCTGCATTTCTGGGGCCCTTCTCTGTTTCTGCTTCTAGGTGATAGATGCCTTCTTAGCACTAAGCACCTCCTCAGTCCCCAGAGCAGAGTGCAGATGGAAGCCTTCTCCCCTGCCTTGCCACCCATTTCCGTCCTCATTCTGATCTGCCTTTCAAAGAAAAATAGTCACTAACTTTTTTTAGTATAAAAGGAATATTTACACCCATGTGACCCACAACCCTATCAAGATAGAGAACATTTCCATCACTTGAAAAGTCCCCTTGTCAGTTTCCCGTCGGTCTGCGTCCCAATCTCCCCACCCAAGGCAACCACCGTTCTGGCATCTATCACCCGCCCTAGAACGTCATAGATTGGGGACCACATGGTATTCTGGCCTCTTTCACTCAGCCTGCCTTGGAGGTTCATCTCGCTGTTGAATGATTCAGTGGTTCATTTCTGTCCACGAACCGCACCCATAGCATGAACATAGTTTATTTCTCCACTCCCCTGCTGACGGACACCTGGGCCGTTTCCAGCGCTTGGCTATTGTGAATAAAGCTGTTATGAACATTCTTGCACAAGGCTTTTGTGGCCTTATGTTTTCATTTCTCTTAGATAAATACCTAGGAGTGGGATTGCTGGGTCAGTGGGTAGATGTATGTTTAATTTTTTTCTAATGAGACTGCCAAACAGCCAAACAGATTGAACTGCACCTTTATGTTCTGTGCATTTCAATGTACATAAATTTCACCTCATTTTTTTTTAATGGAGCAAACCTAGGAATTTGCCCCACAGAAAATGGCATATATTCACTAACAACACAAACAAAAATATTTATAGCAGCATTGTTCATGATATACCCCCACACTGGAAAAGATTCAAATGACTCTCAACTGTAGACTGGATAACACATCATGGTCTATTCAAATGCGATGCAGCGATGAGGGTGAACAAATTACAACCACACACAACAAGACAGATGAATCTCCAATATCACGTAGAGGGAAAGAAGCCAGACACAAAAGAATCAGACCATAGGAAGCATTTTGGATCAAGTTCAGAAACAGACAAAACTAACCCGTGGTGTTTTAATCAGGGAAGTGGGTGGTCACCCCAGGGTGGGAGTGGGAGTGACTGGAGGGGGAGGGGAGGGGCCACGAAAGTGACTTCTAGGATGCTGACAATGCTTCTTGATGGAATGCTGATTAAACAGGTAGGTTCAGTTTGTGAAGATCTATAAAGCTGTGCATTTATAACATGTTTATAAAAGCAATTTATTGCTTTTCTGTATGAACATTAGACACCAACAAAATGTTCAAAAAGTAAAATTAGGGTACACGCTACTTATGGTAAGCCTGTAGACCTGCCACCTAAATGCATCTACAGTTACCACTGGGATTTTATGGCCTTGCCATGTTTAGATGTTTCCTGTGGAAAGGTTTTTGTAGCATGTAGTGCTGAGCTGTTTCTGTGGCAGCATGTGATGTGGCTCAGCCTTCTAGAAGATGTCAGTGTTACTAGCGACCAGGGCAATGGAGGGAGACTGAGCTGTTTTCCACCTATCAAACTGGCTGAGATGCTAAGGACTGGTCACACCCAGTGTTGACAGGAGTGAGGAAAGAGCACCCTCTACCCTGATGCTGGAGGACGATTTGATGACCCCATCGAGCTTTTATGTCCTCTGACTCAGCGATTCCCTTTCTAAGGACTACCCTACTGAAATACGCAAATGAGGAACCGCGTGTGTGAGTGTTTGCGCGTTGCGTGTGGATCATCCAGGCGTCCTGTCAGAGGGAAGTCTTATACATGATGGTTCCTACAAATGAGGGCATCCTATGTAGTCACTCAAAAGAATGAGGTCAGTCCTGGTGTGATGACCTTGAAGAACACCCAAGATAGGTTATTGATGAACAGCAGGGAAGTATAATATGGTCCCGCTTTTATTTTTTAAAAATAAACTATAAATATAGATATGTATGTAAGTACAATGAAATAAAGGCTATGAAGTTAAACAGCTGTCCATGGTACACATGCCTTAGGGGATCAAACTGGGGAAGGACAGAGTTTCTCTTTCATTACTTTACCCACTTCTGTAACATTTTCAGAAAGTCAATACCTTTTTTTTTGAAATTTTCAAAAGACAAAAAGGTACAAATAATAATAATAAGGACCAGCCTGGTGCAGGACAAACTCCTATACAGTTTGAAATAAACTAATTACGCCGCCAACACTCCCCTCCCCTCGCCAGAGCTTTGCAGCAGCCCTGATGGAGATGTCAGGCCCCTACAACAGCTCCCCTCGGCCGGAACAACACAAGTGAGTGGGGACAGGAGTTCTGGGGGGAGGGCATCAGGGCGGTGAGGCATTTGGAGACACAAAAGGAAAGGAGGTCTAAAGACCTCTCCCTCTGGGATGCAAGTCATTTTCCCAAAAAGCGGGAGGACAGAAGAGCAGACGCCTGGGCCCCCAGGACAGCCTTAGGATGCCTCATCCTCTTGACCTGCCCACCCTCAGTCCCCACTTCTGTCAGGGCCGACCAGTCCTGAGGTCTCCTTCAGAGAGAGGAAGGGAAGCAGGGCCTGGAGGCTCAGAGACCCTGGGACACCAGCCCTCAGCCCCAATCCCAAGCCTGCTCCAGAGAGATAGGCCAGGCCTAAAGGCAGGGTCCCGTCCATCCTGCCCAGTGCAGACCCTGAAGCCGTCCCCTGGCTGTGTCTGGGCCTGCACCTTGTCTCCAGATCCCTGTGACACCCTTGTCTTTCTCCTCTCTTGCAGGAGTTACAAAATCCGCTTCAACAGTGTCTCCTGCTCAGACCCACTGGTGTCCTCCTGGCGGCGGAAAAGAAAGGAGTCCAGCAACACAGACAGTGCAGGGGCACTGGGGACCCTCAGGTCTGGGGGCCACAGCGAGGGGAGGCATACTGAGAGGGACAAGCTGTCTGGGCACACAGGCAGGACAAGGGGGATTCCAGTGATGGCTCCCTGCACCCCAGGTTCTGTGTGTTCGGGCTGGGCTCCCGGGCGTACCCCCACTTCTGCGCCTTTGCTCGTGCGGTGGACACACGGCTGGAAGAGCTGGGTGGGGAGCGGCTCCTGCAGCTGGGCCAGGGCGACGAGCTGTGTGGCCAGGAGGAGGCCTTCCGCGGCTGGGCCCAGGCTGCCTTCCAGGTGAGCTCCCCGAGCCTGTCGCGACATCTCACTCCCACCCTCCTCCAACCCCAATGCTGACTCATGCCAACCTGGGCATCTGCCCCAGAGACCTGCAATACAGAGGACCTCACCAGTGCCCTGATTCACGTGGTTCTCTGGCCCCTTCTATTCCTCTAAAATCCACCTCCATTTTGCCACTGCACAGTCAGCCCTTCTGGCTGAGTGGAGAAGGGATCAGGAGAGAGTTAGACCAAGGCAAGGGCTGATGCTGAGGCCGACGCAGAAACTGCAGAGGCCAGACAGGTTTGGGGTGGTGTCTTGACTGGAGGGGGTCCTGGCCTAGGGGAGTACAAGGAGGCCCCGGTCCAGGGCTGTGACTTTCTAAGCCTGGGCTTCCTCCAGAGGAGCTCTTCCTGGTCTGGGGATTATGCCTGGAATTGAACAGGGCTCCTACTCCCAGTCCAGCCACCACTCCAGGGCAGCGCTGGCCTCACCAGGGTTCCGAGGCTTGAGTTCAAGAGTGATGGCAAGGAGGAAGGCATCTGAGGAGGAGGCATCCTAGGAGGTGTGCTGGGGAGAGCCGGCCAGACAGATGGAGGGTTTGTTGGGGAGGAGAAGCGGGAATGGAAAACAAGACTAAAGAATCCAGACAAAGGGAAGCGACAGGAAGCTGGGAGTGGGACAAGAGAAGGGAAAAGAACAGCGTGAACTGGGGACACCACTTCAGAGGCTCGGGGTTAACCGGAGGAGCAACCAACTAGAAGCAGGAAGGCCCTGAGCTAACCAGGGTGGTAGCAGTAGGGGTAGGAAGGAAGGGAGGGGGCCAAGGAAGGAAGGAAGAGATATAAGACTTTACACACACAAAAGAAAGATTAACAGGACTGGTGATACCGGGCAGGAGGAGAGGGAGCAACCAATCATGGGTGAGCCCTAGATTTCAAGCTGGGGACTGGCCAAGCAGTTTGCCAGAATTGCGCCTGAGCAGAGACAAATAGGAGATCCACCCTACCAGGGGTCTTGCCCCAGAAGCTCCCTCCAGCTCCTTATGTGCAGTGCAGGGCATGAGAGACCAGCCAGAGACCCCCTCGCATGGCTGCCGGAATTCTGTGTCCCACTCCAGGAGCACTTAAGGGCTTCCCATAAAGTATCTCATTTAGCCTTCACCAGACCCTGAAGAGGTATAAAGACGGGGATACGGAGGCAGGTAAGCTGCAAGTACAGGAGTAGAATGTGAACACAGCTCTGAACACGTGGACGTATTCATGGAGCCCTACTGTGTGCCAAGCACTGTGCTCCCTGGGACATGGGATTAACACTCACCAGATTAACAAGCGAGTGGATGTTGATACAGATATATGCAAAGTAAGAGCTAGCCCAGTGGCCAAGGTACGAAATGGGCTGAAGAACCAGGTGCTGGCAGCCTCAGCCTCCGTCTCAGGCCCACTCTCCCTCCGGCCCCTGGGGCTGCCCATCCTACAAGTGCCAGCCTCAGATGGTGCCTCCGCTCCAGCAGCCCCAGGAATGGAAGGGGACGACTGGGAACGCCACCCGCCCAGCTTGGTGGCCCACCAGCCCCTCTGAGCCCTCCCTGGTGGCCAGAGGTCCTCAGCCCTCATCTCCTTACCGCCCCCAGGCCTCCTGTGAGACGTTCTGCGTTGGAAAAGATGCCAAGGCCGCTGCCCAGGACATATTCAGCCCCAGACGGAGTTGGAAACGCCAGAGGTACCGACTGAGTGTCCAGGCCGAGAGCCTCCAGCTGCTGCCAGGTGCGACCGTGAATTCACCCTGACTCTGTTGGCCCTTTGGGCTCTCTGGGGTCCCCAGACTCACTCGGGGGCCAGGCCCAGGTCCCCAGCTCAGGCTCAGTCTCGTTGGCCCCCCACCCCTCAGGCCTGATCCACGTGCACAGGCGGAAGATGTTCCAAGCTACAGTCCGCTCAGTGGAAAACCTGCAAAGCAGCAAGTCCACGTGAGGAGGACCACTCCCCAACACACACCTGTCCCTGCCCCTCCTTCCCCAGACCCCGGGGCCCTCCTCCCGCATCCTGCCTTCCCTCCCCTTCATCCCCTCAGCCCTCCTGTAACTTCCTCTTCTCCCCATTCCCAGCCGGGCCACCATCCTGGTGCGCCTGGACACTGGAGGCCAGGAGGGGCTCCAGTACCAGCCAGGAGACCACATAGGCATCTGCCCGCCCAACCGGCCGGGCCTCGTGGAGGCGCTGCTGAGCCGTGTGGAGGACCCGCCGCCGCCCACCGAGCCTGTGGCAGTGGAGCAGCTGGAGAAGGGCAGCCCTGGTGAGGGGCGTGGTCTGGGGCATGACCGTGAGAGCTGCCCCCATCCCTCTGGCCCCAGGGTCCCCTCGGGTTCAGGACCTGGCAGGAGGCTGCCACCTCCTCTCACAGCTGGCTGAGCTACATCCTGCCAGGCTGGCCTTGCTGCTGGATGGTCTGCAGAGCGCAGCTCCTTTCTCAGAACCCACCACCACGCCCCACCCCAGCCATCCCCTCCCTCTGGGCTCCTCCCAAAGGCTCCCCCAGGCACCCTAGCCTGCTCTGGAGCTGCCATTGGGTCTACCTTCTGCCGCTCCAATAAGTGGAGTTAAAATAAGCTGTGTGGGGGAGAGGCAGGAACCCAGACCAACCCAATCCAGTAGGGACCGTCAAACACAGACACACACACACACACACACACACACACACACACACACACACAGAGGCTGCCCAGACAGGCTTACCACCACTGTTCAAGGGCCAGGTCTCAGATAAAACACGATGAGGTGTGGTTAGCCCACGTGGACCCCCAAGAAGCAGTCATCACTCCAGGAAATGCAGTCCAGGCTTGGCCCCTTCCTCAGAGCCCCTCCCCTTGCACCACCCCGCAGGTGGACCTCCTCCCTGCTGGGTGCGGGATCCCCGGCTGCCCCCGTGCACGCTGCGCCAGGCTCTCACCTTCTTTCTGGACATCACTTCCCCGCCCAGCCCTCAACTTCTTCGACTGCTCAGCACCCTAGCCGAAGAGCCCAGCGAACAGCAGGAGCTTGAAACCCTCAGCCAGGTTGGCCACCTCAGTGGGGAGCAGGGGCCAGTGAGGCAGGATGAGCTGGGGGAAGAGGAACCCACCTGGCTAACAAGTACTGGGGCTGTAACAGCCAGTTCTGGAGTTCCTATTCATCTCTGAATTCTCATGCCTTAAAGGGGCACAGAGAAGGTACTCGAGAAATGTTTGTTGGTCTGGACTGAGGAGGGAGAAACCCCCCAGGAGGCTCAGCTCAGGAGGGGTCAAGAAGGGAGGTCAACAGGCAGGGCTAGGAGGTTCCAAGTCCACTGCCTCTGCCCCGACCAGGACCCCCGGCGCTATGAGGAGTGGAAGTGGTTCCGCTGCCCCACGCTGTTGGAGGTGCTGGAGCAGTTTCCATCTGTGGCACTGCCTGCCCCACTGCTCCTCACCCAGCTGCCCCTGCTCCAGCCCCGGTACTACTCGGTCAGTTCAGCACCCAGCGCCAATCCAGGAGAGATCCACCTCACAGTCGCCGTGCTGGCATACAGGACACAAGGTGAGGCCAGGGAGTTCAGGGCAGGGCCAGGGTCACCCAGTGACCCTGGGATGGACCCCTCACTGGCCCTCTCCCTCCCCACCCCCCTAGATGGGCTGGGTCCCCTGCACTACGGGGTCTGCTCCACATGGCTGAGCCAACTCAAGACTGGAGACCCTGTGCCCTGCTTCATCAGAGGGTAAGTGAGCACTGTGGGGGGGGGGGGTGGAGGTGGGAGGGGCACTGAGAAGAGAGTGCCAGTCCAAGCAGGGGTGGACAGAGTGCCACATGGATGGCTGGGGACAGATGGAGGGATCTCCAGGTATGTACAGGAGCGGGGTGGAAATTTTGGTGCGGGGTCTGATTGGTAGCAGGGAGGACCCACTTAGCATATCAAGGGCGGGGCATCCAGTTAAACCACTTCAGAACTCTGTCTAAGCTTTGGGTCTTTCACTAATTTGGACCTAGGGTCCTGCCTTGAAACTGCAGCTCCCAGAAACAGGGCTGGGATTGGACTCAGCAGGCCCTGTTCCTTTTAGAAGGTGTACTGTGCCCCTCCCTGCATCCTTGGGGCTGGCCTGATGTTGGCAGGCAGGGTACCTGGGAACATGTCCCGTCCCCACTTAGCCCAGGGACAACTGGTTAGGCGATGATAGTATCACTGAGGACTCAAAGCAAGTGGAGG
This sequence comes from Camelus ferus, assembly GCF_009834535.1. Taxonomy (NCBI): domain Eukaryota; kingdom Metazoa; phylum Chordata; class Mammalia; order Artiodactyla; family Camelidae; genus Camelus; species Camelus ferus. Next base: position 5,511,957 of record NC_045702.1, on the reverse strand, counting down.
ATCCAGGTTACCTTTCCCTTGTGCTGTGTTCAGAAGTCTTGCCCCATCCAGCGCCCAGGAGCTGAAAGTCTCAGGTGGGACTAAGAAGAGTTCCCAGGATGGCACCAGCTAGGCCCAGTGACCCAAACCCATCCAGGAAGCTAAATTACAAATAAACTGCCAATCTAGTGCACACAAACCAAATACCAATACCGGGGCTATGGCTTAAAATTAACACACCCAGTGAACCCATTATGAACCAAAAGGCTCAGTCCTTCTCCTCCCCAAACTTTCTATATCTCTTAAACATCAAAACATTCTTCAGTTCAAGTTTAAGCTATATTTCCTTTGACCCAGCCTCCAGAAACCACGGGTCCAGAGAGCTTCTGCCTGTAAGCAGTTCCTTTATTAAACACATCATGCTTACTATGAGCTGGACACAAACATTAACTCATTTTCAGTGGAAGCTCTCCTCTCCACCCTGCTGAGGTTGATAAGAATGAGGTAGCTAGTGAAGGAAAGGGGGCCTGCTAGAAAGTCTCTTTGCTAGGGCTCCCTCCTTCCGGCTGCCACCTGATCCCAGCTTGCCCTGCATCCTGGTGGGCCCTGGCACTGGCATCGCCCCCTTTCGAGGATTTTGGCAGGAGCGGCTGCATGACATTGAGAGCAAAGGTGAGGCTGGGAGCCAAGGGAATGACTGGAAGGTAGGAGGGAGTTACACAATTTAGGGGCAAAGGGACACAGGGCTGGAAAGCAGGAACCAGGTAGGAAAGAGGGCAAGGAACAGGGCTACAAAGGTGGAAAGAAGCATATCAGACCAAGGGCACAGTATTGGGGGAAGGGGCCCTAGAGGAAACGGCAGGGCACTGTTGGTCTGGCTTCCTGGTGCCGGGCACAAAGTAGGTGTTGGTGAGATTAAGGACAAAGGGAACTGGAAGTCTGGAGAAGGTGGGGCTCGGACTCAGAAGTCAGAAATGCTCCAGGTGGACTCTGGACTGTGCCAGAGGTCACCTACATGTGTCCAAGACCCAAAGAGGCTACAGGGTATTCAGGTTGGGCATAGGGTGCCCAGGGGACTGGTAAATCAAAAGAGGGCTGTGACTGAGAGGAAGGAAGACAGTGTGGGAGGATGTGGGGTTGGAGCAAGAAAGGGGCTAGACAGAGTCTCAGACTGCAGTGTCAGTGGTACAAAGGGCATGGATTCTGAGTCAGAAGCCCCAGCTGTAGCACAGTGTCACCACTGGCCATTCCACCAGTGGAAAGTCACCACCTCCTGTGACCTTCGACATTCTCTGTAAATCAGAGTCAGGCAGGGTCTCTGTGAAAGCATCCTGCACTCTCCTGGAGGCCAAACAGCCAAGAGTAGTTGTATCTGCCTGGAAGTTTGGTCTGTCAACCTGGGTGAGGGCAGCCAGTGGGAGGTATCGCTAGGGCTATGTCCCGAGGGAGGAGGGCTCTCCCAAGCCGCAGTGATGCTCGCAGGGCTGCAACCCGCCCCCATGACCTTGGTGTTCGGCTGCCGATGCTCCCAGCTCGACCATCTCTACCGTGACGAGGTGCAGGATGCCCAGCAGCGCGGGGTGTTTGGCCGCGTCCTGACCGCCTTCTCCCGGGAACCCGACAGTCCTAAGGTGCGGGACTCTGAGGACGCTGGGGTAACCCGAAGCTAGGGACAGGAAAAGAACTGACGTGCGCTCCATCGGAACATAGGGGTCCAGGGTCAGGCCGGCCCCGCCCCCTGCAGTGCTGACCCTCCGCTCACCACCACTCAGCTTCCACCTAATGGCACTCAGACACCCACCCCAGTTGGCCCCACCCGGCCCCACCCTCGAGCCAAGGCCCCTCCGGTTCTTACCCATCCAAACCCAAGCCCCGCCCCTTGTTTGGCTCTGCCTCTCTAAACCCAACCCAAGCGCACCTAGGACCCACCTGGCGCTCCAGCAATCTTTCCACACCCGGGAACTCCCTCCCCGGCACCCCGGGGGCCTGTCCTTCCCTCCCCGGCAGCCCCATCACTGTCTGCCCCTAATCCCGCCTCCCCTCAGACCTATGTGCAGGACATCTTGCGGACAGAGCTTGCTGCCGAGGTGCATCGCGTCCTCTGCCTCGAGCGGGGCCACATGTTTGTCTGCGGCGATGTCACCATGGCAACCAACGTCCTGCAGACCGTGCAGCGCATCTTGGCAACGGAGGGCGACATGGAGCTGGACGAGGCCGGCGACGTCATCGGCGTGCTGCGGGTGCGGAGGGGCGGGGCCAGATGCCCGGGGGGCGTCCAGCCGGGGGCGGGGCCATGCCGGGGCAAGGGGGCCATGCCGGGGGCGGGGCCCATTCCGCACGGAGCTTCGGCCGGGGTCCTGATCCTCCGCCCTCTTTGCCCGCAGGATCAGCAACGCTATCACGAGGACATTTTTGGGCTCACGCTGCGCACCCAGGAGGTGACAAGCCGCATACGCACCCAGAGCTTTTCCTTGCAGGAGCGGCATCTCCGGGGCGCAGTGCCCTGGGCGTTCGACCTGCCGGGACCAGACACCCCTGGCTCCTGAGAGCCCGCTTGCTTTCCACTTCAGTTCCCGGAAAGAGGGGCCATCAGTCCACGACGGCGGTGCTGCTCTCCTGTCTGCCGGACCAGGACCAGCCACCTCCCCCGCCCCCTTCCCGAGGTGCCTTCCCACGCCTGTCCAGAGACTGGCCTTATTCCCGGGAATGTCTCTATCTCTCTCTAGGCCTGTTTCCCTAACCCAGGTCTGAGTAAATCTGGAAGGCCCCTCCCAGCAGTGGTGTTCCTGAGCCTACTGTCAGCCCTTTCGTGTTGATAGGTGAATTTTAGATTCCCCTCATCTCTTTCAGGAAGGAGTATCTTATCTTGAAACCTGATCTCTAAATCATTCAAATATTTATTACTGAAGATTCACCATAAGAGACTGGACCAGAAGTTATGAGAGCTACTAAGATGTGCGACCCAGCACTGTCAATTACAGTTACAGAATGACAAGCTTTGTCTTTTAACTTCTGCAGTGAGAGGGAGGTGGAGGGAGTAATTCTTCGACTGGGAGTCCTGCCCTACACACTCCTCTCTGACCCAGCCCTCTAAAAACATGGTTTCCAGCCAATTACAGGCAATTCTGTTGTGTCGCTCCTTTGATCTTGACTGAGAAGCAGATGCAGCCCTCAGCTACCAGGAGTGGGGATTCCAAGGACTAAAGTCACAAACATGTGCACCACAGCCAGGAGTAACCTTTACTGCTTGTTTCAGACAGGATGAGAAACCACACCCACTTCCTCAGGCATCACACCAAGGCTGAACTCCAAAAACAGCAGGCCTCCCTAGAGGCTTTCCACTCACCCACCCCCATCGCCCTCCACGAGTCCCAGGGGAACCTGAAGGTCAGGCGAGCTTGAAGAACCTACTGCCTTTCAGATCCAGTCCCTCATTGCTCCCTTCTGTGTAGCTTGGCCTCCACCTTGGCCCAGCCCTCCACGTTGAGGTCACTTGAGAACTTCTTCCCAGGCAACCACTCCAGGACAAATAGTTGTCCCCTTTGCCCCTCCATGTGGGCTCTAACATGTGTTTCCAGCTGCCTCTCCTCTCCTACCCTTTCTCTGCTCTCTGGGGCAGGGCATCACTGACTCCAAATCCTGCCCAACTCCCCAACTAAAGCATCCATGGGGGTCTTTAAGGGGGGCTTGGCACGTCCTTCCACTCCACTTCGTCTGATCTCCTGGGGCTGGAGAAGCCAGGAAACCTGGAGAAGGAGAAAGCTCTTTGCAAACAGTCCAGGGGTTTGGGTTCCCGGGATTCCCATCCCTCCAAGTCTGACTCCACCCAATTCCCTACTCATTCCCTCACCCCCATGCCAGTTAGGTAATACTGACCTTAAGGAGCCCTCTCAGTCAATGCTAGGGGCCTGGCTAGGCTCCTTCTGCGTGTCTGTGGGCTCCTGAAACCCTCCAGGGAACAGATTCTGGGCCCTCTGGGTTCTCCACTGCTGTCTGGGGCTGGAGGCGGGACTGGAGCCTGATGAGAAATCCATCAGCTGGGCAGTGCCATGATGCCTGCTGCTCACCCAGAGTCTGTCCCCTACACACCCCAACTGCCTCACCATCACTCGACCAGGAAGGCTTCTCCTCATCTGGCGAGAGAGTCTGTGGGGGGCTGGACCAGGGCCTGGACAGGGAGGAGGCTGAAGCCTCCCCCCACAGTTCTTGCTGCTGCTGCTGCTGATGGAGCTAAAAGGAAGGGAGAAGAATGAGGGGTTCCCTCCTGCCCAGCAGCGTGAGACCCAGCCCCCAGGCTACGTACAGAGGGTGTTGAAACCTCCTACCCAGCTCCTGTTGGATAATTTCTTACACTCCAGCCCCCTCCACAGTCTCCATTTGTTTTGAGGCTTTCTCCCCATCTATCTGGCATCCCTCTATTCACCTGGTATAGGTAGATGGCATGGAGACTCATCTCAGCAGATGCGAGTTCTGGGAGCTGGGCCAGCTTCTGGCCCCCAGTGCCTCCTGGGGACACACAGCTGAAACAGAAGGTGCAGTAGATCAGAAAGACATGCCCTTTCCCCCCTGCACTCCACAAGGAACGCCAGGCTTTATCTCCTCGTCCTGCTCAGCCCCCCAATACCCCTGCATTGATCAGCCCCACCACCCCTGACCCCTGCATCTCAAGTCCCCACCCCTCACCTTGAGTCCTGGGCAATTCGGGAAATGGAGGCCAGGAGGCTGGCTGTGGCTGCAGCTGGGCAAGGGGCTGTGGGGCTCAGGTCCTGTGGGGGCAGGAGGGGCTGCACCAAAAGGTTGGCCAGGAAGGTCTCCGGCTGGGAGCAAGAGAAGAGAGGGTCAGAAGAGAAGACAGAAAGGGAGGGAGGAGGGCTAAGTAAGGTGGGAGAGCAGGCTGAACTAGTGAGTAGGTTAATGCAAAAGGTGAGGCTGAGGGAGGAGAGAGGAGGGGAGGGGAGAGGAGGGGGCAGGGTGTGAAGGTGGAAGGGCAAACCAAGCTTCAACTCACCAGAGGTGAGGAAGAGTTGCTGAGGACCCCGGGGGTGGGGGGACTGCGAACAGAGTTGGCGCCCCAGGTGGCTGCATCTTGTTGTACCCGGCCTCGAAGGTGCCCTAGGAACTTGGAGCTGTGGCCTGGGGGGCGCCATTGTGGATGAACCAGGGAGAACCTCATCAAGGACAGTTCAGTCTTCCCATCCTCGGCACGCTGAGATAGTGAGGCCTCTGTCTGTCCCTCCGAGAGCCACTGAAAGCAACGACAATCCTTCAAGTGCCACGAACACTGCTTGTATACCTGCAGTGGGTGCCTCGTGGGGTGGGCAGGATGGAAGACAATAGCCCCATTTTCCAGGTGAAAGGATGGAGGTCACAATGGGGACTTGCTCAAGATCACCCAAAAACAGCAGCAGAGCAGAACTTGGGTCCAGATCCAGCACTGGGATGTAGGCTCAATGTTCTGCCAGCAGGTGCACACTGGATGCCAGGGCCTGCCTTACAGCTTTGGTCAGGAAACCCATCCTTACTCCAGCCCCATCCACTGATCAACCTGTTTTCCAGCCATTCTACCAGTCTTGGCTCCCATTTACTGGTGTCAGGATGTGCTGGAACTCTGTTAGGGCTTTACACACGTCATCTCATGTAATCCCCATGATAGCCCTGCACATTGGTCACTGTCCTCGTTTGACAAACGAGGGCATTAGGTACAGGGAAGTGAGGTGATTAGCTCAAGGTCACAGGTGGCAAACCATGGAGCTGGGGGTGGAACCCAGCTCTGCTTTGAGTGAGGCAAGCAAACTCCTACCTAACCACAACCCGGCACAGCCAGTGAAAGGCTCTAACCTGAGGGTGGCCGTGGCGCTTCACATCCATAAGGGCAAAGGAACAGATGTCTCCAACCCCGGCCACATCCACAGTGAAGTGATGAAAAAAGTCAATAATCTCCAAGGCGCGAGGGCGGAACCAGAAGAGCAGAAACAGTGGGGTGAGGAGAGGGGACAGGAGCTCCTCCGTGAGGGAGACCTGGAGAAGCAGGGCGAGGCTGAGAAGGGGTTGCTGAGGGCAACCACACTCGCCAGGCAGGAAACCTCCAACTCCGTCATTCCGCCTTTCCCAGACTCCCGGGATAGCCAGCCCTGAGCCCGTTTGTCCCCGCCCTCTCTCAGACCTCGAGGTTTACACAGCCTCCTCCGCAGCCCCATTTCAGCCTGGACCCTCACCGCTCGGTATTGCAACAGCCGCGCCATCTGCCGGTAAGCGCTGGCCTTGCCGGCAGGGCCGGTCTCCTCCGGCAGGTAGTGCATGTGGGCCAAGGCCGCCTGCAGCAGGAGCTGCGGTGAACGACTTTGGGCCTGCTCATCCGGAATGAAAGACCTAGAGGGCGGCATCGGGGTGGAGAAGGGGCCGGCGAGTAAAGAGGATGTGCGGGTGGGATGCATTAGCGGTGGGAGGGGTAGAGATTCGCGAGAGGTTCAGCCCCAGGCCGGAAAGACGCCCCCCTCCCTGGGCATCTCCCACCACACCTGGCCACGGTGGCCAGGATCCCGAGGGCAGTCATGGCGGTGAGCACGTGCTCCACGGCGAGCACATCCTCGTCGTAGACGGTGAGCACCAGCAACGCGGCGAAGAGCGCGCCGGCGAAGAAGACGAGCTGGCGGGCCAGCAGCGCGAGCAGGGGCGCCGGGGGCGCGGCGGCGCGCAAGAAGGCGGCGGCGGGGCGGTAGGCGCGGGCCAGGCGCGCGCGCAGCTCGTGCGGCAGCTCGTTGAAGTGGCGCAGCTGCAGGCGGGCCAGGCGGGACCAGCGGCGCGTCCCCAGCGCGCCCGGCTCGCGCCGCAGCAGCTCGGCGTGGCTGTAGAAGGCGTGCAGCACCTGCCAGGCCAGCACCAGAGGGCTCAGCGCCAGGTTCACGGCGGCCAGCAGCAGCACCGAGCGCCGCCAGCGCGCGGCCAGGGCGGCCCGCTGGTCGCTGCGCTTGTAGGCGTCGGGCAGCTCCCAGCCGCCGCGGAAGAGCGAGAAGGGCCCGCGGAAGAGGAGCAGGTCGACGTTGAGCGCCAGGCCGCGGCTGAGGAAGGCTACGCTGCCTCCCCAGGGCAGCGCGCAGCGGGTCGGCAGCAGGCCTTTGTTGGCCAGCGCCACCTGGTAGTTGGTGTAGCGCAGGATGCGATGGTGGACGTCCAGCTCCGTCAGCGGCCTCGGCTGCACGCACAGGCCCCCGCTCCTCTGCAGCGCCAGGAGGCGGGACTGCACCTCTGCCCAGGACACTGAGCCGAGCTCCCCCTGAGGAGAGGGGACGGCTGAGAGCCAGCGACCTGGATTCCTCTCCACAGTGATGCCCACACTCACCGTGACCAGAGTCCCTGAGTGTCCTCCCGTGCCCACCACTCTCACCCAGTGTCCCTCAGGCATGACACCTGTCACCTTCCGCTCTCTGCCTTCTCGCTCTCCCTTTACCTTGTCTCTAACAATGGGAACCCTTACTTCCTCTCATCTGCTTCTGAATTGTGTTCCTCACACCCCTGCCACTCCTGAGGCCATGAGCCATGTGCTTCCCAGGGACACCTCCTAAGCTAAACTCTACACGTATCTGAGCACAGCTCCTTAAGAGTAGATTTTCCTGAGCACCCCCCCCCCCTCCACACACACACACACACACAGCCCTACACGTAGAAGGCACATCCCAGCTGCAGGTAACAGGGAAATCCCTCTTCCCCGTTCCTAGGGTACCCACCAACCCAGAAGCCTCACCACTTTTTATCTCAGCCTGCTTTGAGAATCCCAGCCCCATCCCATTCTGTCAGATTAACCTTCCTAAGACAATGGCCACATCTGGCCATGGAGGTGGGGGCTGTCAGATCTCACTCATCTGCAAACCTCATTTTAGCCCAGTTTCACCCAGCTTCCCCAGTCCAGCTTAGTCAAGTCCCTCCAGGCCAGCCTCTCCAGTCCATCCCAGGGTCTCCCCTTCCCCTGGAAGGAATAGGGGAAATGGGGTAAGCAGGAAGGAGAAAGAAGGGTCAGCTGATTCCCAGCGGAGCAGCGGTCCAGCTCCTGATCTTCCCTGCCTCCACCCCTGCCCCCGTGACTCTTCCCTGTGCTATGGTTTGTGCTCTCCTACTCAAAGGGGCTTTCTGAAACCTCTCCCTTTTGCTGTACAGGAGGGCTGTGCAGAAGGTTCTGCACTTCTGAGGGGAGAAGGTAGCCTCTGTGCTTTGCCTTAAGGAAAGAATTTAGGTACAGAGCCAGAAGGAGTGTGAGCAAGGCAGGGAGGAAAGAAAGAGGAAAGCGTGACCAGGGACAGTGAAGGGGCCTGTGAAGTGGCTTCTTGCAATCAGGGGGAAGGCCAGAAAGGGAGGCAGGATTACCCACTGGGGACTGGAATGCTCAGATGCAGGCTGGTGGGTCAGTCTCCTCACTGCTGCCCACAGAGTTCAGCGTTTCCCCCCTCCCTGCCCAAGGCTTGGAATGCGTCCCCACCTCCTACCCTTCCCAGCCCCATCCCAAACCCCCCTGCCCTATAAAGCCAGATGACTGCCCTTCCTCTAAATACCCACTGCCTGAACCACAAGCATGTGACCATACATCATCTTCTATAACCATCTAAATCAACTAAGCTCCACCACAGTAAGGGCCTTGTGTTACAAGTGGTAACCCACCTCCTAACAATATTCTGGGCCAAGGGTAGGGGTCAGTAAGTCCTTCTGCCCTTTTTCCAGTAGGTCCTTCTGTCTCTGCAGCCCCTCACTCCTCCCTACCCTCTTCCCCCCCGACGTTGTACCTCTCCTCAGACACGCTCACCCAACTCACCAGGGGAATGTGGAGGGCTTCCCTGTAAAACACTTGGATGTCCCAGTAGCTGAAGAGGTTGCAGACAGAGCGAAGCAGCTGGAACAGCCAGAAGGCAGTAGCCAGGATCAGAAGGAAGACCATCAGGGAGCTGGAGTGGATCCTGTGTCGGGTGGGACAGACAGGAAGTAGGGGCCTGGTAGCAAGGGAGACCAGACTTGGGGAGCGATGGAGGTCATTGAGAGGGGACCCAGCCAGGCCGGTCGTTCTCAAAGTGTGGGCCCTGGGGCTCCCCAGACCCTCGCAAGTATCTACAAGTTCAAAACTTTTCAGATATTAAGGTTTTCTGCCATTTTAATTCTCATTCTCTCAAGAATATACAGAGGACTTTTCCAGAGGCTACGTGACATCACATTCACAGTCAATGGAATGTGTGCTTGGACATTTTCAGGTTTTAAAGCTGTTCTCAGCTTGAATCTCAAATAAGGTAAATAGAGATAGATTTGATTCTCATAAGAAAAATCTCTTGGGAGTTGAGTTCTCAACTAATTTTAAGTGTATTAAAGGTGTCCCAGGACCAAAAACTTGGAGAACAGCTGGTCTAGACCAAAAGACAAAAGAAGGTGGGGGCTCTCATCTGCTAGTCCCCTCCATCACCTCCCCCAGTGGCTGTCACTCACCGCTGGGCACACTGGGATGAGGGTAGGATGGCATCTGACAAGGTCACTTTGTTGTGGAGCAGCCCAGGTCTTGTGCGGTTATTTGGTTGGTTGGCAAAGAGAACATTGTAATCCACGCAGCGAAGGAGGAAGGTGGTGAAGGTGACGATGAAAATGAATTGTCTGGGACGGCAAGGAGTGCAGTGGTCAGGCCCAAGGGCCAGTGGGCTCCAGCCCCAGCCTCCAGGCTGGCCTGGTTAACCCAACCTGCTGAGCCCTGGGGCTGCCTGGGGAGGCAGTGGAGGAACTAGAAGCAGCAGGCGCTACTGAGGAAATGAGAGGAAGAGTTTGGGGCCAGGGACAGGCATCTCACCCCAGCTGGAAGACATCCTCCAGCAGGATACAGGTAAAGCCGCTCCTCTGGTGGTAGCTGTAGATGTGGCCACCCATCAAGAAATAAGCCTGAGGTGTGATGATGGGCCTTTCCTGAGGACGCCTCCCCCTCCCTCCCCCAAGTCCCCAACCCACTGCACCCCTGGCTCCCTGCCTTCGGTGCCACTGCTGCCAGGCCAAGCACAAAAGGATATCTTGGTGAAGAAGCTGTCCAGGTTCTGGATATGGTGCCAGGAGCCTGGGCACAGAGGGAAGAGCATGGGGACTCGGCTCTCACCGGGACAATTCTCCACGTCCTCAAGCTACTGCCAGAGGCCTAGTCCAGAGGAAACTCTGGAGCCCCCAGACCCTCCCCAGCCCCCGCCACTACCCACTCACCTCGGAGTCCTTCAGGTACATGAAGCAGGGGCTGCTGCTCCTCCCCGTGGAGGGGTGAATCTTGGGACCCCTCAGGGTCACAGTCCTCCAGCCGCTCGTAATCCTGCTCAGGGATCAGAGGGCCTATCCGAAGCCCAGGAGGGTCCTGGGGGCACCGGCATGGGGGAGGGGGAGTCACCGAGGCCAAGGGTGGGGCAGAGCGGGAACCCCAGGAGGGGGGTACAGAGATGGGTGTCATCGCAGGCCTGGCCTGCATTGTGGGGGTGGCTGGGGTGGAGATGGCACTATGGTGAGGTTGAGAAGCCCCTGACGCCTGCACTGCTGGGCAGGGGAGCCCCAGGGCTGAAGGAGGAGCCGAGGACAGGGCACTTCTTGTGTGAGGGGCAGGGGACAGAGAGAAGATGGAGACCCTCCCTCCCCCAGGCCCCCGACTTGGAGGAGGAGGAAGAGGAGGCAGTGGCATGGGGAGGAGGGGCACTGATCCAGGCCCCAAGTCTCCCCACCGCCCCAACCGCCCCCTGGTCCCCCCCCAACCCATTCGCCTCACCATAAGGCCAGCGGCTTCTCCTGAAAGCTTGGAAGGATGGGAGATGCTGCTGTTCCCGCCGAGGTCTGGCTGGCTGAGCAGGGACTTCAACAAGGCCAGTGACAACAACAGCCTGGTGACTCAGGTGGGGCAGGCCTCAGGCGTCCCAACTCGCAGTCACCTGTCTGACCACTCACACCCCTTCCAGGGCAACCTGCAGCCAAACCTCTTAGGGCCCCACCTCTAGCCTGGCAGGGACAGTAGCTGGGGAGGCAGGAGCTGAAGAACAGTAGATCGAAGGAGATCCCTGCTGTCCCATCTTCAGACTCCCAGTGGATTTCAGAGGAGGCCAGAGGGTAGCCGCCAATAACAAAAGCAAAGAGAATCCTATTAAGGACTATAGGACTATGGGGTCAAGATAGTGAATCTTTGATTTCTTAAAACCTTATCTCTCCTCCCTGCATATACAAACACAGAGTGATCAACAGAGAAATGCTTTAAGACAAAAAACAGTAAGAAAGAAAAAAAGAAAAAGACAAGAAAGGCTGTATGTTTTGTGTGTGTGACAGTACTAAGGAAGAGAAAAGGGGGAGACTGCCTGACTTTGCAACCAGGTTGGGGGAAACTAAGGAGAGGAAGTAAAGATAGGAGAGGTTTTAATTATCTTGGATGTGAGATGGTTCTGGGAGCTTACAGTAGAAAAGTGGGGATTCTTGGATGCGCCGCTATGTTTACTTGTTTACTTATTTATCCTCTTGAAACCCTCTCCCCTAAATCCTGATCCAGTTTCTGGGGCCTTCTGAGAAGCATCGGGGTTGATGGCAGAGGGCAGCTGAGGGCATGGAATTTGGAAGGATAATTTGGGTGCCCCATGGATGAACTGACTGAGTTGACTTCCTTGTTGTCACCTCAACGAGGAGGCGGAGGCCCAGGCAACTGGTTTGGTGGCTTGTCCAACGCCATTCTTGAGTCCCTGAATCATCAGGTTACCTACTGATGGCCATTCCAGAGGTGCTGACTCAGCCACCCAGGTGTCAGAGCCACCAGGGCTTAGGCTCCAGGGCTGCTGTAGAGACCAGTATGCAGGAACCGGAGAGAGAGGAACAGAACATTTCCCATGTTGTCCACCAGAGGAACTTAGAGGCAGTCGAGGAATTGCTCACAAAATCTGAGTCCAGGTACACCTATTTTTTCCTTGCGCCTCCTTCCTGTGAGGGGCATTGTCACAGTAGCTCAGGACTTGCATAGTTTTATCCCCAAGCAGGAGGCTGAACTATAAAAACAAGACTCCTAGTGCCCAAAATGGAATCCCACACTGCAGAGGGGCTAGGAAATTCCCACGATCTCTCTGAGACGTCTGTCAAGATGGGTTACAAGGGGTTTCCTCTGGTCTTTTCCCAACTTCATTCACCCTGAGATACTCCACCATACTCACTTTAGGACTCTCCTATATCCCTCCGCACCCAGCCCAACCTCAAACTAATCCTGCCACATTTTCCTACCGAGTTTCATTCCAGATTCATCGATGGGCAGCCTTCCTACCACCACCCCCAATTCAAGTCCATTTATTATAAAGGACACTTCCCTGCCAGGCATTTGGAGGGGAAGGAGGGGACAGATGAATGAGACAAAGCCACTACCCAAAAGCAAGTCACAGCCCAGTGAGAGAGGCAGCTATGCAAACAAATCATTACACAGAAAAAATAAATAAGCACACAAAGGTACAAGAGTTGTGCTTTGGCAGCCTTAGGCAAGCGAGCCTGATATACTGTGAGGAAGGCATCTGTTGGGGAGATGGAACTGAGGGCGTGCGGTGATAAGCTACAGTACCTCCACACCAGTGGTTTTAAACCACTGCGTAGGGGGAAGAGTATCAGAATCACCAGAGGAGTTCTTTTCCAAGTATAAGTGACTGTCGTCCCCGGAGCTCTGATTCGCCCGGGGAGGACTGTGATGGGCAACGTGCACTTATTTTGAAAAAACGCTCCAGACGATTTTTGTCCCTTCGTCACCCAGAACCAGCGCTCTACACTCCCTCGGGACTCCAGGACGTCTCGAGTCCGCTAGAAGTACCCATAAGAGAACAGCCCGGAGGTCAGCAGCTGACGCGTTACTATGGATACCCCGGGGCGGGCGGCGTACAGCGCACACCCTCAAAACGTCACTCCAGAGCCTACTCCGGCAGCGGTCAGAGGGCGGTGCCACATCCTGCTTGGCCCCAGGCCAGGACTGGGGGCGGGCTACAGGCGGCTCTCTCCAATCACAGCTCCAGAAGAAGACGCGCGAACAAGGTGTTCTCCAATCACAGCTTGCAACGAAATTGATGTTTCTTTCCACCAATCATCGGCAAGTGGCGAAGGGGTTGTCGGGATGGGGGCCGGAGCCAACATGGAGCCCTCAACGGGATAAGGGTGAAACCGCTGTTGCCGGCTGTTCCTGTTCTCCCTCCACCATGCTGGTGCACTTATTTCGGGTCGGGATTCGGGGTGGCCCTGTCCCAGGCAGGCCGCTGCTACCCCTCCGCTTCCAGACATTCTCGGCCGTCAGGTAAAAAGGGACAAACCTACGGGAGCGCGGGCCATTGACCTGCCGGCAGGGCGTGGGGCCTGCCGGGAGATGGAGTCCCGGGCTCGCGCGAGGCCTGCTGGGAGTCGTAGGCTGGCCCGGCCCAGAGTTGAATGTCACTCCCTGAGGGATTGGCCTCAATTATTTATAGCGACGACCCAGGTACCAGCAGGAGACTCGGTGCGTCTGTATCAGCACGTGTGGGCTGGACGGAGGGGACGCTCCGGGGTGGTGACCACTCCCGACCTATACTCCCCACCAGGGGGCGCCGTTTTGCACGGGTGTTCCGGCCCCCGTTTCCTGCCCCTGTCCTTCTTGGAATTGGTCTTGCGATGTGGACAAAAATTATTAGTGTCCAGAGTCATTTAGTATTGCTGTTGTTCCCAAGATTCAGTGTGAAATGGTTCCTAAATCTGGATACTTTCAGCAGAGTTAAAGAGTCAATTTAGTCACGTGTATGTATGTGTTCTTGTATGTTGGCTCTACACGTTGGTCCTAAGAGGAAGACACACAGGTGGGAAATGAACAAGGACTCTGAAACGGCGACTTACTGGTAAATGCTTTATGAAAAGGGACTGATTCCTTTCTACTCCTGGAGTGAAGAACCTGTGGGCCAGGCAGGCAGCAGATTCGCAGGGGCGGGTGGATGTGGACTTGTGCTGTTTGGAAAGCCTATCTGATTGATGGAGGGCAAGAGCCAGGCGGAGTTGAAGCTACAAGTACCGGTGCTCAGAAGCAATCCGCCAGTTCTTGGCAGGGGCCGAGTACTGCTTAGAGCCTTAGTTTGGAGAAGATGAGAAAAGCTGGAAAGTGGCCATGGTAAATTATTCAAAGGCTTGAAAACAGTCCTTAGGAAAAGAGTAGGGGTGTTGATATTATTTAAACCAGAGAGAAACCCAAGGAAAGCCATCAAATAATATTCTAGTATTTGTATGTTCATTGGTGTTTTTCAGATGTGCAAATCACAATAGATCATAAAGTGAATTTAGTGAGTACAAGCCATTTAAAAGTGAATATGATGGAATATGTGTTAAAAAGAAATTAGAGAAAGTAGTTTTGTGAAGCATTTCAATTTTCTGTGACATATTGTGTTCATTATACTGGATTGCAATGTAAAATGTATTCCTTGCTGTTGTCACAGTAAGTTTAAAACTTTGCAAATGCTGCAGTAGCGAGTCAGGTCAGATTGTTCTGCATTTCTAATGAGGGCATGCACTCAACAAACATAACTATTGGCTGAATGATGTTATGTACCAGAGCTCTGCTAACTGCTAGGGATACAGTGGTGAATAAGATAGAGCTTCCTGCCCCTCAAGGAATACATAGTCTAATGGGGAAATGAGACATTTACCCAGTGCAGAAGGAGAGTGAGCTTCTCTATCTAAGTTTTGGATAGACATAAAGTGCCCAGCAGAAAACAGACAGGTGGATAGGGTGAGGGAAGGCATAATATAAAGGTAGCAGAGAAGCCCAGGCCTCACTGAGACAAGGGAACGATGAGATGGAGTCTGCAGTTAGGTGGGTCTGGAAATATGGAAGACCCTCATAGTAAAGGGAAAACCTCTCTGTTTGTTTTGAAGTCTTTCCCCATCAATAATCTCATTTGGATCTTTGAGCATCCTACCATATTCTCTCAGCTGGATAACTTCTGCCTCTAACAGGCCTCTCTATAACCACACCTGTCCTCCAGTCTCCTCCCCTCTGCTGTGATCTTCAAAATGCAAATCTGATTACGGTCCTTTTGCTGCCTCAAGTCCAGGTCTTTTAAAAAGACTGTAATGACTCCCCCTACCCAGCCCCCCACCCATGGCAAGCTTTGTCATTAGCTATTTGTTCCCCCTTATCTGCCCCCGGCTCCGGACACACACACACACTAAAGCTTAACCACTATGAGGGTAGTTACTTGGTCCGTCCTGTTCACCTCCTGTTCCCTGTGCCTCAGAGCAGAACACCGGTGCACAGTAGGCCTGAGACCCTACATTGCCACCTATAGATACCAAAACTGCAGGAAGGAGACGATCTTGGCCTGTGCAAGATGACAAGATACATTATTTGGATTTTTATTTCTTTTTCTATCTTCAGCAGACAGAGGAGTCTGTCACCCTTTCCTTCTGTGCATTGTCACATAAGCACTGTAGGCCTGGAAGGGGAGAGGCTGATGGGGTGTAGTAAGCTCAGGGGACTTGGGTCTAGTCCTGGCCCTGCAACACATCACCTGAGCTTATTACACAGGGCAGAGTAGAATGAGCCTGGGTCCTGGAATCCGACAGCAGGGTTCCTCTCTCATCCCAGTTCCGCTGCCTGGGAACAGATTATTTCAGTTTCTCAGCCTCACGTGAGTTTTTTCGTCTATCAAGTGAGAATAACAGCGGCCCCCTCCCAGGGACGCAAGGGTCACAGGCCACGGGCTGGTGACAGTGGGGCGGTGGCCGCGTTGGTGACGTGGCTGGCACTCTCCCGCTCTACCTCTCTGAGCTGCATTCACTCAGAGCTTCCATGTTCTCTGTGAAAGCAGTGCCCTCCAGCTCCAATGTCTCGTGACTCTGAAAGAGCAGGGCTTGGAGCTGGCACTGACCCAGGGGGCCGGTGCCTCTGGAGGCTGACAGGGCCCGGCTGTCTGAGGACGCCTTTAAGACTCGACCACTCAGTTTTCTCATTCCTCCACTGCTTTCCGTCATGGGTTTTTTGTCTCAGAAACCGAGGTTGCTTAAGAACACCCTGAGAAAGGCAGTGTGGGTCCAACAGAAGAGGAAATGCTGCTCTCCATGGGGCTCCGCTGAGGGCTCAAGCAGTTTGTCGTTCAG
The DNA here is from genome assembly GCF_009834535.1 of Camelus ferus. Classification (NCBI taxonomy): domain Eukaryota; kingdom Metazoa; phylum Chordata; class Mammalia; order Artiodactyla; family Camelidae; genus Camelus; species Camelus ferus. Next base: position 5,495,874 of record NC_045702.1, on the reverse strand, counting down.
TCGAGGGACAGTTGGGGCCTCAAGCCATCAATGGCATTCTCTCCCCACAGGTCCTCCGACGGCTGCCCCAGCTCCTACCTCCTCAGGGCCGTGGCCCAGCTGCGGTCCCAGCTCCGGGCCCGCATCCCTCGAGCACCCCCAGCTCCTGGCCGGAGCCCCTCTGCCTGGTGCTGGGTTGGGGGAGCCCTCCTGGGCCCTGTGGTTCTGATTAAATGCCCCCGCCTCTGCCCTGTGGCACTGTGTGAGGCAGAAGAGGCCCCTCCTGCCTGCTCCAGACCCTGGGTCGTGGAGTCCCGCTTTAACTGGAAGCTCTTCTGGCAGTTTCTACGCCCCCACCTGCTGATCCTGGGGGCAGCCATCGTGGTGAGGTCTTCTCCCGCCCCCTCTGCCCCCATCAGGGACAGGGAAGGATCCAGCCAGGGGGTTGCAGAAGCCCCAGCCAGAGGACACATCAGGACAGCTCTCCTGCCTGGCCAAATCTCAGAGGAGACCTCAGGAAGCAGCAGAGCCAGCTGGCTTGGGGACAGGGGCTGAGGACCTGCACAGGGTGGCTGTGTGGACACGGGGGTCCCCAGGGGCTGGCAGCTGAACTTTAACTCTCAGAGAGACATGGGAGCCTCCAATGCATGGACAACAGTGGGAGAGGAAAGGCCAGGGATTGGGAAGAGTGTGGTTCCCCTAAACGTCTGTCCCCTCCCTGAAGCTGGCGCTGGGTGCAGCACTGGTGAACGTGCAGATCCCCCTTCTCCTGGGTCAGCTGGTGGAGATTGTGGCCAAGTATACAAGGGACCGTGCGGGCAACTTCCTGACTGAGTCCCGGAACCTTAGCACCCGCCTGCTGATTCTCTATGGCATCCAGGTACGGCAGAAGGGAGGGCCTGGGGGCACCCAGAGGAGTTGCCTGGGCACCCCTGAGAGCCCCGTCCTCTCTCCCAGGGCCTGCTGACCTTCGGGTACCTGGTGCTGCTGTCCCGCATCGGTGAACGCATGGCAGTGGACATGAGGAGGGCCCTCTTCAGCAACCTGCTTCGGTACTGCCAGCCGTGGGGTGCGGGGTGCAGGCAGGGGGCTGAGGGGCCCTGAGGGGGTCTGGGTGAATGTCTGGGGGTGGGGCCTTGTCCTCAGGTAACATCTCTCTCTTTTCCCCAACCTGCTAACCCCGTGTCCCACCGCCAGACAAGACATTGCTTTCTTTGATGCTAAAAGGACAGGGCAGCTGGTGAGCCGATTGACAACGGACGTGCAGGAGTTTAAATCGTCCTTCAAACTTGTCATCTCCCAGGTGAGTGCCCCAGGTCCCCCACACTCATACACTCACACACACGCACACACGCACGCACACTCACTCCCTGGTGCAGATGCACCAGGCCAGCCCTGCCCCACCCACCCCACTGTTGGGCCTCGCGCCTAGGCTCACACTGAAGTGAGAAGCCTGCTGTCTGGTGAGGGTGTGGGTGAGGGAACAGGGAAGTTCACAGAAGCGAGGTGCCACGGCACTGTCCAAGGTCAGGACAGGCTGTTTCTTTCCTGTCCTGAAATCTTACTTCCCTGGAAAACCTTCTCAAAAACTCAGACAAGAGCCTGTCTCAGCCCAGATTGCCAAGAGCAAAATCGCAGTGGCCTGTCTTGTCCTCAGAATGCCTGGCTCACTAACAGGAGAACAAGCAATGGCTCTTTGCTGTGTCCTGATGTCCCCTCTGCATACCCCCAGATTGTCACTGTAGCTGCCAGATCCTGCCAGTCACTGGCCAACAGCAGTCCCCAGGTGGCATCCCCAGGTGATTCTTGTTTTGTTCAGCTTCTAGAGCGGAAGACCAGGAGAGTGGGATTTGTCTAGGGGAAGGATGCCTTTGTCCATAGGCATCCTCACCCAGCGCCTTTATGCCTGGTCAAGGAAGGGTTAAGTTCTGTGTCCCGCAGACTGCAGGTTGACTTCCCAGGGGTCAGACCTGTGGCCTTGCCCTTGTGAGTATAGAGCTAGCTGTAGCCAGCTGACTCTTGGTAAAGTCCCCCATGTCCCATGTCATGGTGCTGATGTCAAACAGCCTTCCTTCCCACTCCTCAGGGGCTGCGAAGCTGTACCCAAGTGGCCGGCTGCCTGGTGTCCCTATCTATGCTCTCCACGCGCCTCACGCTGCTCCTGATGGTGGCCACGCCTGCCCTGATGGGAGCTGGCACCCTAATGGGCTCAGCTCTCAGGAAGTTGTCTCGCCAGTGTCAGGAGCAGGTACCAGAAGTCCTGCCCACCCTCCTTACCCTACCCTCCTTCTCTGCCCCATACTCCTCTGTCAACCCCTCTCCATCTCCAACCTGGCTCCCTATCTCCTGGACTTCTTGCAGGTCGCCAGGGCAACAGGTGTAGCCGATGAGGCCCTGGGCAACGTTCGGACAGTGCGAGCCTTCGCCATGGAGCAGTGGGAAGAGGAGTGAGTCGGGGCAGAGGCGGAGCACAAAAGCAGGGGGACCCCCAAATGTACCTCCCACCTGCCCCACGCCCCACCCCGCCTGTTTCCTGAGGGCCAGTTTGACTTCTGTCCCCAGACGCTACAGAGTAGAGCTGGAGGCGTCCCGCTGTAAGGCAGAGGAGCTGGGCAGAGGCATCGCCTTGTTCCAAGGGCTCTCCAACATCGCCTTCAACTGTGAGTGAGCAAGGCCGCACCTGGGGGGACCCAGGCTGTGGCTGGAGGTGAGCGCAGAGGCGGGAAGGACAGGTCCCAGCAAGGCAGGCAAGGGGCGGCTTTCCACCTGCTTGATGGCCTTCAGATGTCTGTTGAGTGCCAGTTAGCCAGTCTGTGGAGCCTGCTGATGCCGGCAGGCGACGGGCAGGTAGGCCCAGCGTCACTATGTGCAGTGTGCTGCCGGGCCACTCTGGAGGGAGCCATGGAGCTGCCCCCAACCCACTCATTTCCAAATGAGGAAACAAAGGCAGAGACCATTCGAGTGACTTGCCAAAATTCCAGTCAGTTGGGAGCACAGCAGGGACTGGAACTGGAGACCAACACGTGGGCCGGGTCTGTCTTCTGTCCTCCACAGCCGCCTTCCTAACCACCTGTCCTTTCCCCACGCAGGCATGGTCTTGGGAACCCTGTTTATTGGGGGCTCCCTCGTGGCTGGACAGCAGCTGACAGGGGGAGACCTCATGTCTTTCCTGGTAGCCTCCCAGACAGTGCAGAGGTGAGTGTGGGGCTGTTGCCATTCCTAAGAGCCCAGCTGGGCCAAGGGACAGGGCGTGCCTGCCAGTCTGCTCTGGGGACGACTACCCCGGTCCCCCAGCGCAGCACTGGGCAGGGGGAGAGGGAGCCCCAGGCTCCCAGCCGCGCCTCCAGCCTAATTCAGAAATACGATTGTCATCTTCAGCTTCCAAACAATTCAGAAGTTTCCTTGACAAACTTTTTTCTTTAAAAAATTTCAGTAAAATACACAAAATTTACCATCTTAACCATTTCTAAGTATTCAGTTTAATAGAGTTGCATGCATGCATGTTGCTGTGCAGCCATCACTACCGTCCCCTTCAGAACTTCAGTTTGCAAAACTGAAATGCTGCATCTGTGTGACCCACCCTCCCCATCCCCTGGCAACCATCATTCTGCTTTCTGTCTCCGTGAGTCTGGCTCTTCTAGGTCCTCATCATATAGATGACATCATATGGTACCTGTCCCCTTGTGACAGGCTTATTTCTCTAAGCATAACATCTTCCTGGTTCATACATGTCAGAGCAGGTACCAGAATTTCCGTCCTTTTTAAGGCTGAGTAAGACTCCATGTTTGGATAGACCATCTTTGACATGCTTTTTAAGAGCTGGCCTGCCGTCCTCTGCCTGACCTTTCCCTGCATGGTCCACCCTGGTGGCTCACTGGGTCCACGGCTCTGAGATCTGCCTGCCCCGCTGGCTCCGTCTGCCCATGGGCACCAGAGCTCCCAGCCGGCTCTGCTACCGGAGCCCCCAGACAGGCCTCCCTTCTGTCCCTTCCAAGCCAAGCACTAGCATCTCTGCCCACCATCTCTGTTCACTTTGTGCCCCCCCCACCCCACATACCACTTACACCAAAACATGACAAAGATATGTTAGGTCAATAATCAGTGTAGATATGATCTAATAAGGAATCGAAGAGTGAAGACCTGTGTTACCACCAGCTACACCGAGAGACTAGAGCATCACCCAGACGCCCCTCTGTGTCCCTTCCTCCTCACTGCTGATTCCTGTGGTCCTCGTGTCCTGGCTCTGCTCTGCCTTACCGCCTCTGTGTGTCAGCCATTTCTTACAGAATCCCTCACCATTGGCCTTGCTGGCCTGGGCAGGATGGCGCTAACCCAGACGCAGGCAGGTAGAAAACACACCCTCTCTTGGCCCTGGCTTCCCCAGCATTCTACACAGCACCATCCTTGGCTCCATTTCTACCAGGTGCTCTCTAATCTGGGCCCGTTCTGACCCTCTCTGGTCCTGGCCAGCCTCATCCTTCCTTCCTAGAGGCCCAGAACTGTTGCCTTAGGACTAAAAGGCTCTGATTATTGTGTAAATGGAACTTCTGGCCTCCCCCTGCTGCCCCTCCCCTGGCCTGACCCATGGGAACGCCGCTGGCTGGCTTCATACAGTCACCCCACGGCCCTCCCCTTGGGGCAGTGGCAGAGCTGCCCCCCTGAGGAAAGGCAGCCACACATCCCAGGCCTGGCCCTCCTCCCTTAGACTGGCCGTCCCCTGTGGCTCCCTCCCCTTATGGCTGGGGTACATTTCCTTCCCTCCCCACTGCACCTCCTAGCCAGTTGTAGTTTTATTACAGGCTCAAGAAAGCATCTCTCGCAGACTGCTGGATGGGGCTGCTCCCACTAGGTCTAGCCTTTTGGGAGGCCCCTCACCACACGGAGATTCTTCATTACTCACCTTGGAGGAATTGGGTCTCATTTTGTTAAGCTGGTGTGTTTCCTCCTGGGGTCTAGCCAGGGCGGGTGGGTCGGGAAGGAAGGAGGCAGGGCCCTGTCCGCTGAAGTAAAATCACACAGTGTGAGAGTTGTGGGTTAAGTTTTATTGGGGGCAGAATGAGGACTATATCCCGGGAGACAGCATCCCAGAGAGCTCTGAGAAACTGCTCCAAAGAGGCAGGGGAAGAGCTCAGTATTATATATGATTTCAGTGAGGGGGGGACGCGCAGTCAAACACATGTTTAGGCAGAGACTTGCTGATAGCCAAGAGGAGCAGATGCCACCGTTAATGATTTTAGTGCTTTCCTAGATATGAGGAGACGCAAGAATTTAGGCTCATAAAATCTTCTGAAAATACCTAACTATCTGAAGGCCTGTTCAGCCAGTTTTCCCAGAGCACAGAGAGCCTCATTCCTGATCTCCATCCTGAACTCCTTGCAGGGCATGTTGGAGATCAGTGGCTGCAGTGGCTCATGATTTAATCCAAGCAGAGTTAGATGGCAAGTGCCAATGTGATACAATTCTTGTAGGTGCAGATGGCAAGTGCCAATTTTTAGTTAGCAGTCCCAGCTTCAAGCAGCCTCAAACTTTGGACTCCATCCTAGGTGTTCCTTTTGGTGGCACTGGGGCTCTCGAAGAGATGGGGAGGTGCCCAGACAGACCACGGTCAGGGCCAGGCCGCCTGGTCTGCATTCAGGATGGGCCACCCCATCCCTAACCCGCTCCGGGCCTCCAGGGGCCTTCTCCCCGACCCCACCGCCCCCGCTTAACAGAGGTGCTGGGAATTGAACCCAGTCCTCGTGATCATGCCTGCTGAGTTCTACCCACCCCCCAGGCCTGCCTTCTGAGCCATCTCTGAGAGCTCGGTGATGTGCATCTGGTTTTCAGTTGCGCCCAGCACCTCCACCAGCCCCTAATGACCTCCAGATCTCTTGTGGCGAATGTTCTCCCTTCTCATCAGCAGATAACAGGCTGTCCTGGCTCTTCTATCTTGGTGCCTCCTGCTCCCTTTGGCAAGTGCTCTGAGCCATTTCCTCGCAGGCTCCTCCTCCCCTCCCCCGACCCGGGTGCTGGGAGAAGTGAGATTTCTGGAGAGTCAGTCTTTCCTCTTCTTCAGGGAGGACCTGCATCCACAGTCGCAGACACACACTGTCACGGGCCAGTCAGGGGCTGGTGACTAAGGGGTAATGACTCACCTTCCTCCCCGCAGCCACCCACCCTGAGGGGCAGAGGCAGCGACCCACCATCTGGGCAGATACACTTGCACCGTTCCTTACACAGGGCAAGCCCATAATAAAATATCCCAAGGGAATATGGGTTTGGGGTCCCCCCAGTGTTTCCCCTGTGGTCCAGTGTCTTTCGTTTTCTCTCTCTGAAAGGATTGCCATCCTGTTTTCCACCGTCAGTAGACCTCGCTTCCCCCAGGAGTCACAGCGCTAGAGCCGACCTCCCCTTGGCCCTCACGGCCGGCCTTGGTCTCGCGCGGGAGCCGCCCGCCCCGCGGGCTGCAGGCCCGTGGAGCCCACCCCACTGCACCCGGTGTCTGCCTTCCAGACCTGCTTCCCCCCTGGAGCCCCCGTCCTGAGGGAGCTGACACTCGTCAGCCCTGTCTGGGCTAGGAGAGAACGCAGCTCTGAAAGAAGCTATTTGCCAGGTGATCACCTAGTGTCGCTGGATCCCAGGGCTCCTGGGGACTCCGGTTTCAGGAGCAGTCTCTGCATTTGCCTTCTGGCCACCTGTTTCCTTGCCCCAGCGGACATGCCCCCCGTGCAGCTGAGACCCAGACCTTCCTCTCCAGCCCTGGCCTCCTCTCAGGCTCTTCTCATCCCCCGTCTTTCAGCCTTTCTCTTCTGCTCACAGGTCCATGGCCAACCTCTCTGTCCTGTTTGGTCAGGTGAGTGGCAGTCCGGGATGGGTCCAGGGGTGTGGACATGGGATCTGGGCTGGAGTCCTGTCCGTCCCTGATGTCATTAATGTGCTACGGGAACTGGGTGGCGGGAGGAGGGGATATCACCAGCCCCCTAAGTACTCCCCGCCGCGTGGGGACCCAGAGATGCTGCCCACTCCCCAGACCACACTCCCACATCACAGACTTTAAACCTGTCCCCAGGTGGTGCGGGGGCTCAGCGCGGGCACCCGGGTCTTCGAGTACATGACCCTGAGCCCAGACATCCGGCTGTCAGGGGGCTGCTGCATCCCCAGGGAGCACCTCCATGGCTCCGTCACGTTTCACAACGTCTGCTTCAGGTCAGTGTCAGTGGGTGGACACGGGTGCTTCCCGCCAGGCCGAGGAGCCTGTCTGCGGACCTGTGGGTCAGTGTCTCCTAAATAAGCTCCTCTCAGGGGTTCAGGGAGCCTTCAGGAGGGACCAGGGCAACGAGGGGCCTGGAACCTGTTCTGACTGAGGGTCTCTCGGCTCCTCCCAGTTACCCCTGCCGCCCTGGCTTCCAAGTGCTCAAAGACTTCACCCTCACGCTGCCCCCAGGCAAGATCGTGGCCCTTGTGGGCCAGTCCGGGGGAGGTAAGAGGAGCCCGCCACCCTCCCACCCTGTGACTCCTCCCTGCGGTAGCCACTTAGTGTGGAAGGACAGGTCCCTCTCTCCTAGGCACACTCCCTAACTGCCCCTGTCCCCCACCCCAACTCCCAGGAAAGACCACTGTGGCTTCCCTGCTTGAGCGCTTCTATGACCCCACGGCGGGCATGGTGACGCTGGACGGGCAAGACCTGCGCACCCTCGACCCTTCCTGGCTCCGGGGTCAGGTCATCGGCTTCATCAGCCAGGTGAGGAGGGGAGAGGCTTTCCCCATGGTGTGCGACACCCAGAAAGGGTGTCTTAACTCCCACTGAGCCCCTCTCCCCTTCCCTGCAGCCCTGCTTCTCTCAGTCCTTACGCCCCGGCCCCCAGCCTTTTCCCTTCCCACCCCCATCATTTGCTGCTCTCACAGGGGCAGGGGCGGGCAGGCTGGCTGTCTTCACTGGTCCCCAGCATTCATCCAGGTCCTGGTTGCTGCAGCTCTGCCCTTGTATCACCATGGCTGGAACTCTGTTCCTTGATTTAAAAGGTCCAAGCAGCAGGGAGGGTAATAGCTCAGTGGTAAAATGCATGCTTAGCGTGCATGAGGTCCTGGGTTCAATCCTCAGTACCTCCACTAAAAAATAAATAAATAAAAAATAAATTTAAAACAAATAAAATGTCCAAACAAGTGGGAGCAGGATGGCCATTTTAGGATCCCTGGGTTCTGGCAAGCCCATGGTGTCCAGGAGATCTACACACCCACATGGTGTTGCTGGGGACAGCTGGTGGCCCGCCCACCCGGTAAACAAGACCCCGCCAGCCCCACCACTTTCCCAGCGAGGGTCCACCTGCCCCCACATGTGGATGAAGCGGATCCCCTTACAGCAGGAGACAGCCAAATTATAAAACCCCTCCACGCCCATCTCTCCAGAGAGGAGGAGCCCTGCCTGGCCAGCTGGCCTTGCTCTCCCAGCCACCTCCCTGCTCCCCTTCCTGAGGGGCTCCGTGTCCTGCAGGGAGCTCAGCCTCTTCCCCCATCTGATGACCCCTCTGCTTTGTCTGACCTGTAACTTCGAGCTACCCCTACCTGCCCTCCAAGGAGCCCCTCCTGACACGCCCCTTGGGTATTCAGGGCAAAGTCAGAATGTTTCCTTGTGGACCCCACCACCTCCCACCCCCAGGAGCCAGTCTTGTTTGGAACCACAATTATGGAGAACATCCGTTTTGGGAGGCTGGGTGCCTCCGATGAAGACGTTTATGCAGCTGCCCGCGAAGCCAATGCCCACGAGTTCATCACCAGCTTCCCCAAGGGCTACAACACCATAGTGGGTGAGTTCAGGGATGGCAGGCACCCTGCTCACGTCTGCGGGGCCCACGTGTGGGACTGGGATCAAGGGGGACGGGAACGCAGTCATGGCATCAGGGGAGACCGAGGGGGACAGAGATAACCTGCGGGGACAAAGGAGACCAGCCCATGTGGTTCAGGCACAGGCAGGCCGCAGAGACAGGAGTTTGCAGGGACACGGGTGATCTGCTCACCAGGGCTCCACCCCTAAGACCTGGCCAGCAGCAGCGGGCTTTTATCTCCGTGTAATTGTTTCTCTTTCTGGCCCTGTTTCGCTCCTGTCCTTTCATCCTTTCACTGAACGGTGTTTCCCCTCTTGCTCTCCATAGGGGTTGATTTGGTTGAGCACGTCTCTCTCCTGACTTACCCAGAAGAGGGCTTTGGTGATTCGGGAACACTGAAATATTGTAGCATCACCCTAGAATCTTTCTCCTCTAGCTTGTAGCTTTGTGTGTTTGTCTCAGAGGTCTTTTTCTCAACCTCTGGGCCATGTTTATCATCCAGAGCCCCTTGGCTTTGCTGCACAATGTTCCAGCCTATCTCACAGTGTGGGCACATCCAAGGTTCTCCACTCTTCTTGAAACTTAGGCCTCGGTCTGGCTGAGCTGAGCTTCCCGAGTGGTGCCCCCACTGTGTGTGGCCTTTCTTCATGTTCTGGGTTCTTGGATTCCCGTGAACCTCGTTCTTCCTGGAGCATCCGGGCCCACATCTCTCTTGGGCACTTTCCTTGTCTCTCTGGGGATTCAGTCTACCCTCGCTGCTCTGTGACTGCTGTTACCTTGAGGCTCTTTTTGGCTTCTAGGCTGCCACTTCTGCTGTTCTCTGTGGGTATTTTGGACCCCAAACGTGGGCTTCCCAGAATACCCAGGTGGGTTACAAATCACACAGGGCTGCCACCACACCCCAGGAGGCCACCTCTGGGTCCTGGATGTCCCCAGAGCAAGAGAGACCTGGGAAGCCAGGAGAAGGCAGCTAGAGCTGCAGGGCCAGGGCAAGGGGTGGGGCCCAGGCCGGTCGTGGCTCTGAGACCTGGCCCTGGTGCCGGAGGGGAGCTTCAGGGCCCACCCTGGGTGGTACTGAGCCCTACTGTGTGCACGACCCTGGTCATCCATGTGAGTGCCTGCTCACATCTGCACAGGCACGTGAGATCAGGGTGCTGCCGGCCATCGTCCCTTCCCTCAGAGAGGCGGGCCGAAGGCACACAGGGCCAGGGGAGGGCCCTGAGGGCTCAGATGGGAAGATCCAGGCAACCCTGGTGCCCATCTGCAAGGTATATCTGTCTAAGTACAGAGCTGAGCATTGCTTCCGGCCCCTGCCCCATCCCCTTCCTCCCCAGGTGAGCGGGGTACAACCCTGTCTGGTGGCCAGAAGCAGCGCCTGGCCATCGCTCGAGCCCTCATCAAGCAGCCCACAGTGCTGATCCTGGATGAGGCGACCAGCGCACTGGACTCGGAGTCTGAGAGGGTTGTGCAGGAGGCCCTGGACCGCGCCAGCGCCGGCCGCACCGTACTGGTCATCGCCCACCGGCTCAGCACCGTCCGTGGGGCCCACCGCATTGTCGTCATGGCCCACGGCCGAGTCTGCGAGGTCAGCTGGGGCCCAGGGAATGGGTCGGTGGGCTGGGACAGCTTCAGCCATGGACACAGTGGAACGGGTGGCTCAGCTGAGCCATGTGAGGAGGGTCTGGCCTGGCCCTGAGGGCTTGGGATCATGTTCTGGAAACAGCACCCATGTGGATTCAGTTCCTGCCCTTAGATGAGCCCTGGCCTCTTGGGGCCCGACTTTCTTCCTCTGTCCCCTGGAGGGGCAGGGTGGGGGTGAGCAGAGCTGCAACATGGCTCCCAGGATCAAAGGGGAAAGTTCTCAGAGAAGCGTACTGGGCTTAGTGGGTGGGGGGACCGTGGGGGCTGAGGTGCAGGAGCTGATCGGGGACCAGCCAAGAGCAGCACCCCGAGGCTGGGCTGCAGCAGGGCTTAGAGGCTGTGTGGGGCCTGGATCCCCCGGCCACTCTTTTAAGCTAAAGCTGAGGGGGGTTTGCAAGGGGCACTGGGGCCCCGTGAGGGAGGCAGTGGGACCTAGATGCTCTTCCACCATCCAGCTAAGCAGGGCAGTGATGCGAACAAATACAGACGCGCCAGCAGCGATTTGTAACCACCTGTGCTTTGGTTTCATGGTGTCGGCAGAAGGGATACCGGTTTAGGTGAAGGCAAGCCGAAGCGCTGGATAAGAAGCTAGCCCTCGGAGGGCTCTGAACTCTTATCTGGGTTGGGATGACCATCTGCCCCTCCTTACTCTCTCCAGGTGGGGACCCACGAGGAGCTCCTAAAGAAAGGCGGGCTCTATTCCGAGCTCATCCGGAGACAAGCCTTGGATGCCCCACTTCCTGAGACCCCCAAAGGCCCCAGGAACCGGCACCCCAAGTCCTGAGAGGTCTGGTCACTGCCGAGCATCAGTGCCCAGGGCCAGGGCTCAGCGCGGGGGAGCTCCTGGGGACCGAGGCCCCAGGAGGGCCCGCATGCTGCAGTGGGGGCTGCTGCCACTGCTTCCCCTGCTCACGATAAAACCTGGCCAAGCGGCCAAGCGCTGGACTAGGAGGAGTTTGGGACCACTGCCCGTCCTGCCTCCAGGCTGTCTCCTTCCTGCCAGAGCTGAGAGTCCTTGGGCTGCACAGGGAGGGAGCAGAGTCCCCGGGCCCCTGCTCTGTCTGCTCCCTCTGCCCAGTCCCTCCCCAGCCCCTCTCCCAACCCTGCCAAGTCTCCGCCTCTACCTGACAGCCTAAAGGTGTCCAGGCCACAGCTGCAGGGAATGTTTGCAAAACACTGTTAGGGAGTGAGAATGGGGACCCACACCAGGGTTTGTCCCACACCCGTGCCAGGACCTCACTCCCCTCCACTGACTCCCAACACGCCTCTCACAGCCCTGTGAGAAGGAGCCCACCCTTTGAGCTGACCCCACAAATCCACGGTCCCCATTCTGGGAACAACATCCCTTCCTTCTTCCTGCTCCACTGATGGAGTAGAAATAAATTTCTCTAGACCTTGCCCTCCCCCTGTCTAGATGGGACGTGCGCCTGACCTGCCTTGGGGAGGGGAAGGGCGGGGTAGGCAGCTGTGGAGCTGTGGTCGGTTCCAGGAGAAGCTCCCTGGAGCCAGGCTGTCTCACCACTGCCCCAGCCCTGTGCATCTCAAGTCTGTCCCCTGCAGAGATTGGGAACCACCCTCCCTGCCCCGTGTGAGGACACTTACCTCTGAAGGGGACAGAGGAGGACACACACCCTAAACTCCAGCCATGGGGGGACGTTCAGTGCTAAAAGTCGCCAAACCACTAAGGAGCAGCTGATGCTAAGCTCCTCGGGCTGACAAAATCCAAAATCAGTCCACAACCAAGAGGGGTCACTGCCAGGCCAGCCTCCCTGGTGGTCATGGAGGTTCCCTGGAGCAGGTGGGACCAGAACCTCACCTTGAAAGAGGATGGGCCAACCTCTGAGGTAGCACGGGCCCGTGGCGCCAAAGCTAATGGGGTGGGGCTGGACTCCGGTCAGCTTCTGGGGACCTAGGAGCAGCCAGGATTTCCCACCAGCCACGGTCGACTCCCAGAACTGGTAACCACCCCCTGCCTTGATTCTGCTCATGTCGCTTACCACCAGGAACCCTCCCCCCGTCACAGCCATGTCCAGGTTGGGGACTCCACTGAGTCCTCGCCCTGGCATGAGGAAGAGGGGTTGCCTGTGCTGCCCTTTTGGGTTTATCCTGTGGCATAGAAGGGCGATGCCATGTTTTGGGGGGCAGCAGCAATGTATGGGACACGCTGGGGCAGCTGCAACTGGAGGCCAGCCTGGAAGAGGTGGCAGCGGCTCAGGTGTGAGTGCAGGAACCAAGGTTGAGAGTTCCCACAGTCTCTTCTGCATGTGGTTTAGGACCAGACGCTATTTTAGGGACAAAACACTGGAATTATCCCAGGGCCGAAGCCACCCTGGTTTGACACCTTGCCTTCTTGGTGATGAGAGGTTGTACTCCAGGGCCAGCTCAGCCCAGGAAGCAGCTCTGGGTTGCTTTGCCACTCAACGCCCCCCCTAGTGAGGGCAGTCAAGGGCAGGCCTCAACTTACCGGCCAAGTCCACACTGGCCTGCCCTGGCCCCTCCTTCAAGGGAGAGCCAGCGGAGGCCACCTCCTGCTCTACCAGCACCAGCCACAGCCTCCAACCTCCCGAGACACCTTCTGACACCAGCTCCTAGGTCTCTCCTTACCTCTTCAGGGCAGCCTTTCCAAATCCTGCACCCCCTTTAGGGACGTAGTGAGATCTATGGCAAGCCCTGAGCTGTAAGGCCCTGCGGTCAGCTGCACGCTTGCTGTGTGGCCTTAACCTCGACCTTGGCTCCTGTAGGAATTCCACGCAGATCATAAACCCAGCTGTACTTAATTCTGAGAGCTTGTTTTAAGAATTTAAACAATCTGAAGTAAGGTACTTAAAACTCACAGTGCTACAGCCTCAGAAGCTGGTGACAGCTGCAATAAACCCTGTCATTCACGCCTTCAAGATGTGTTCATTAAGTACCTACCACGTGCACCGCGCCTGCGCAGGGGATGATCCCTGCCCCCGTGGAACCTGTGGTCTCATCGGGAGGATGGACAGGAGGCCAGGCGGCCGCAGCAGCACAGTGTCATCAAGTTCGGCTTGCGAACTATGTCGTCCCCTCCACTCAACTGCCAAGAGCCCGCCAACATGAACCCTTAACCTCAAATGCTTTGTGGAAGGAGATAGATTAGAAATAAATTTCAGTAAATAAATTAGTGGAAATAAACCTGCTTTATGTCAGGTTGCAGTGTAGCATCTCCCAGGTCCACAGGGGCAGGTCAGTGTTTAACCAAAAACACAGGGCTTTACCCTGACAAGCAGTCCTGATTGTCCATGACAGCTACCACCCTCAGCTGCCCACTGTGCCCTGTACATTGGGTCAGCAAGATACCCGAGTCCCACGTCAGGCCAGTTGGCACTAACCTTGTAGGCGGCAGCTCTGCTTTCTGGAGGTGTCTGCTCCAACCGCTGAGGGTCCTCCCCCTGCCCAACCCATCGTCTCCTCCGGAACATCTGAGCCATCTTCAGTCAAGTACCCCGGCTCTGCCCTCTCCAGGCCAGCGTTGCCTCACCGTGCTAGGCACTGTGGCCCAGAGCCCTCCAGCTTGTTCAGGGGCACCGTGTCTCTTACTTTAGAGAAGTCCGAGTGCAAAACAGGCATACCCCGATTACTGATGGGAGTGCAAAGTGGGGTAGCCCCTAGGATGGGGAATTTTGTGGTCTCTATCAAATTCCCTGTGCAGTTCCCTCTTCTTGACCCAGCAGCTCTATTTCTGGGAGTTTACGTCTGTGCAACGGTATTGAGAGCACCACTGTTTGTAATGGAAGACTGGAAATCCCCAATGTCCATCCATAGGGGTGCAGTTATATAAACGATGGTACTTCCACATAAATGAAATGGTACTGAACCATTTAAAACATGGGGAAGCATCCCAGGTACTGGATACCACGTGATCCCTGGAATATGCTGTTAAGTGAAAAAAGATATGAGATCATAGGACATTCATATTACATGGGGTGGTTGCACGTGGGCACCCATGTTATAGCTGGAGGGTGGTAGGTGAGCCCACCGTCACTGTGGCAGAGGCCAGCCTCCAAGACCGGAGGGCCTGAGCATGGGGAGGTGGGAAAGAGGGTCACTAGAGACACCACCGCTGGACATGGGGCCTGAAGAATCTGTCTGTAATGGAGGCTGGGATGCTAGGGGCTCAGAAAGAAGAGCTGGCTGTTGATGCCAAACTTCCCACACTTTCCAGCCTGGTCACGAGCCAGCTTCGCTCTTTGTGAAAGAGCAAGTGATCCCGAGTGAGGTTGGGGGGGGGGGGCTGGGCCAAGGGTCAGCGACTGACCCTCGGGCCTGACATACAGGGGCTGTAGTTGGGAACCTAGGGGGCCCTGAGGGCACCCCCAGCCCCAGCTTATGTCTGGGCTCCCCTCAAGCCCTCCCCAAGATTGCTGTGGTTTCCTGCTGGCGCCTCTGGTCTCCACAGCCACAGCCCCCCCACACTGCACTAATGGCTCAGCCTGGGGCCCCAGGGACCTCCCCCGCCCCCCCCCCGGACTGCTCTGCCGGCACCCTTGCCCCCTCACCGCTGAAACCCAATCCTCTGCGGCAGCTCAGGCTCAGCAGAGCAGCCTCCAGCAGAGCGGCCCCGCTGGCCACATCGGCTGCACCCTACCTGATCTCTGCTGCGGAGCGCTCACACCCAGTGCCGCACCCAGCTGAGCCACAGCCCGGTCCTGGAGGAGGTCAAGTGGGACCCACTAGGCTGCCACAGCCAGTCTCGCCAGGCCAGTGCCTCCCCACCTCTCCGCCCTCTCCTCTCCTTGCCTCACACCTGCAGTGACCCCTGCCTGACCCTCCAAATCCCCTGCTCAGCCCTAGTCCTCCGACCCACCCTCTCTCCTCCTCCTAAGCCCCTGTATCCTGGTCTCCCAGCCCTCCCAGTCCCCTACCCCGGGCTCCAGCCATGAAGCCCCCCTCAGGGCCGGAGGAGGCCCAGCGGCCTGCCTCGGACATCTGCGTGTTCGCCAGCAGCTGCACGATGCACGGGCTGGGCCACGTCTTTGGCCCGGGGGGCCTGACCCTGCGCCGGGGGCTGTGGGCTGCAGCCGTTCTCCTGTCGCTGGCCACCTTCCTCTACCAGGTGGCGGAGAGGGTGTGCTACTACAGGGAGTTCCACCACGAGACGGCCCTGGAGGAGCGCGAGAGCCACCGGCTCACCTTCCCAGCCGTCACCCTGTGCAACATCAACCCGCTGCGCCGCTCACGCCTCACACCCAACGACCTGCACTGGGCCGGGCCAGTGCTGCTGGGCCTGGACCCCGCCGAGCACGCCGCCTACCTGCGCGCCCTGGGCCGGCCCCCCACGCCGCCCGGCTTCATGCCCAGCCCCACCTTCGACCTGGCCCGGCTCTATGCCCGGGCCGGGCATGCCCTCGAGGACATGCTGCTGGACTGTCGCTACCGCGGCTGGCCATGCGGGCCAGAGAACTTCACCACGGTGAGCTGGCCACCGATCTCTCCAGCCGGGGACCTGGGACCCACAATCCCGGGTCTTGCTGGCCCAGGCTCCCTCAAAGCCAGGGAACCTTAACACCTGTGCTGTTGGGTCCTTTCCTTCCCAGTCAGGCCATGACCTCCCACGGCCTTTCTGTTCAGCCCAGGAAGCTGTCCTCCTTCAGCCCCGCCCTGCCACTCAGCTGGATGGCAGTGTGCAAGGTTGCACCTCCCAGCAAGGGGCACTCACCCAGGCTGGCTCTGGGCCCAAGGTCTAGTCTGTAGAGACCCTGCTTTTGGGGTGTGGGGGGAAGCTGGTGTTCTAGGGCAGGAGACCCCTCTCTGCCAGGGGGAAGGGGCTTGTCTGCTTCCTCAACATTTGGCCAGACCTGGAAGATGGTAACTGGGACCTTCATCCTTTTACACCTGTCTCCGAAGAAACGCTTGGCCTATAGGCTGTGCCCTGGGCTGGGAGTGGAGGGGAGGAATTGAGTGATGGGAGCCCATGAGGGTCCTAATACATGTACCTGTAAGAGGGAGGGTCGGGGGCAGTAAGAGGTGGACTCCAGTGTTCAAAGAAGAGAACCAAATAGAGGATGGGGAGGGAAAATGTCCCACGGTCCTCGTGTTGGCTCAGGGGAAAGAGCTGGCGGGGCTCCTTGTTCCCAGGTGAGACCTGTCATCTGTCTTTCCACCCCCAGATCTTCACCCGGATGGGACAGTGCTACACCTTTAACTCCGGCGCCGAGGGGGCAGAGCTTCTCACCACTCCCAAGGGCGGCATGGGGAATGGGCTGGAGATCATGCTGGACGTGCAGCAGGATGAGTATCTGCCCGTGTGGAGGGACATGGGTATGGGAGCACACGTAGTGAGGCTGGGGGTGCACAGCTCGGGTGGCTCTGGGAAGGAGGGGGGGTGGTGAGGGCCCCCAAAGGCTGTCCTTCCTTGTGAGGAGAAAGCGGGGTTAGCTGGTCACAGTCCTAGGGAAAAGGGGCTGCAGCAGAGGGTCTCCTGGGACTCGGGCCTCAGAGTCCCACTTCCACTGCAGAGGAGACCCCATTTGAGGTGGGGGTCCGAGTACAGATCCACAGCCAGGAGGAGCCGCCACTCATTGACCAGCTGGGCTTCGGGGCAGCCCCTGGCTACCAGACTTTTGTGTCCTGCCAGAAGCAGCAAGTATCCTCACTGGTGCCTCCCAAGCCCCAGGCTCCCAAACCCCTCCTCAGCCCACACCACCTTAGACCCCAACCGCCAGCTCCTCAGACCTGTTCCAGTGACCTCACATCCTCCCCAGGCCCACACTTCTCCCAGAGCCTCCTTAACACATCCCTCTACAGCTGAGCTTCCTGCCGCCGCCCTGGGGCGATTGCAGCTCTGTACCTCTGGACCCTGACTTTGAGCTAGAACTCTCTGGTCCTCTGGGTCCCTCCAGTCCCAGCCCAGGCCCCAGCCCTCCATATAGTCTAATGGGGTGTCGCCTGGCCTGCGAGACACGCTATGTGGCTCGTAAGTGCGGCTGCCGAATGATGCACATGCCTGGTAAGGGGCTGGGAGCAGCAGAGGAAGAGGGCCAGGGGTGAGGGTGGAGAGGCCTGGGGGTCCACTGCTGAAGCTGTCTCCTCTGCTCCCCGCCCCAGGCGGTGCACCAGTGTGCAGCCCCCAGCAGTATAAGGACTGTGCCAACCCAGTGCTGGGTAAGCAGCAAGCCTCCCCAGCATCCTAGTCCCCAATCCGCTCGGCCCGCGACCCCAACCCCGACCCCGCAGGGCGTGCAGCCTTGACCGGGTGCCTGTGGCCTGCAGACGCCATGCTGCGGAAGGACGCGTGCACCTGCCCCAGCCCCTGCGCCAGCACGCGCTATGCCAAGGAGCTCTCCATGGTGCGGATCCCCAGCCGCGCCTCCGCCCGCTACCTGGCCCAGAAACATAATCGCAGCGAGGCCTACATCGCGTGAGCCGGGTCGGGGGGCCGGGGGCCAGGCAGGCACCCTCCTCTGGGTCCAGCCTCCATTCACTACCCGGGTGGGACACCAGTCTGTCCATTTTCACGGGGCTCAGGGACTCTGGGCAAGCTGCTTAACATCTCTGACGTCTCTTCTGAAAAGGGGGATGGTGACACCCCTCCCCGGAGCTCATGAAAGGACCAGAGAACAGGGCACCTGTTCCTGCAGGCAGCTGGCACTAGGCAAACGCTCTCGGACTCTCTTCCTCCAGGGAGAATGTGCTGGTGCTGGACATCTTCTTTGAAGCCCTCAACTATGAGACGGTGGAGCAGAAAAAGGCCTATGAAGTGTCTGCCCTGCTTGGTGTGTATGTGTGTGTGTGTGTGTGCACCCTGCAGTCTAGGGAGGTGTGGACAGAAAGCACCTGTGAGCTGACAGGTGGCCCTGTCTCCGCAGGTGACATTGGCGGCCAGATGGGGCTGTTCATTGGGGCCAGCCTGCTCACTATCCTTGAGATCTTGGACTTCCTCTGTGAGGTGGGCCTGGGTCCCAGCCTAGGGTGAGAGGTGGGCAGAATCAAGCCACAGGATCCAGGGGGAAGGCATGCACTGGCCACCTCCACCACTGCTCACCCCCAGGTGTTCCGGGACAGAGTCCTGGGATACTTCTGGAACCAGAAGCGCTCCCAAAGACACTCCAGCACCAATCTGGTAACAGCCCCCTCCTTCTGCCCTGCCATCTCCACTGTGGGTGCTCAGCCCCTCCCCCTGAAGCGTAGACCACCATTCCTACCCAGCTGAGAAAAAAAGTGGTGGGGGAGGGCACAGTTTCCTTGGCTAGTCTCTCCCCACCTCTGACCCTCTCCCTCTTCCCACAGCTTCAGGAAGGGCTGGGCAGCCATCGAACCCAAGTTCCCCACCTCAGCCTGGGCCCCAGGTAACAAGAAATGCCCCCTAAAGTCAAGGGAGGAGGGGCAGGTCCCAACCAGAGGGTGAAGTTTAGGTCTGGGAGGACAGGGGCAGGAGCAGGGCTGTGTCCCAGTGCTGTGGTCTGTGTCTCACCAGGCCTCCCACCACTCCCTGTGCTGTCACCAAGACTCTCTCTGCCTCCCACCGCACCTGCTATCTCGTCACCCGGCTCTAGACTGGATGTCTGAATCTTCGGGGCCCCACCCCAACATCCAGGATGCGGCCAGCTTGCACGCGTCTTTGCTCTCTTCATCCCAAATAAAGTTCTAGTACATCAGCCTCAGCTGTCCCTCTTACAGGCAGGCTAGCCCGGCCAAAGTCAACCCTGCTCAGGCACAAGGCCTCTGCCAGCCATCATCCAGCGACGTGATGCCTGAAATGCCAGCCAGCAGAAATCTGTCTTTGAGAGAAGAGTAGTAAGAGGGCATGCAGGCAGTGGACCTCAGTGTGAATGAATCTGTCAAACCGGCATCTCAGAGAGAGCGGAGCTCAGAGCCAGGCGTGAAGGCAGGGAGGAGGCAGTGGTAGGACAATCACGTTGGGGGTCCTACAAGGGAAGAGCTGGAGGAAGAATCTGATCCAGAGCCAGGAAGACTTGGGGGAGCAGGCGGGGAGAAAACAGGGGCACTAGCCCACTTCCAAGAACACAAGCTGTGGTCCTGTCTTAGGAGATCATGACTCTTTTTCTCACATTTGGGACCAAGCGCCAGCTTGCCCACCCCTCTCCATGGGAACCAGTCTTGCTTCCCCAGCCTCTCTGCAAGAGAAGGCCCCAGCCTGAGACGGGGAGAGGAGGCATTCCCTTCCCACTCCTGCCAGTAAGGACACATCCAGGCCCAGCCATGGCCCACTTTCCTGCTCTTTCTCTGCATCCTAAATATTGGAAAAGGACAAGTAAGGGAACAGGGGAGGGGGTGTTCCTACCCACATCTTTGGGTCTCTCCTGCAGGCTCAGGTGTAGGGGGATGAAGAGGGAAGAGGTGGGGCAGGTACATGTGGGATAAGGAGAACCACAAAAAAAAGGCCTGGCTCTTTTCTCCTCATTCTGGTGGAAGCCCATCGCTGCTCTCAGACACTGGTGGTCTAACCCCTCAGGACCCGCCCTCCTGGGCAGAGGAGAAAGGGACATGCATGAGTGCACAGGCACATGTGTGGGGACAGCACTGCCCCTGAGCCCAGACCATAAGGGGTAAGGGTCAGAGCCTCCACCCTCCACCCTCCAACCTGTCACTTAGAGTGGCCGAGTCAGGACCAGACAGTTGGGTTGTGTTTGGACTGGAAGCAGGGCTGCAGAGGGAGAGGAGACGGAGCAGAGACTCCCCGACCCAGGCCCCACCCCCAAGCCGCTTTACCACATCAGCCAGACTGTGGGAAAGGAGCCAATTTATGAAATTAAATAAAGTCCATGGAGGGCGTGAAGAACACGGGTGAGGGCACCTCCATCCTGGCCGGGCCCAGCACAGCTGGAGCTCAGCACACCGTGCATCCCTGCCTTTCCTCCCCTCCCTAGAGGGGGCTTAAATAGGCCAGGCCCCAGCCTGTGGCCGAGGCTGGAGCCTAGGGAGGGCAGAAGTCGGAGAAGTAGGGGTGCTGCAGGGCCTCTTCTGCTGAGATGCGCTGGACGGGGTTACACTTTAGGAGGTTCTGGAAGCACAGAAGAAGGGGCAGCAGGTTCAGGCCCAGAGCCTCGCACTCCCCCAGTCCCTCCCGACTAGTGCCCACCCTCGACCCTGCCCTTGGTCACCTGCAGCAGGTCCCTCCCTGTGGCGTTGAGCTTGGGTACAACATTCACCAGGGACGTTGTGGCCGGGTACATTGGGTAGGGCTGTAGGGGACAGGGAGACTCAGACTAGGGCTGTGGGGGCAGGGAGGCTGCTAGGGACATGAACTAAGGGGGGGGGCCAGAGGTGAACCCCGACCCCCCATTCCCCATCACACCTTATAGTCTGGCAGCTTGGTCATGGCGGGCCACTGCTCCTCGGTTGGTGTCCCCAGCAGCGTGTCCACAGGGTCAAGGATCACTCAGGTGCAAAGGGGCAGGTGAGGGGCTCTTCCCCTCCCAGGTTCCCCACCCTCCTCACTTTAATCCCCCAGCTCATGATGGAAGCTGCCCCCCACACCTGCGATGCTCATCCTCAGTCCCACCTGTGTGCTGTTTTCGGCGGGCCAGGTGCTTTACAGACGTTAACTACTTTGACCCAAACCCTGACCCAAGACCTGATGTCTGTGGTCCTAATGAAGCAGTCAGCCCTCCCCTACTTCACTTATCATCCTCCTGTTCCTTTCGGCTCCTTTGTCCTTGTTCGGCAGCTCTTAGCTGGAGGAGTATGCACTTGGCTTCCTCCTCCAAGAAGCCCTCCTGATCTACAGGCCACACACTCTCCAGCCAGAACCATGCGCCTGCCCTGCCCGGTGACAACCAGGGTGTCTACTACCCTCTGCCCTCAAGAGAAATCCCCAGGCACCCCCAGTTCTGACCCAGCCCATCACAGCCCTCCCTCCCTGCACTCTAAGCTCCGTGGCTGCCTACTCCCCTTCCTGAGGGCATGAGATGAAGAGAGATGGAAGGATATCGGAAGATCCTCTTCAACTGGTCATCTACGTCGTTGCCAGGAAAGAGAGGCCGTCCCGCGTTGGCCAGCTCTGGGTGAGAGGCGGGGGGACGAGGGGAGGTGACGCAGGAATAACCCCTCTCACCCACGGCACTGCCTGTGCCTTCCATCCCCATCCCAGGGGCCCCACTCCCTTCCCCAGAGGGGACTCTCCAGACCCCATCTGTCCACTTAAATGGGAGAGAGAGTGCCTCTGCAGACCCCAGCATGTCACCTGCGAAGATGCAGCCAGCTGACCACATGTCAATGGACGTGGAGTACAGCTTGGCTCCGAAGAGGACATCCGGTGGGCGGTACCACAGCGTGACCACCTGGAGAAGACCCCACCCATGGGGACCCCCCAGTTAGTGGGCTGGGGAGGAAAGAGCTCAGAGAGGAGAGGAAAATAATGTTTGGGGTCCTGGAATAGGAGTTGAGAGACACTCCTTGGGGACTCCCTCCCTCATCCCCAAGTGCCATCCCGCCACTCACCTCAGCTGAGTAACAGCGAACAGGGATCCCAAAGGCTCGAGCCAAGCCAAAATCAGCCAATTTCAGCTCCCCGTTCTGAGGGCACGGGAAGGGGCGTGGAGGGGCTTTTCAACAGTCTCGGGGCAGGCCACGCGCTCAGGCCCCGAGCTCCCACCCTCCCGCCCCGCTCCTCATTCCGTGCCAGCCCAGATGTCCGGCCCTCTCCCAGAGAGGTACCCTGTTTATGAGCAGGTTCTGAGGCTTCAGGTCTCTGTGTAGCACGTTGCGGCTGTGACAGAATCCCAGGCCTTTTAGCAGCTGGAAGAGGAACGACTGGGGGAGGGGCAGGGAGGAGGTCATCAGACCCTCTTGATAGGAAGCTCACCCAGCAATGGAGCACGTGCCCCTCTTCACCCTCTGCTTTGCCCTGAAACCTCCCCGGGCTTTCAGCACCAGGCTCGCATGACATCCTTCCTTCACTAATGAGGACCTACTCTGTACTGTGCTGAGTATTCAAAATGAACGGTGATGGGGACCCTGGTCCCCACTTTCTGAAACTGACAGCGTAGTGGGCCTTCCTCCCTTTCCAGCCTACACTGATCTCTCCCCTTCCTGGCCTCATTTAAACGCGTACATCATAACCATCAATATATATATATATCGTGCTGTATTATTATTCAGCACTTGTTTCCCCAGGAACCTGGGACAAGGCACTTAGTCTTGGACCTAGAACTGTGCCTGACACACAGCAAAGCATTCAGTAAGTATTTGTGGAATGAATGAATGAATGTATCTCTTGGAACCTCATCTTCCCACTTCTCAAATGTAAACCACATCACTGACATCAGAGTGTTACTGTCAGGTCAAAGAGATCACAAGAAAATGTCCTCTACGATGGAGGTAGTAACAGGGTATTCTCCTTCTCCTACGCCCCGGATGGGCCCCAGAACTCGGCACTCAGCAAGCACGTTCACTGAATATAGACTCCAATCCCATCCTCAAGGAGCTCCCAGGATGCCAGTTCCCTCACCTTCACAATTTCAGGATCTAGGTCACCATTGCAGCTGTCGAAATACTTCTTCAGGTCCTAAAAAGGGATGGTGGTGGAGGAATGGGACAGCGTTTAACCTCAGTCTGGGTCCCTATACCCTCCCAAGGCTGCTGTCCCTCGAGCCCCTCTTCACCTGGTCACAGAACTCAAAAACCAAAGTCAGCTTCTTGTCGCTATGCAGGACGTCATGGAGCCTAGGGAGAAGGGAGAGCTGAGCCAATCAGGGCCACAAGTTTGCTCCTAACATTCTGGTATCAGCCCAGCCCATCTCTGAAGCCCCCACCTCCTCCAAATGACCACACAGGCAAGGAGGACCCCACCCATCTACACACCTGACAATGTTCTTGTGCTTCAGCTCTTTGAGTAGGCAGATTTCCCGAAGGGCTGAGCTTGGCACTCCCTACACATTGGAGGGGACCGGGTGGGCAACAGTCATATCCCACCCAGCCTAGGCCCATCACCCCTCCCCTGGTCCCAATGCCCCAGTCCTACCTCATCATCGTCATCCAGCCTCACCCGTTTCAGAGCTACAATCTCATGAGTCTCTCGGTTTTTTGCCTTGAACACTGTTCCGTAGGTGCCTAGAGGAAGGAGGTCAGGGGTGAGAGAAAGGATGGGGCACCCTTCCCCAACCCAGGAAGTCCCTGCCAGGAGAGCAGGCAGTGTGGGAATGTGTTACTTCTGATGCCTGGAGGAGTAAGGGAAGAGATTCAGGGTGTAGGCTCGGCATGGAACAGTTTTGTGGGGAGTGGGGATATGGCAGAAAGGGGCCTGCAGATAGATGGCTTAAGGGTGTGTGCAACAGGGAGAGGCTGCTGCTGCCAGGGTAAAGAGGTCTATAATAGAGGCTGTGCTTCTGGAGGGCCTGGAAATAGTGAGCAAGGGTCTGGAAGAGGAATGAGGGCCAGCAGGAACGTTGAGGTTGAGGTCTGCAGCGAGAACTGAGGCTAGGCAGTGGGTGACGCTGGGCAAGTGGTGCTGAGGATAGGGGTAGGAAACGCAGGGCGTGCAGAGGTCGGGAGGTGGGTCTACAAGAAGTGCTAAGGATGGGACGGAGAGTCTATGGAAAATGCTAACAGGGGTAGGATTGGTGTCTGCACAGAGTGTTGAGCTTGGGGCCAGGGTTGCCGCCAGAGCTTGAGATCGGGGTCCCTGGGTATTGCTGACGGTAGAGGAGTCAGGGCTGCAAGGAATGATGAAGGGTCTGCAGAAGAAGATCTTGCAGGAACATCTCGTGGTCCCCATTACCTTCCCCAATCTTCTCCAGTTTCTCGTATTTCTGCATCGCGGCCGCCGCGCGGGGACCCTTGCGGGCCCTGGGTTCTAAGACTCCGGGCCCGGCGTTGCAGAGGAGGCGGCACCCCAGCCTCCGGCTCTGCCCCGCCCTCCTGCCTGCGCATGGTCTTCTGGGGCTTGTAGTCCTAGCTCTCCAGGTTTCCCTGTAATGCCCAAGGCCTTAGACAACACGAAGACTACAACACCCAGCAGGCTGCGCTCAGGCTCTCTGCAGCACTCGCCTCCCGGGACTCTTGTTCGACCGCGGAGGCAAACCTTGGACTTCAAATCCCAGGAAGCACCGCGTGTCCGCTTCCCCGGCTCCCCGCCGTCGCGCGCGGCTCCCAGTGTGCCCTGCTCGTGCTGTTCCTTTCAGTGATTACAACCTTCTTTGAAAAAGGCCTCTCGGGGACTACACATTCCAGAATGCTGCGGAGGTGGGGGTGGGGTGGGGCACTTTCTAGGGTTTGGGTTTTGGCGGCCTGCATCACGAGTCCAGGTGGCCCTGCCCTGACCCTGGTTGATGATGTTGAAGTTCCAACGACCTCCTGAAAATCTCAGCGCGACTTTCCGCCTCTCCCTAGGCCATCTGGTAACCTCAGGATTGGCTGGGGAATGGCTCTGAGCCATGTCTTGCTGATGATGACTTCACAGGGACCAGCTGACCACAGGGCTGGAAAGAGGCAGGTGTGCCCCATTAGAGACCGGATTTTCCGTAGGCCAGAGAATTCTCTTCTGGGCCCCGTTTGTCGACTCCAGCCGTTTGCTACATTCTGATAGTCC
This sequence comes from Camelus ferus, assembly GCF_009834535.1. Lineage (NCBI taxonomy): Eukaryota > Metazoa > Chordata > Mammalia > Artiodactyla > Camelidae > Camelus > Camelus ferus. Next base: position 5,470,938 of record NC_045702.1, on the reverse strand, counting down.
GAGGAAAGTTGGCTGGAGCACTAGGAGTACCTCTCTTCCCCCCCATATGAGTCTACAGAGCCTGGACCCAGTGGAGTCAGCCAGGGTGTGGCTGAGGGCTAGCAGGTTGGTTACCGCCATCAACAGACAGAAGCACAGACAGATGCTACACTTGAAGCAGCCTTGACCTCATCCCTTAAGGAGTTGATTATAGATTTTCTTACGGCTGCTCTCTAATTGTCTCATGATTGCATTCTTGAGGGGTGTGAACTGATGAAAATTGCCCAAATAGCACTCCTCAGCTCCAGAACCAGAGTTGGTGCTAGCATTTGTTAATTAACTCGTTTATATCTGAACATTTTATGAATACCCAACATTGTGCTCACTCGGTGGCACACTAAAGAAAAGAAGCAAAACGTATGTTCCTTATCCAGAAGAATTTATAGTTAAGAAACCCAGAAGCACGCACAGAGATCTTTAAGTGACAGATGATGACTATGAATAGGGTTTGAGGAGGGAGGTCACCGGAGGGAATCTCTCCGAGGCAGAAGCTCCCCGGTTCAGAAAGCCTACGTCAGCCCAGAGTAATGGGCATCCAGCCTCCAGCCGCCATCACCCTTATCGCCCCCCTCTACTGTCCTCCTGGCAAAGACAGGGTTTTGGAGGCGCTGGAGATACTGAGGGTGGAGGCGAGAGCCGCGGGTGGGCGAGAGAGAATCTTGACCCCGATGCATTTATATTTCAACTTCCTCCGCCCCTAATTTCCTGATCATCTTTGTGCCTCCGTTTTCCTGCCTGGAATCCTCAGTGTGAGACGGGCCCCTTTCCGCCCAGAGGTGTTTAATGGGCCCAAGAGACGGCCTCCCCGGGGCGCCCGAGCCCCGTGCGGGGAAGCCTCGCGGGACCGCGGCGAGGGACTGGGGGGGCCGCCTCCTCGGCGCTGGGCTCCGGGAGCCGGGCCGTGCCTGTAAGCGCGCCTCCGCCCCCGGGTCTCGGCCCCCGCTCCCCCTCCCTACCCGCGGCGGCGGGGCCGCGCACGGTGCGCCGGGGGGCGCGCACGCAGGGGGCTGGCCTGCTCGCGGCGCGGGGGAAAGTTGAGTTGGGAGAAGTTGGGAGCGGCGGGGGCGCGCCCCAAGGTGGGCACGGGGGAGTCGTCGGGAGCGCGCGAGGGCGCCAGAGAAGGGGGAGAGACCCCGAGACCCCGAGAGTACGAAGTCCAGAGGAAGCGGGTAAGCGGAGAGGTGGCGGCGGGGGAGGGCCAGGGCCGCGGAGGAAGGGAGGGGGAAGGAAAGGGGGGAACTCGGGACTCGGAGCGGGGAGGGAGTGGAAGTGCAGGAAAGGGCGGAGACTGGGGCGCGGAGAAGCGAGATCTTGGGGAGAAGGATGGGGAGGCGAGCGAAGTGATTGCTGATCGCAAGCGGGATCTGGGGTCCTCTTAGAATTCCCTAAAGCGAGGGTGCCGCGCCCCCTGCCACTAGGAGGGGGTAGTTTCAGTGAGGCGCGCCGGCCCTCCCAACTCCTGGGCGAGCTCCAGACGACATCTGTCCCCTGCGACCCCCTACTCTGTCCTTCGCTCGTTGGGGGCGCCCTGCCTAGGGGGTTGCCCCGAGCCTCTTCCCCTCGATCTAGGGGTTGGGAGGCGGAGCCGGGAAGGGGGGATGGCGGGTCAGGTCAGGACAAGGGGTCAGGCGGAGGAGGGAGCAGCTGGGTGGGGATGGAAAAGACGAGCCTTGAGAGTTCGACCTAACTCCTGGGGGGCTGGCTTGTCTGGGTAGGGAGCGCTCTGTGCTGGGTGTGGGGGCGGCGCTATCTGCAATCCAGAATCCATCTTACCCTCCTCCCCTGTGCCCCCCCCCACCAGCCCCACATCGAGGAACTGTGGAATGTGCAAATTCACTTGGGGGCCGTTAATGCCCATGTGGGGGTCCAGAGTGCTAATCCCTTGGGCAGGGGTATAGATGCTAATCCTCCGGGCCGGTCGGGGCTGGTCCCCGGAATGTGCCCCCATCCCGGATTATCGGCACCCGATGCTCTGGACAGAAGCTGCTTTGTGTTCTGGGACGGCGGGGGAGGGGGAGGGTGTGCGGAGGTAAAGGGATGAGGGGAGGATGGAGGAGCACATTGAGGGCACAGCCTGGAGGTGGGAGTGGGGCACTTGCAGGTACTCAGGACACTCCTTCCCAGACCAGGTTTCCTCCCCCAGTGCCCTGGCTGAAGGCCTGCTAGGGGGAGGTTAGGAGAGTGGTCAGCTGAGTTGCAATGCCTGCTAGGAATTGTGTCTCTCCAGGCTCCCCACCCTGGGCTGACCCCCTAAACCTACATTGTTTGACCCTACACTGACCTGTTTTATCCCTGAGTTAACCCTAAATCCAGTAGTCCTGACCCCCCAACAACACACTGGAGAACTTCAGTACTTTTGGAATCACAGAGCCTTGGGTGCCCTCTGCGCTCCCCCCACTAGGAATAGGTATCTCAACTGGCTCTAGTCAGGTCCCTAACCACAACCTTTCTGCTCTCCCGCCCCCCATACACAGTGTCCTTCCCAGATGCCCCTACAGTCACAGTCAGGAGGGCATCAGCCCTGCCACTCAGATTTTCCTGGCCCCAGGCTCAGGGAGGGGAGGGATCGGGACAGCCCCTGAGGGGCAGAACTTCAGTGTCTCTGTGCCCACCCTCCTCCCCGTCGTCACGTGCCCCTCCCCCATTATAAAGCTCTGCCCTGCCTGTGCTGTCCTCCCTTCCTCCCTCCCACTGAGTGAGTGGAGTTGGGCTCCTGTCCCTCCCCCAGGGAGCCTCCTCCCCCTCACCTTGGGGCCGGGCTTTCATCAGGGGAGGGGGCACATGACACCTGCCCCCTTGCTTGCCGTTTCGGGCTCTTTCCCCTCCTTGCTCCACAGGGTGTGTCACTCCCCCCAGCACACCCCTCTCCGGTCTCAGCCCTCCTCAGTGTGCTGTGCCACCACTACGCCACCGCCACCGCTCCTGTTTCTGGCTTGCCTGTCCTCCCTCCTTCCTGTGTCCCCTCCCTGATCTCTGCTGCTTTTTTGGGTCTGGGCCTTGACTGCTTTCTGCCTTTTTTCCCCCCAGCCTCTCCCCCCCTCCCCCCATCACTCTCCTTCCTCCCTTGGCCCTTTGTGGCCTCCTGTGCCTCAGTCTTGCCCTTTGTTTCTCTTTGGTCTTCTCTTTTCTCCCTTTAAGTAACTTTTTTGCCCCCCCCACCAAGGGTCACTCGAAGGCCCTTTCTGGTCCAGGAGGATCGTGCACAGCCAGGAGACCCCTTGCAGCCAGCAGGCTTCTGAGAAGCTCTGGTGCCCTGCCCTCTCCTGGTCTGGGCCTGGGCTCTAAGGGCTGTACAATGTCAGGGTGCTTCCACTGGCCTGACCCCTCTCTCACTCGGTGATTGGTCCTCTCCCCCACCCAGGTTATGCCGCCGCCTTGTTGTCCTGAAAGCCACAGCTACAGCGAGAAGGGCTAAGGTTTGGCCATGAGCAGCGCCCCCCGGCGCCCCACCTCGGGCGCAGATTCCTTCCGCACTGTGAGTATTGCCGGCTGGCTGGGCCACCCTCCCATCCCTTTCCACCGGTGCTCTGGCCAAGGGTGAGGGTCTGCATCAAACAGGGGTATGCATGTGTGTATGTGCTTGTGTATGTGTGTATACAGAGACCTGGGAGGGAAGCTGGTGATGGACTTGGGAGGGACACTGCCATCCCTATTCGGGCCTTGCATAGCACACCGGGTCTGGGACAGGAATTGGTGGAGTGTCAGGCAGCTTCCAGTCCTTGGGAAGGAGTTGAGGCCCTATTTCCTGAAGACCCGGGCGGTTGTTCAGCCTCTGCAAAGGAGGAACTTTGGGAACCCTGGGTCTCTAACCTAGGGACATCACCCCCTCCCACCAACTGGGTCATAGAGGCAGCGGCAGTCGGCTGCACGGAGTTTCTGGGCAGACCGCCCCAACCCCCGGCCCCACGTGCTACCCAGGCCCGCCCCTCCCGGCCCCCACGTGGCCAGCGCCCCACGTGGCCCCCTCCCGATTTTCCTGGGAAGGATAATGATTAACCCCGAGTGCTATAATCAGCCTGTTATTGGTCACTTTGGCCCAGCGGGGCACGTGACCGGGAAGGGGCGCCGGCCAGTCCCCTCCCCCCTCCCCGAGTTCACCCCTGCCGGCCATGGACTTCCTTCTGAGGCCTCAGGTGCGAGGGGTTCGCGACCCCCCTCCCCCACCCCGGGCTAGCTCCCTCCGCTCGCTTGTTTCAGCCGCCTCCCGCCGCCTTCCTCCCGCGGGCTAATTCTGGTGAGAGTGGGGCCCAGCGCTTGGGGGGAGCTGGGCTAGAGCTGCGGAGGTGGACTGGGGAGAAGCACGCCCCGACTCCTGCATCTCCTTGCGTCCAGTATCTCTGCCACCCCACCCCCAGCTGCTCCTGCCCCCACCTTGGTATCTCCACAAGGCCCGCCCCTCTTCCCAGCCCACCTCCCCTTGCCCTTCCTTGCGCTAGTACCCCTGCCCTTGAAGATCTCGATGCCCTTCGAGTCCAGAAGCTCTTGAGCAAATATTGGCGGTGCCTGGAGCTGAGACCGGCAAGGGGTGGGTGGCCGGGCTGGATCAAGGTCACAAGCTAGGCGGCTGGCCGCTTAGCTAGGCTGAGCTCTCCAAAGCGCCACCGCAGTCCCGCCACAGGCTCCTGCAGTATGACTCAGGTGGGGGAGTGGGGGTGGGGCGGGGCGGGGCTAGGCGGTGGCTGAGGGCCCGCACTCCATGGGGGAGGAGCCGGTGGGGTGCCCCTGCTTCCAGCGGGGGCCTCTCCTGATAAGGCGAAGCGCTACATCCCTGTCTAGGAGCTGGGCTCCAGTTTGACTCAGACCAAGTCCATCTCAGTTAGCTCCAGCACTTCTGGAAGTTAACTTTTCAGGCTCATTAGTTGTCTCCCAGCTGAGGAGTCATGTTCACTGTCAGCTGTGTGAACTGCCCAGGTCACACACCTGGCCTTGGGGGTGGGCACACAGGATCTCTGCTGAGGCTTCCAGGGCAGACCCTTTCCACCTGCCCTGGAACTGACTGGAAATGGCACAGCCAGGGTCCAGATAGCCCAGAACTGAGGGCACAGGCTGCTGGGGGTGGGTACTGAGTCCCCTGCATCTGAGGCGACAGGCTGTTGGGGAGAGTCTGGGTCCCTGGCATTGGAGGGGAAGGCACTGGGGGGTACCAGAAGCCTACTGTGAGGCAAGGTGGGGTTTCGAGGAACAATCCGTCTTGTGTTCTCACCACATTTCTTCCTCACAGCCAGAGCCAGAGAGCTTGGGCCCTGTGACGCCTGGCTTCCCTGAGCAGGAGGAAGACGAACTTCACCGCACCCTTGGCGTGGAGCGGTTTGAGGAGATCCTCCAGGAGGCTGGGTCTCGAGGAGGGGAGGAGCCAGGCCGAAGCTATGGGGAGGAAGACTTTGAATGTGAGGGGCTCAGGGAGGCAGGGGCAAGCGGGAGAGGCAGCGGGGTGCTCTGGCTTGAGTGCCCAGCAGGGACTGAGCTAGGGGCTTGGTGGGAGGGGCTGGGGTTGGATAGCGGGGGAGGGAAGCTGTACCTGCCAGCAGCCAGGTCTCCTCCTCCCTGCAGACCACCGCCAGTCCTCCCACCACATCCATCACCCACTGTCCACCCACCTGCCTCCGGATGCCCGGCGCCGAAAGACACCCCAGGGGCCAGGACGGAAGCCTCGCAGGCGCCCTGGAGCCTCCCCGACTGGGGAGACCCCTACCATTGAGGAGGGCGAGGAAGAGGAGGATGAGGCCAGTGAGGCTGAGGGGGCCCGGGCGCTCACCCAGCCATCCCCTGCCTCCACACCTTCTTCAGTGCAGGTGAATGGGGGCAGGGCTCCTGAGGATATCGGCAGGGTCCCTGGCGTGGCATCACCTGCTCACACGGGTCCCTGTTCTAGTTCTTTCTCCAGGAGGATGAAGGTGCTGACCGGAAGGCAGACGCAACCAGTCCATCTCCTCCTCCACCACTGCCCCACCAGGAGGCAGCTCCCCAGGCCACCAAAGGGGCCCAGACTGGGTGAGTGTCCCCAAACAGAGACCTCCCCTGCTGGCATCAGTGAGGTGAGGTGGGAAAAAAAGCATGAGCCTCGAGATCATCAGACTGGGGATCAAATCCCAGTCCTGCCAGTCAGTAGCTTTTTGGGCAAGTAACAGTGTCTCTGAGCCCCCGTTTCCTCATCTATAAACCAAGACTAATGGAATCTTTCTCATAAGGTGATAGTCGGGATTAAAGAGTGGTGGGAATGAAAGTTGCAGTATGGTTTAGCCTGGCACAGAACAAATGTGCAGTTTAAGCTGCTGCTTCCCTCCCCCACCATCCCCCTGCCCATGGCTTCAGGTTGAGCAGCGTCAAATGCTGGATCAGGGACTGGCGTGGTGATCTCCAAGCACCTCCTGGGGCCCCAAGGGTGTGAGATCCCTTCTTGCTGTGGGGGAACTGCCAGTCCACCCTGGTTGTCACTTCATGAAACGGCATCCAAACAAGTTACTGTGTCACACAACCTGGCATGGGATGGTGTGGGTACCAGCAGGTGATCGGAGTTTGGGGATGTTGGCCAATAAAAGCTTCCTGGAGGAAGTCACTTTGAACTAGGCCTCAAGGTCACTACTGTCACCTACCTGTTGTTTTCTGAGTGCCAGGCAGTGTGAAGGGCTTGGGGAAGTGAAGGGCACATTGTCCCTCTAGGGTGGCACAGACTCGCTGGGGGACAGGCACTGTGGATGGAGCTGGGTCCACGCTAGCCATCTGCACTGGGGGCACAGACCTGTGGGCGGTTGGATGGCCGGGAGGGAGTAGGGGAGCCTCAGAGCACGGCACTGGAAAAGTGGGTCAGTTTTGTGGGCAGGGGTGTGAGCAGAACCAAGAGCACAGAAGGTGGGTGTAGGCAGAGAAAGGCTGGCAGGGGACGGACTGGCAGTGGGCAGGGGACACTGGACAGGGCTTGGAGCTGCGGGAGGCACCAGATGCCAGGAGAAGGATTTAGAATGATGTGGCCAGGACAGGGACCCTTTGGCAATGGCAGAGAGAAAGGAGGCATCCCAGTTTGGGGGACAGGACAGAAGTCGGAATCTGTAAGGGTGTACGTGACGTGGGGAGGGGTCTGCAGTTTCAAAGGCCCATTTCCATGTTCTTTACTACGTTTGGTTAGAAACACGGGACTCTGTGAACCTCAAGTCCATTGTTAGGGGTATGCCTGGGAGGAGGGGCAAGCCCTGCTCTGTGTCCTTTTCTGGACTTCGCCTCTCCCCACACCCCAGAAGGCTGGCCTCAGCTCCATCTTGCTGCTGAATTTATGTTCCGAGTGGCTTGTGAGGTTGCTTGGGTGGCCTAGCCAGTAAAGGGTAGAGCTGGATTTAAACGCTGCAGTCTGCTTCCAGAATCCTCACTCTTTCACATCCATACCTACCTACTGAGAGTGGGGAGTGAGGAGGGCTGGGATCCAGTGGAGTCCCCTTCCTGGGTCCCTCCTGCGTGGCTCCTGGCCGAGGGGGAGAGGCCAGCCCTCTCAGGCTCACAGCTGCTTGTCTGTCCAGAGCCCTGGTGGAAGAGGTGGTGGCGGCGGCTGGTGGCACAGCCGGAGGTGATGACGGAGGTGCCTCTGGGCGCCCCCTGACCAAAGCGCAGCCTGGACACCGCAGCTACAACCTGCAGGAGAGGAGGCGCATTGGAAGCATGACCGGGGCTGAGCAGGCCCTGCTGCCCCGGGTCCCAACGGATGAGAGCGAGGCCCAGACACTGGCCACAGCCGACCTTGACCTCATGAAGAGTGAGAGCTGGGCCCTGGCCAAGCCCGGAGCGGGTGGGTACAGGGGTGGGGGTAAGAAAAAAGGGGCGCTTTTGACCCTGTTCCTCCACCCCACACAGGTCACCGTTTTGAGGATGTTCCTGGGGTCCGGCGACACTTGGTGCGGAAGAATGCCAAAGCATCTGGGCAGAGTGTCCGGGAAGGGCGAGAGCCAGGCCCCACACCTCGGGCCCGGCCCCGGGCCCCCCACAAGCCCCATGAGGTGATTTCTCCGCCTCACACTCTTCTATTCTCTTCCTATCCCTCTTCTCTCCACAGCCCACCCCTTGGACCAGCAGTAATCTCAAGCCCCAGGGTTGCCATAGACAGTCATGAAGGTTGTACACTACACAAGAGTGCAACGTGCACGTCTTCGACAGTGTTGATTTTTTTCATTGAAAGATAGTTGATGCCCAGTATTGTTAGTCTCAGGTGTACAACATAGCAATTTAGCATTTATGTATATTATGAAACATTTGCTACAGTGAGTCTAGGAACTGTCTGTCCCCAAAGTTCTTACGGTGCTGCTGAGTGTGGCCGTTCTGGTTCATATCTTAGCCGTGTTGAATTCTCTATCACGGGCCGTCTTCCGGCAGCTGGCAGTGAGGGGTTTGAGGACTGTTTGGGCAGAGGCGCCTTTGTGGAGCATCGCACTTCATTTTTCAGAATCCAGTCACCTCTGCGCTCATCTGATCTCCCCACAACCTGTGAAGACGATGGCCCAGATGGCATCAGCCATAAATCAGGGGCAGTGACTGGCCAAGGCCACCCAGTTACTTAGTGACATTGCCCATCTTAGACTCCAGGGCCCTGGTCCTGAACTCTTACCCTTCTAGTGGAATTTTTGTTTTAACCTTTTTATTGTGGTTGAACAGACAGTAAAATTCACTCGGGTTAAGTGTGCAGCTCCGGGACACTTTGCACATGTAAATATCTGGCCAACCCTACCTAGACATAAAACACTTCCTACCCTCAGAAAGTTCCTTCGGGCCACTGCCTGGTCAGCATCCTCCAAGGTAACAGCTCTTCTGTCACTCTCAGTTAGTTTTGCTATTTCTTGAGTGCATATAAATGGATCCCCACAAAATCCCAGAGTGTGTGTGTGTGTGTAGTGACCATTCATCGAACACTCACTGTGAGTCATGTACCGTCGTAAATGTTTTGTGTGTTTTTAATCCCCATTACAGCCCTTTGAGGTGGGTGATCTCAGACGAGCGAGAGTCTCAGGTTGGTTAGTAACTCACTGGGCTCTGTGCCTATGCCCCGGGCCCTCCGGGGTTACAAGCTCCATCCTGCTATGCCCTCTCGTCCCACCCCAAGGTGTTTGTGGAACTGAATGAGTTGCTGCTGGACAAAAACCAGGAGCCTCAGTGGCGGGAGACAGCGCGCTGGATCAAATTTGAGGAGGACGTGGAGGAGGAGACAGAGCGCTGGGGGAAGCCCCACGTGGCCTCCCTGTCCTTCCGCAGCCTCCTGGAGCTCCGTCGGACCCTGGCCCATGGTAACCTGTCCTGCCCTCCTCCCTTGCCCATCCCTGCCCCACGGATTCCCTTTCCTGAACCCGTTCTCCGAGGACCAAATGGTCCCAAATTTGTCTTGAGCAGCAAGGTGTGTAATGTCACCAGAGCCCAGGAGGGAGCATCTCCTGTCGTGATGTCACTTCTCACGATGCCTGCCGTTCCTCGGGCTCTGTCGTTGGGTGACTGCAGGGCAGGACTGACCCTACTCTCTTGTCTGGCATCTTCAGCAAGCAGCTTCTCTAAGTGATATTGTCAGATCACTGAAGCTGGTATGTTTTAGATGCTACAACATTGCTTAACAGTTTTGACCAAATGCTTTCTGAAACTCTAGAGATTCTGGGGAGTGTGACCTAACCCGTAGGGGTGTGTAAACTCTACTGCATGGGCACAGATAAAGGATTCTTGAGCTCTGTGTCGGATGTTTCTGCTGCTCTTTGCTTGTTTCCTCCTTCATGCTGGGGAATCATTCCCAGTGGCTGTCAGCAGGTCTGTTTCTAAGCAGCTGAGGACTAAGAAACCTGCTGTTAGCACTGTTTCCAAACTAGGAGTAAATAGGCTCTGAGTGAGGCTTGAGGGCTTCAGGTAAGGTGCCAGAGTGCACGTGCTTGATCGCCAGGCTTTGCGATCTCAGTTTTGGTTGCTTAGGGGCCTTTGGTTCTGTTTCTCCTTTAGTTCTGTATTCCTGCAAGCTGACCTTGACAGAAAAGTGACCTGGTGACTTTTGAAAGGACCTTCATTTCTATATGAAATGGTAGCTCAGAGCAGTGACATTGTGGAGAGGTCTAGAAACTGTCCTTGAGCAGCTGCTGGACTTGGGGACATTGAGGAGCCCAGGGTGGAGGGAAATATCTGCAGAGAGCTCAAGGGTAGCCACATGGACAAGGCTGCAGGCCGGCCGCATCATGCTCCAGAGGGCAGAGCTAGGACCCTAGAGTGGACGTCCGAGGAGGCAGCATGCATGTAACTTGCTGAGAGGAGGAACTTTCTGAGAGTCTAGTCCAAGTGGGTGGCCTGGGGCACTTCCTGCTGCATGCTTCCTGGAAGGGGCATCTGGGCAGGGTCTGGCCTGGGTGGCCTCTCTGACCGCTGGGATTCCATGGCCTCTGCTGAACCTAACATTCTGGGGGGGAGGGAGGTCAGAAGGAATGAGTCAGAGAGGCAGTGGGACCTGGGCCTCAAGGCAGAGCTGGGCCCTGCTCACCGATTTCTGGGCCGGTGCTCCCCCGCCTGGACCGCGCTTACTTGGCTGCCCCTGGTCCCTGGCTCTGCCTCCACTCTGTCTTCAATCTTGTTTCTTGCCCGGGGATGAGGGCCCCTCATTGTCCTTTTCCTAGGGGCTGTGCTCTTGGACCTGGATCAGCAGACCCTGCCTGGCGTGGCTCACCAGGTGGTGGAGCAGATGGTCATCTCTGACCAGATCAAGGCCGAGGACAGAGCCAACGTGCTGAGGGCCCTGCTACTGAAACACAGGTGAGGCCCTACCCGCTGCACCCTGCCTACCTGTCCCTAGCCCTGGCTGTCAGGCCTCCTCACCTCCCTGCCTCCTGCCCCACCAGCCACCCAAGTGATGAGAAGGACTTCTCCTTCCCCCGCAACATCTCGGCCGGCTCCCTGGGCTCCCTGCTGGGACACCATCACGGCCAGGGAGCTGAGAGCGACCCCCATGTCACGGAGCCTCTCATCGGATGTGTTCCTGAGACCCGGCTGGAGGTGGATCGAGAGGTGAGGGGAGAAAGTGGCCCCGCCTGGGTAGGTCCAGCCACCACAGCGGCTGCAGGGCCACAAGCAAGCCGGGCAGGAACTTGCAGGGGAGGGCGGGCAGGCTGAGCTCTGTTCTCCTGTGTCCCCAGCGCGAGCTGCCTCCTCCAGCTCCTTCGGCAGGTATCACTCGCTCCAAGTCCAAGCATGAGCTGAAGCTTCTGGAGAAGATCCCTGAGAATGCTGAGGCTACGGTGGTCCTCGTGGGTATGTGTGGCGAGTGTTGGGGGCAGGGGTCCCGGCGGCCGGGCCTGCCTCCATGCCGCTCTACTGGGCTAGGGCCTGGGAGGTGACCTGTGCTCTGCCCTTGCCCATGACGGCTCCGCACCCCCAGGC